>NW_017306298.1:692146-732475 GCF_000935625.1 Nanorana parkeri
ACAGAACAAAAGACATCCAAAAATTGTTAAGTATTTTAAATACTTTACAAAGAAACAGTTTGTGAGCCTCATGTCTGGATTTATGTTACATTGGTAACAAAGAAGAAAGTAAAAAGGTCCCACTTTTTTTTTCTAAAGCCAAGACAATAAAAGAAACACTCCACCCACACATGAAGGCATTTAAAAAGGAATTGTGAGTTTTTAGTGTTGGTAAAGCATTGCCAAATGCCGATATTTTGGGAGCAAAACTCAAGCATAAGTCAAACGCAACATGCAGTATGTAGATAGAAGTGACACATTCCAACTTTTCTTTTTCATCTTGTCATTAATATACACATCAATTTACCCCCTACAGTGTAAAACTAACTGGCTGCTAGTAGCCTGGTGTTCAAGAAACACCTAATTGAGAGTTTAGGGGAAAAAAAGCCTAAATCTGCAGGCACTGTAATTACTACAACCCAGGACCTCCATATTTTAAATTATACAAACCTATCTTTATTGTGATAGTTACCACTCCTAAAAGGGGCCCAATGCAGTCTCCTGGAAATACGGGTCTGCAGGGATGATGAACAGAATGAATGGCAAGAGGCTATAGTCTCTCTAGAAACATGCTGAGTATAATTTTTAAAGAAACCACTATTAATGATTAAACTTTATGTAAACCATACCGATTTTTTAGAGCAAATTCAGCATTTAGGCGCCTCACCCTCTCCCATGTCCCAATGCACATCTGTCTTATCAACAGGTCTGTGCCCTGGCAATTAGGGTCAGGGAAGTATGCCTTTACTTATGCAAACACTGACTTTCAGAAAGTCAGTATTTGCATTGGCATGGGAAATGGCTCAGTACATGTAGACTTTGAGGGTACATCAACAATAGCAGCTGCGCTCAACTGCATGGCTGCCGATGTGCGTGTCCCCAGAGAGTGCCAATGCGCTTGATCGAGCCACAGTGCACTGGGTTTTTTTCTTTTTTTTTTTTGAGAAGTGACATTAAATTCTGATCCATGGGCTCAGGATGCAATGTACCGTGTCTCACTGCAGTGCATTTAAAAAAAAAGTATTTCATGTTGTACTTCTTTAAGTGCACACCACCAGAATTTGCCTTGTATTGTGTCAGGAAAAAACAGCCAGTGCAGCCCAAACACAGATGTGTGAACTGGCCCTAGACTTGCCCAGGATGACATGTGTGTACTTTGTACTGTGTTATCAGCAACATATATTGCCTGCTACATCAATGCCCTATCAAGCATTTACTCAGACTATCACTATAACTATTCTGTATTAAACCAACCGCTTTGAACTACTTTTACTGCTTATCTTCTATTCGGTCTTTAGTGAGTTTACATGTACATTTGAAGTAAAGTGTTTACTTGCAAGATACCAATGCAGGAAACCTGCAATTTACAGACCCACAAAATATGTTTATAGATATGCTACCTAAATAACCGGAAAGTGGACAAGGAGACTTAAAAAAGCAGCATAAAAACACACTAATATACGGTTCGAGTAAGAATTATTTGATGTCTGCAAATGGCACTAAATTGTGTGACCGAAGCAGTTACATTAATTACGTCTCTGCTGAAAGCTTTTTGATGGGGCACAAATAATGCCATGCAATGAATAGGTTCTAATGTATTTTAGAAGGTCGTTTTAGAAATTTAGCAATTACTGCACTGGTAAATCTTACGATCGCTTTTTCCTTTGCTCGCTGCAATTACATTTTTAAATGTAATACTGGACCACACACACAAAAAGAATAATATACACCGATCAGCCATAACATTATGAACATCCGCCTAATATTGAGTAAGGCCCCCTTTTGCCACCAAAACAGCTCCGACCTGTTGGGGCATGGACATCACTAGACCTCTGAAGGTGTGTTGTGCTGTGGTATCTGGCACCAAGCTGTCAGTAGCAGATCCTTTAAGTCCTGTAAGTTGCGAGGTAAGGCCTCCATGAATCGAACTTGTTTTTTCAGCACATCCCACAGATGCTCAATTGGGCTGAGATCTGGAGAATTTGGAAGGCAAGTTAACACCTCAAACTCGTTGCTGTGTGTAGGTGCCCTTGGAGTTGGACACGGGTCAACATGGGCACTCTGACCAGTTTGCATCTATGCAGCCCCATATGCAACAAACTGCAATGCACTGGTGTGTTCAGACACCTTTCTGTCAGAACCAGCATTAACTTTTTCAGCAATTGGAGCTGCAGTAGTTCTTCTACTAGATTGGACTACACGGGCCAACCGTCGCTCCCCTCGGGCATCAATGAGTCTTGGCCGCCCATGACCCTGTCAATGGTTCACCGGTGTTCTTTTCTTGGATCACTTGTGGTATGTTCTGACCACTGCAGAACAGGAACATCCCACAAGAGCTGCAGTATTGGAGATGCTTTGACCCAGTCAACTAGCCATCAAAATTTGGCCCTTGTCAAAGTTGCTAAAAGCCTTACACTTGCCCTTTTTTTTTGCTTCCAACACACCAACTTCAGGGCAAAATGTTCACCTGCTGCCTAATACACCTCACCCACTTCCAGGTGGCATTGTAACCAGATAATTAATGATCTTCACTTCACCTCTCAGTGGTCATAATGTTATGGCTGATTGGTGTATATAGTTTCTGCCTTAAGGTGCCCATACACCTTACGATTATCGTACGATAATCGCATGCGATCGACTTTTCGTACGACAATCGTAACGTGTGAATAGAGTGCCCGACCGATAGTACTGTACAATCGTACAACTTTTGACGGTCAAGCATGTTTGAAAACTTTGGTCGATCGTACGATGTTCATACGATTAACACTGCGCATGCGCAAACGAAAATAATTGCGGTCAATCACCACAAGTCGTCCAGGTGGTTTTTTTAAACTACCGCTAATTGAACCTTGCGATAATCGGGGCAGGATGGGGCCATCATACGTTCAATCATCGGGCGAAAATTTTCGTCCGATAATCGTAAGGTGTATGGCCACCTTTAGGCTGGGTTCACACCTAGGTGTATCGAATATGCGAGTTTGGCGCGCGTTTTCTGGTAAAAAATGCGTGACAAACGCGCGTTTCCGAGGGCTACTTGGCTGTATCCCAATGGAAACGCTCTACAAAAATGCCCCAAAGAAGCTCCTGTACTTCTTTGGGCGTAGGACGTTTTGTAGCGCGTTCATACGGCCTGTAATACGCTCAGGTGTGAACCATACACATAAGAAATATAGGGATTTCGGTGTATGAGCGTTTTGTAGAGCGTTCGAACACGCTACAAAACACCCAGGTGTGAACCGGCCTTAGGAAGCGCATGCACTAGCTGCAAAATGTTGCAGCATTGAAACACTTCTGTTATGTATATTTTGTATCTTTAAATAAATTGAAGTCCTGCAACCATTGGACTCCTTTGTTATATAAGCTGCCTCTTTTGAAACTCAGTTCGTCTAATTGAAAACTTTTTACACCTGACTTTCAGGCGGGTAAAAAGGAGACTAAAGTTCCATCTGATGCCTAAAAATAATATGCAATATTTCACATTTACATGACAAAAAGAACATTTAACATTTTTTTAATTTCTTCTTCCTGATTTCCAACATAAAAAAAAAAAAATATTTACAAGAGCAGTAAACATTCCCTTTCACAATGTACCCCTTTCTTCTATTTATAAATACCCGATTTATATTTTATATATGATTGCCTCAATATTTTATTGCCCACTGTTACTAACTTCTCCATTTTGATATGTTTCTTGAAGTTTTCAGGACAAAATAGGATATGTGTAAGCAGACATTTGGTCATTCAGCACAGACAGAGGGAGACAACAATAATAAGGTGGAGGTAGTATACATCCAGTCCATAAAGATAACAAATTATAACAGTAAAAAGGTTGGAATGAAGGTTGAAGGTACAATACTGGTGTACAATTTTGACATCCCAATCATCTAATGTGTGTTTCATGCAAGACAAAGAGTACAATAAATGATGCAAGTAAAGGGTACAATAAATCTATACAGATTTAAAACATTATCTTTTATGATTCTTTGTCTGAGTGTGGTATGATTTATGTAGGCTGCATGGGTGTTAGTTCAAATTGTTTAGGACAGTTCAATGGAAGAGATGGCGAAAGAAGGGAAAAAGTAGGAGAGTGATTGTGAGGAAGGGAAGCAGGGGGGAATGTAGTGACACCCCACCTAAACACAAAAGACCCACTGGCTCATAGTAAGGTAATGATCGACTAGTCTAGATCGACTAGAGGGGGAGATTAATGGAGATCCAAGGTGTCCAGATTTTCATGAATTTACACATTTGACACATGGTGTAAAGGTGTATAGTCTATTTATTCCAGGGGTGGGCATCGGTTTGCTTGGTTGTCAATAGGACAAAGTCTGTAAGGTTTTTGGAATTTGTCAACTTGTCCAGTTTGATAATTATTATACAGGATTTATATAGCGCCAACAGTTTGTGCAGCGCTTTACAATATGATATGCAATAATCCATGTCATGGATCCCTTCTAATTTGGCTGTTGAAAAAAGCCTACATACTTTCATCCAGAATCAGAGAATGGAGATCGTGTAATGAATAGAATTTTTTTTTTGCAAAACTTGTGGGCGATGTTAATTCCCGAGGAAGTTCATGATGCTATTTTGCATTAATTTTAAGGCATTCTGTAGGTTGGAACTGGTATGGGTAGAGTTCAAAAGAAATAGAGAAGCTTAGGGAAGAGTGTCATCTTAATGGCTTAGCCAGAAATTAGTTAGAGATTTCCAGGATTCTTAAAGGAATTTCAGGGACCTGAAAAGTGGTATATAGTTGGTGGTAAAGATAGATCCATAGGACCACATCAGTATGATGCCTAGGTAATCCAGGGACTCCAGAGCTCAATGAAATTGTTGTTAAAGGTAAATGGATAAGGTTGCAAGGGAGATGCATTTGATTTACTATGATTGCATATAAGTCCAGAAATATTACTAAATGATAGTAGTAGATAAAAAAGGGAAGGTGGAGGAGTCATAGATAGGGTCAAAAGAATATCATCTATAGTTAGACTGATTTTGAATAGAATGTCTGTGTGGAGTTTACTCTTTTAATATTTGGGTTATCCCTTATCAACATAGCTAGCAGTTTAAAATCTAGGATTAATAGCATAGGAGACAAGAGACATCTCTGTCTAGTCCCTCTCTGGATATGAAAATCTGAAGAGCAGTAACCATCATAATTAACCTTGACCGAGCTTTAGAAAGAGAAGCTATCCATGCATGAAAGTTGGGACCAACCTGCCATTTACCAAGGATATCTTGAGATTTTCCTATAATAGAGTAGTGAATGTTTTATGAATATCATTCAAAAGGAGAAAAGTCGAAATGAAGCATTTTCGCTAAATATGGATTAACTTTACTATCTTGTGGCTGTTGTCACCTGCCTGTAGAAAAAGGTGTAAAGCCTACTTGATCCCTGGGAATGGGGGGGGGGGCAAAGGAAATAAATGGTCCTTGAAGATAAGATATTTGCTAAAAGCTTGACACTTGAATTGAGTAATGAGATGGGGAGGTAGATTGTTGCGTCTAGGCTATTTTCCCCTGGTTTATGATATTGTGTGGCAAAACTCACAGAAAGGGTGGAGGGATGTCAGCAATTATGGGATTTCAGACCAATAGTGTGACTAAATATGGCGGTAGTAATTCCCTATATTTTTTGTAATAAAGATTAGGGAAGCCATCAGGGCCTGGTGATTTGATAGCCTTAAATGATTTGATGGCTAGAAGCACTTCTGGTTCACTAATATCAGAATCTAATTTGCTGCGGAAAGATTCAGGTGCCTCTAGAAATTTGAGAGCTTTAAGAAATGTATCCGCAGAAGCAGAGGAGATGGCATTTTTTTTTGCAAACAGAAGAAAAGTATTTGTGGAAGATTTGGGTTGGCTGAAGTAGCTCCTGTGGGAGTTTTATTATGTTTTGGCAAGAGGGTAGTAGTCTTCTTTTGGCAGCAGGGATCTTGACTTATTTGCTTGTGTACTGAAAAATTGTTGGAATTTTAGAGTAAGATCAGTTCCACTTACGTACTATCAACTTGTTTTGGGGGGCTGGACCAGGGTTGGCTTTCTAAGCACTCTCTAGATCAAATATCATTTTAGCGAGTATGGAAATGTTATGGTCTCTAGCCTTTTTATGGGAGGCTGCAAAATGTATAATCTTGCCCTTAATATTTGCCCTATGAAACTCCCAGAATGAGATTATGGATGCATCTAAGTCTTTATTAGGGTGAAATTATTACATAAAAGCTGCTTGCATTTGCAAAGACAGGTCCTCCAAATAGAGCAGTGATTCACAGTTAGGTCTTAAAGTTTACAGAGTTTGGAGCCGCATCTACTAAGATGGGCGAGTGGTCTGACTACAGTGTAGAAAGCATTTTAGTTTAGTTTAGTTTAGTTGAAAACACACAATCATAACAAAAAATATATACTATAAATATCATGTATTTATTTAGGAACATGAATATTCATTTAAAAAAAACACAGATGTATCTACATCTCTAGATACATGTAGATACATCTGTGGTTTTTTGATGAATATTCATGTTCCTAAATAAATACATTTATAGTATATTTTTTTTGTTATGATTGGGTGTTTTTAACTTGAACCTTTTTTGATGTCCTATTAGTGGGAACTTGTTTTTGTGGTCTTATTAAGGACACAAAGGTTTTAACCAGAAAACTATGTAAGGGATTGGATTTTTGTTACTCACTTTAGGATATTTTTTATACATTGTGATATGAAATCCACTCCTCCTTTGGGTTCCCCATATCTGTGTAGCTCTGATAATATTCTTGGACCAGCCTCTTATCCTGTTTATAGTATCCCTTACACTTAAACATTACTGGTCACTTTTTTTCCATTCTATTCGGATAAAATCCAAGGATAAATGTCTGCTAAGTGCCCCCCCTAATGATAATTTTGCCAATGCTTTGGCAATGGTAACATAAATATGGCCCTGGCAATAAAGCTAATCTGAGTTTGAGAGAGAGAGGAGAGGGAGGAGGTGAAAGAGAAGGTGGAAGAGAGAGGGGGGGATGACGAGAGAGAAGGGATAGATGAAGAGAGAGAAGGGAGACAGTGATGAGAAAATGAATACAGAGGAGAAAAGAGATAAGGAAAAAAAAAGACTAAGCAAAGAGACAAAAAGAGAGAATAGCAAGTGTGCAATTTTACTAAAATGTTATATAGTGCAAAAAAATTGTGCCAAAAAACAAAAAGAAAACAAATAAACCCAGACATCATAAACTAAACCAATCAATTCTAGAATACAAATACAGACATAAATGTACAATACCGTATTATAAGAACATTTACAAGTTTCTGCCTTACACGGACATGTACAGAAATATAACTATGACACCTAAAATGGAAACATGGTCCTGCAGAAGCAATAAAATCATAAAATTGTGATTAGAAAAATGTTCCCTTTCCCTGGATATTTAAAGCTGAAGATTATATTTGCTCTTGCCTCTGGGTTTTGGAAATAATTACTGTTTGTAGAGGATATGAAAACTGATTACAGCTAATAAGGCAAATGGCTAATGATGTTCCTATTGCCCCAGTGCTAAAACATTAATCACAGTGTACGTGATGATTAATGCCGTTATACAACAAAACCACACCGTTAATCTCAAAGCCTGTGGTCTGCTGATGTATTAAAAAAAATTGTTGCCCCAATAAAATCTCAAACAAAAGGTCAAGGGAAAAAAATTGACTCGTTTGGCAGATCCAGGCAAAGAGATGGATAATCCATCTACAGCACTGATGCTGAAGGGAATGCAATTGAGGGAAATGTGAGCATTTGCTTGCAAAATTTTTCCACAATCTTAAAAAAAAAATCTGTGCTTTATAAAAGATTGTCTGGTGGGTTGAGCAAATGTGACCATTGGGACAGACCTTTAATTGTGTCTTGTTAGCAAAGAAGGATGTAGAATGTGTGGATGTTTACTAACGAGGGGGCTTTCCAACAGTATGACTTCACCTCGTAATACAGACTTCTTGGTTCATAACTTTAACCAGATATAAACCAAGGTGGCTGAACAACGCTTTTGGCTACCGAATCACCTAGCTTTTCCATCCTGATTGTTTAACATCCAAACAATATAGGGCTTATGTATCATCCTAAGAAATGGTGCCATTTCTGCCACCAATCGATTCAAATTCTAGGGCAGGTCGGGGGCTGATTGGAGTTTGAAAGAAATAATTCTACATTATTACAGAACTCGGTAGTGACGTAGGGGTGGCTGGGAGGAACCGCAATTGAAAGTGTGCCAGAGCGAAGTAAGGTTTCAACACATCACCCCCTGGAAAGGCGAGTAAACATATTTTTTTTGCAGGGAGAAATAGGGTCATGTTAAGCAATTGAATCATTTTGCTGGTAGCCTCCAGTAAACAACAGGACACCAACTGGGAAACAGAAGTGTCAACGGCTTTAGCCCATCAGAGTTTTACTACTTATCATGTTGCGAAGCCATCTGCAGTGTGATCATAGGGTAGCTGCACACCTGGCTTCAATCAGAAATGCTGAAACAGAGTTCAATAGTTTTAGACAGTGCCGGATCAAAAGAGATTTCTTGCTACCTGTCCAGCTAAGTCATACTATCAGATTGGAGTTACCCCAGAATCTTCTTTTGACTACTGACTGTTTTGAGCTCAACTTAATCCCTGATCACGCTTGCCTGATACTAGCACTAATATGCAGCCTGTGTGACTACGGTCCTGCCTTGCTTTCCTGAAGTGTGAATGGTTCTCCCTGTCCAGTCAGCTGTCATCTGTTAGTAGCACAAAGAGAACCACTACATTCCCGAGACACCTATTAGACAACCTCTGGAGGAAGCGGTTATAAATCTGTACTTTATATATAATAATCACATTATAGAATAGCAGTAATATCAAATGTAACAAAATCAACATGTACATACAGTGAAAATATGTTGTTTTTTCCAATGACAGAGATGGGAGAACCTGTATACTATTGTAGGTGATGCTCTGTTCCCTTAGAAGGAAAACGCACGAGGCTGACTATAAGGGAACGGTTTCATCCTCATCCTAACAATTCGCTGGAATGACTCTGATAGCCATACTCAATACATTTTAACAGCAGGATCGGCACACAAATTTAATAGAATTCGTGGCAGGCTGATATAAAACAACGGGGCCTGCAGAGAAGTAATGATTGAACGGTGATTGATCTCGGATGCCTCTTTCAATCCAGGCAAATCTTTGAGGAGCTCAGCGAAAATTGCTAGCCTTCATTTCAGCATGTTTAACAAGCAACACTACATCAAAGAAATTTTTAGGAAATGTATTTTATTTTATGGGAAAGGGCATATTGGTTAAGACTGGGGTTGGAAAAAAAATAAAATAAGAGGAACTGTCGTAACGTGCAGACACACGCTCAAATACGGAACAGATTTGCCGGGTTATGGCCTGCCTGTGGCGCCAAATAGGTTAAGAGATAAGAAATTGAGCAAGACTTTCCAGCATTCCTAAAATTGGTCTGATGTCAGAGGCAAAAGAAACAGGCTGAAAGCTTTATTGAAGTTACTTTACACCAGGTGTAACTGTTTTGTCGGTGTAACCAATGCACTATGGTCCTGTGATGCAATACAGATTGTTTGAACCGAAAGCAGACAAGCTAAAAGGACATAACAATAAAACATAATACATCACTTGCAAGTAGAAGTTAATCTTTCAAATAGTATCCACAAAAAATGTTAGACATGATTCACAAATCAACAGCAGATTACAAATATAACACTAGTGATAAACATAACACTGTCCAATAAAAGAGAAAATCCATTGTGTATCAAGCCTTCAATCCTAAGTAACCACACATCACTGGAAAAAAAACAAAAAACTCGCCAGATGTGGAAAGTGCTGTAAATAAATGAGAGCTAACAGTGCTTAAAGTGACACGGAACTCAGGAGATAATCTTAAAAATACATTCAAGTACCTTAACTATTAACAAAAATGTATCTTATTTGTGCATCACTCGGCTATAGATCCTGAAATCATCTCTGAATTGGAGCTGACACTGTCCTTCCAACTGGAGGGTGGCTATTTTTGTTCCCCATGGTCCCTGTGTGTGTAGCCACGGTTCAAAGCTCGCTCCTGTGATAGACTACAATCTCAATACAAATTAGTGAACTAAACGTGAGATTGTAGTCAATCGTGGGAGTGAGCTTGGAGCGGTGGCTACTTTACAACACACAGGGACCATGGGGAACAAAGGTAGCCACCCACCAGAAGGACAGTGTAGGGCACCAATAGAGATGATTTGAGGATCTACAGCCGAGTGATACACAAATAAGATCAATTTTTGTTAATAGTTAGGGTACTTGAATGCATTTTTAAGATTTAACTCTTGAATTTAGTGTCACCATAAGTGACCTCCAGACATCAATGCATTGCACCTGGGCCTAAATTAAGGGAGGTGGGGTTTTTGAAATATTCTCTTATTTAAAAGAAAAAGCATTGTGCAAGTTAAAAAAATGCACGGAAATGCAAGGTTTCCTTACCCTGCAGACCCCCCACCTCATGGAAAAATTTGCCCTAAAAAAAAAAATGTAATTTAAAAAAGAACAAAAGTAAAAATACCTTACATTAGGATTCCGATTGCCTACTGTAGTTGCCGGTGATGTTACCGGGTCTCACTGCAGGAGATTTAGGGATCCCAAATCTCATTAAAAGATGCTCCAGCACTGTGCATTATTGACATCTTCTGGTATATTAGATTGTTAAAGTGACACTAAACTCAGGAGTTAAATCTTTAAAATGCATTCAAGTACCTTAACTATGAACAAAAATGTATCTTTATGTGTATCACTCAGCTGTAGTTCCTCAAATCATCTCTGAATTGGTACGGAAGCTGCATGATAAGCAGACCATAAGGTGTTATTACATAATAACCCAACAAAGGAGCATTAGCTTTATTAAAACGTACTTGTAACAAAGTTAAGTACGTACATAATATACAGTATATCATTGAATTTGAACTAAATCTTTTAAAATTTTTTTTGTTTTTTTGTTTAAGGGACAAGCTCCGCTCTTCTCATCCAAACATGTTATTTTAGTATTTACCTTGCACGTCATTTTTTTTTTAAAACCGGTATACTACACAAGCTATTTTGGTATTTATTGTTAATAAATATTAACTTTACAGTTTCATCTGCAGCTGCAGATTGTGTTGTTGTTTCTTTTTGGCGTTTAGTACACAGAACTCTGCTAAAAAAAGCTAATTTCCTGCATGTGTTTTCGGCTCATTGCTTTTCTCAGAAGCCTTCAGAGATTTACAATCAAATTTCAAGCATTCTCCTGCAATAGGAGGTGGTCTGTAAAAAGCCTGTCCACTTCACAAGAAGCAGACGCTGCAGCTTTTCTTATTACAACAATGAGATTGCTCCAGGTTGTCCTAACAAAGGCAGAACTTCACAGTCTGAAACCAGTTTGAGAAAGGACATGGTGAAATAAACTATTTCTTCAGAACAGAGAAAGCTATGAAGCCTACTCGTGGCTCTAATTACTGATCACGAGGCCCTATAGCAAAAATCAGATGACCTCTCTGAGCTGTGAGTAACCATGTCAAGATCCCAAAGACTCCTTTTGATATCAGCTCTATACTGTAGACTTTACAGGGGGTTAGATTTGTTGTCAACGGCAACCACTTCAACCATTCATGATACAGTACTGTATTATCTTCACATGTGTTATGTTTAATTTGCCTCAACAACCTAATGGGGCCCCCTTCAACCCCCAGGCCCCATAGCAGTCATCTGGGTTGCTATGGCTATAGTTACGCCGGCAGGGGTGTCGCGGGGCTGGGTGACACCCGGAGCGGTGCGCGCGACATCACCACGCGTGTGCGCGATGACATCTCACACGCGCGGCAGTATTCTGATACCTGCCGGCGGCCATCTTGGTGATGGACGCCGGCAGAGAGAGGAGGAGACAGCCACCTGGCGGGATAAGGTATGCCGCCGGGTCCCCTTCTCTCTCCTGATACTGTCGGGCGTTCGGTCAACGACCAAGCGCCCGACTTTTCAGAGGGGGGTGACACCAAAATGACTAAGTCATTTTGGTGTCACCCCTCCAATGGTGTCACCCGGGTATGGGCCGCACCCCACGCACCCCGCTTGTGACGCCATTGTTGCATTAATACATGAATAAATCCAAATTCCAGGGAAAAAAGGTTTTCCCGTGCAATGGGGCCGCTCCTGTACTGCAAGGGTTAACTGCTCAGGACAGGAAAAAGGCATTTTAGTTATCTGATCCCTCCCCCCCCTCCCGCTAGACTGGCCCCCTTGCTCTGGTCCCCAGTGGTCTAAAGGCCACTTATGTCATCAAGTACAATGAAAGCTCCATAGCCCTGCACTGTATAGGTGGCCATACACTGTAATGTCACCCGGGTATGGGCCGCACCCCCCGCACACCCCTTGTGACGCCACTGTACGTCAGCTCTTATCATTGCAATGTATAGAGTTTACATAAAACGGGTTTTGTTTTTTTCAACATACATAGAGATACACTTAAAAATTGTTTCTATTGCCCAGCAACTAGAAGGAGCTCTGTGTTTCAATGCAACAACCCAGTCTCCTACTGCTTAGGCCTGATAATTGGCTGCTCTGTGCAAAACATTGAGAAAGTACACGTGTTGCATCCCTAAAAGAACAACTTTTTTTTATATACATGACTACAGCAGATCATTTGGGATATACAAACATGTAACGAAAAGAGCAGGCAAGTTAGAGCTATTCGCTGTCACCGTGGGTTTGCATTTGCTAAAGTTAGCACATGTCTACTTTAAGCACTACAGCTTCACCTAAATTAACCTGATCTAGCTACAAATCTTTTCATCAAGCTCAGAGGAGTTTTCATCAGAGGGATTCACTATGTGAAAAACTAACATTCCAGAGCACTCAGAGGGCTTTTAGCCTCTTACTCACATAGCAAAATGTATGTTGAATTACCAAAAGCCATTATGCTTGCCCCAGTCTTCAATGGCTTCAATGAGCTATTTGAGAATTACGCTAAAATGTCTTAAAAGCATTTGGATGGTATATGCCAATAATTCAACGAGATGGTGTTCACTGCCTACCTACATGTGACAACAGAGACCTTTACCAAGAGGTGCTCTGTAATACACAGAGCAAATAAAACCACTCTGCAAAAATTTCTCATTTTAGTTTGGGAATCATCAAAGGAAAGGAAACTAGTTTGATGAATGGCAGTGATGGTGGTCTATGACTGTTTCAATTTGCATCTGCCAGTAATATTCAAAATGTAAAGTTTATCTAAAACCAAAATGTAATAAATTGCAGCTAATTGCAGGGGACTGTGCTAAGGAATTGACTTTTCACAAGCACAGGGAGAACTCCTTGCAGAGAGTGTCCTGGCTGGGATTTGAACTGCGGACCGCCAGTGCTGCAAGGCAGAAGTGCTAACCACTAAACCACTGTAAAAGGTTTATTTTAAAATTTGGTGCCTGCAGACACGTCGAGTGTATTTCCGCATTATAACACCTATCTTATGTTTGTTGTATGTTCCTATTTACATTGCATAACTTAAATTTTTTTTTTAAAATAGCTGCTTAAATCTTTAAGTGTTATATACTTGCTTAAAAATCCTACCTAGCCTCCCCCTATGTAGGAGGGGGTTGCCCAAAGTTATGTATAGAGGGTTTTTCTAACATTTTACAGCAAAAGTGGAAATACACTTAGGCTGGGTTCACACCTAGGCGTATTGAATATGCGCGTTTGTTGCGCGTTTTTATCGCGATTCACGGTGAAAAATCGCGCGACAAACACCCGTTTCCGAGGGCTACTTGGCTGTATCCCAATGGAAACGCGAGACCAAAACGCCCCAAAGAAGTACATGTACTTCTTTGGGCGTAGGCCGTTTTGTATCGCGTTCGGATGGGCGGAAATACGGCAAGGTGTGAACCAGACCCATTGAATACAATGGGATTTAGATGTTTGAGCGTTTTGTAGAGCGTTCGTCGAGCGCGCTACAAAACGTTCAGTTGTGAACCAGGCCTTAAGCTGGCTATACGCTGAGCGAATTTTGGCCAGGTTTTCATGAACCGGTTAAAATTCACTCAGTACGTCGCCCTGTCTGCTGGCTCCCATCCAACATCCTTCAATTAAAAATAAAATGAGTCGGGCAAAAAATGATTGGCTGGACAGCGCTTGCATCCAATACTTTTAGTGGGAGATTGAGTTCAGTCTAAAACCTGAACAGAAAAAATTCTACTAGTTTATACCCAGCTTTACACTCACCTTCCCATTGCTGCTCTGCAACTCCTGACACCAGCAGTGAAGAGAAATAATACTTCTGAGTATGAGGGAGCATGTGACGTGACCTCTCTTCCTCCATTGCGATAGTGCTAGTGTCTGGGAATCGGTTGCCCAGTACCTCCAACATGTAAACAGGGAGAGTAAATTCAGCCCAGCGTAAGCTCTGACTAGTCCGTTAAAGTTTGAAATTCCATCAAATTGGACCTTATACAGGGCTTCTCCATACTCTTGACAGCCAATATAGTGGGGGGAGGGAGGGGGGGCAAAGTAAAAGGCAAATATGGGCTTTAAAGTGAACATGTTGCTTTGTACCACTCAGGTAAAGCGCGTGTTCACTTTAAGTTCCCCTAATGCGTGATAAGCTTTATAACAATGGGCTTGTTTAACATCACAGTACAAATAGCAATAACCTACAGTTGCCTTCAAACCTTTGATACTATGCTGTGCTCCTGAAACAGGAGTTCTGATTGGCTACTACAAGTTCCTAAACACTACTGCTCATTGCATTGTGTCACCATGTAAATCCAATTAAGCTATTCACACTACATTACAACAGTCATTAAATTATATAAGCATTTCAAGGTAAAGTCCAATGTATCTCCCGGGCAGGTGCGTCTGCCATCAAGTCCCTACAAGATTTGCATACTTGGCTGCAAACTCAGAAAGTAACAAGACATTTATAAAAAGCAATTTGGTCACGGTGACCTTTACACTGAAATACATGTAACTCTCTGTTCAATTTCTGCACTTTCATATAATTAAACCCAGTTCGTACACATTTATTATGCTCCCGCGGGGAACTACTAGAGGGGCCAAATTTAAGGATAAATACCTATGAATCGCTTGAATAGTTTGGTTCAGTAGAAACAGATACACTTAAGCTTTTCCACAGTGAGATGATTCAGGTTGTAAAACCTTCATTAAAAAGCTGGAAGCACTGTAATGACCAATATAACAAACAGGACAACAGGCCTTGGACTATGATGATACACATTTTACACAAAAGCATATAACCGAATAGAGCAGCTAGGCTTTAATTCACAGGCAGGTAAGCACCAAACCACTTTTGTCCCTTCAGAACATCTTATGCATGGAACCAAAAACCACAACCCAAGCAAAACCCTCCATAACACCCAGACGTCCCATTTTTTACAGTGCCATCTCCTGATCTTCAAAGGAGCAGAGCTGAGTAAAAACAAGCTTTTGGCCTAATATAAAAACAGTTTGATATACAAGTTTTTATGCATATCTCCCAACTGTCCCTCATTTAGAACAAAATCCCACTGTCCCTATTTCCTCCTCAGTCGTCCCTCTTTTTGGTTTGATGAATAGTATCTAAGGTACTATTCAAGGAAAAAGTACAATTTAACCATCAAAAGTGTTATTATGCACTAAACCCTTCATCCTCTTTCTTAAAGGAGAACTATGAGGTCAGTGTTTTTCCCCATAGTTCTCCTTAGGGTAAGCTGTTTCCAAAAGCCAGTATAAAGAAAAAATAATAGTGGAAAACAACAATTCTGGGTTTAAACAATCATTTTTGGCATATAAATTCTTAATGGTCCACATAACTGAAGTTGTGGCCGGAGGTGTGTCCATTGCCCAAATACATTGCGTTGGAAGGCGTCCCTCTTTCTCATTTCAGAAAGTTGGAATGTAGGTCTATATACGTATAGTTTTCCCTATTGTGGGTGCAGCTAGACAGTTACAGACTGAATTCAGGTGACTAATAGGCATCAATGCTTATTATACTGCCACCTCAACTAAATAGTAGGCTCCTCCAAGTGCCCACACATTGGATTTCTATTCTGTTAGTGCTCTCTGGATGCCCGTAAACAGGGGCGCACTTTTCCAAGAGTGACCAACTTCTATAGTCACTGGCTCTGTTCTGCCCCTTTCTCACTATTAGTTACTGAAGCTGTCCATCACAGCAATGCGCCAATAGCGAGGTGCTGACCACAGAACCCAGTCGACATTTGCATATAAGCCCCAGAGTTTGGGTCATCTGGGGATCTACAAACGAAGGAAATCAGCAAGGGGCCTGCTATTCAATGCGAGTTGCAAATTCAAGAGATTATATTAAGCATAGGTCATTTTAAAAGTAAAGGTTCATTTGAAGTCTCACATCTTTTTAGCTCTTTATAGTCTTGTAGCCTTACATGTTATGATCAGAGATTGATTTTTTTGCTTGGAAATGTCTTATAATAACTTTTTTCTTACATGAGTAATGGCTGCAATCCACATAACAAGTGTCCTCACAGACTGGTATTGAAGAGAAGCGGATGTGGTGTTTCTAGCCAGTTCTGTTACCAAGCATTGACTACTGAGTGCACTAGCATAACCATTGTGTCTACTGGACTGTGCAGTCATACTTACACACAGTGCACAATTTCTGTAACAGGAAAGTGGAGGGGCGATTATGAAAATGGGGGGTGTATGTACTGAATATCTATTTCTGTGATCTCAGCTGGGATTAAAGCAATGCTGCCATTTAAAATCTCGAAGGCAAGGCCCTTAGGATGATGCACCACAAGGCACCACATATTTATGTATGTAGCCAAATGCTTCTAGCACCTAAAACGTTTTAGTACATCATGAGTGATTCACCTCTTGGTCAACGACAGGCAAACAAATATTTTTTTCCTCTGTGGAGGTGCCAAGTAACATGATGGCGTACTAACAAGAACGTATGGATTGTTTTATTCCTTCACGATAAAGCACTTGAAAAGTGCTAAAAAAGAAAAGAAAACTTTACCATGCTGTACATCCAAGTTGTAGCTTGGAGCTGCCTGTTAATAAGACATTAATACCTTCTAAACATACAGATGCTTCTTGAAGAGACCACGAAGATCAATATGGGAGCTTTGAAGTGAACACATACAGCATCATGAAAGAGCTGATAAAAGCCAACAGGCAACACAAAAACTATTTTGCTCAATAAAATACGACCTAATAACAAACACTAAAAAAAACAATGCAAAGCAAGAGAGCTAAAATGCAGTAACCTTTCATGTAAGATTCCTGTATTCCAGTTTTGTGAATCAACTTGTTCCAATGAATATATGGCAGGACATCACAGTGTTTGAAATAAAACATGAATTTGTTCCTTTCATAACCAAATCCACAAAGCACTGACTATTTCAGGATTAACCTCATAGGATTATTTATTAGTAAAGAAATACAAAAAACAATTATTACCACCATTGGTCAACAGTAATAATCAGACCAAATATTACTAAGTACGGCAAAAGAAAAATTAATTGTCTATCCACACAATCCTGCACAAACAGAGATATATAGTGTCTAAAAGGCATACTACCATAAGGTACCGTGTTACTCTTGGACAAGCTTAAAAGTAAATACAACCTACAAAGTAATGCTCTGTTTTGTCCATCAAATTGTACACATTATACAGATTATACACACATGTTGTATAATCCTCTCCAAATAACTTTATTAAAAAGTAGGACAAATTCCAAAGCTTGGCCGATAACTTCGTTTTTTTCTCAATGTAGTTATTTTCTAAACACATCTTTAATTTTTACCACTTTGATATGAAGCACTGGAAGAACACCTGGCAAAAAGTGATATATCTAAAGTGGACCTGAACTCAATAATTAAGATTTTGTTTCTTGTTGGGAATGTCTAGAAATGTTAATTGTGCCTAAGCTGTACCCTGAAAATGTATGCAGCACCCCTGTGTCTTCATACTAATAGTTGTATATCTGCAATGTGAGATCTAAGGGACTGCTGCTTCTGATTGCTAGTCTCAGAGAGTTTGAAGTGAGATTTGGTGATGTCACTACTGAGCTGCCCACTGTTCACCTTTCTCGTTCTCCCTCTCTCCCTCTCCCTCATATACATATACACACACACATAGAAACCACTTCATGATAGATGCTTATTTGCTTTGTCACTATAAAAGAACCCTTGAATTAGCTACCTGTGCGAGCCACTAAACATGCTGAGTAATCAAATGTAAATAGTTCTCTCCATTACGGATTTAAAAGAAGAAGAAAGAATAACAACCCAAATCATCAAGTATTTACTCACCATGGCGCGCCGTATATTCTGAATCCTTTCACAGTGACCTCTGAATCTTGCAAGTAAATACTGTTAGTGAGGAGTGATTGCACATTATCAAAGTCTTCAGGTTTCAATTTGGAAACCGAGGGGAAGCGGTAGTAATCCTGTTTAACAAGATCCGCCATGAATTCTTTATCAAAAGTCAGTTCATGATTCCCTGCAATCACTATCTTATATTCGTAGGGTAAGGTTCCTGAAAAAGCAAAAAGAGAAAAAAAAAATTACTTCCCATGAAAGCAGATACATACCAAATATTTTTTGTACCAAATATTATTACCTATAAAGTTATTTTGTGTTATTTTTGAGTTTTACTATATCATTTTACATACATTTAAAGGAAACGCAGGTCAGAATAAAAACTGCCAGAAATATATTTATTAAAGCATAAAACTCAGATTTATTTATTGGTTTAGCTTTTCAGCTTCCAGTGCCACTAGCCTGTTCTCTGGACAAATAGTTAGCATCATCTGCTGTGCACATCCTTTGGTAGATCACACAGCTCCCATATATATTTTTTGTGTATTTAGTGGTTTCCCTGGAGATCAGCTTTAACTTTGAGCTGCAGAAGTATCAGCTTCACAAGAGTGGAAGTTTCCACCTGTGGATGGCGGCATGTCTAATATTGGAATGATTTCCTGTGTTTGACCTGAATCTGTCACTAGATCACACAGTATAAATTATTATTATTATTATTATACAGGATTTCTATAGCGCCAACAGTTTGCACAGCACTTTACAATATAAGGAAGACATTACAATCACAATACAATTCAAGACAAGATAGTAAGGAGGGCCCTGCCCCTGAAGGCTTACCATCTAAATGGGGATACCTTTGTTATGGGAGACAGCATTAGGGACCATACCTTTGTCTTGTCATAGATCCATTTTTTTTGAGGATTGGGAGTGTTTAATAGTTTTTAATGCAGGTTATCATTTGTATTTATGTGTTTATTTGGTTATATGCTTTATTGCATGACTTCTTTAAAACTAAATGATTTGATATTATTCGTTTTTGGATTTGTGTGTATATATTGATTTAGGTCCCCATAAGCTCTTTTAATATGGTTAGAAATACCGTAGGTCCAAGTTCAGACACTGAGGCCGATTGGAGTGATAAATCTTCAGAATGGTATTTAAATTTTAAAGCAAATTTCTGTTTACCTATTTCACCTGCAGATGATTGGATAATTAAAGTGAAGAGTCACACAATTTATTGTTTAAAGATTCTTGAATCCTTTAGTTAATCAGCCCAATTGTGCAGCATTATTTACAGGGTGGAGTTTAGTTATGCCCTGATCGATTTTGATCAATGTAATATGAGCGCTTCATAGTAAGTGGCAGAGGGGCCTGTACTGCATTGTGGACAACTTAAGAGTTGTTGAGGTTCATGTTGAGAGACCCCCAGCACACACAGAATTGGATATATGATGAGGCAAAGTTATCTCCCAGTGATGTCTAATATCTCTCATCAGAAACCTATGTCCATATATACTGTTCTAAAGATAGGTTTTCTTTAAAAGGAGAACTATGGGGTTAAGTCTTTTCCCCATAGTTCTCCAACCTGTTTAGGTAAATAGCAAAAAGCCTTTATTTGCTGATACACATGGAAACCATGGGAGCATTTTACGTTTTCTTTTTAAACTACCAAGTAGTTACTTTTTTGTTATGGGAATAACAATCAAAATGTGTATTTTTTTATAATACAGTGGCAAGTAAAGCAAATGTATTATTATATGCCCCAACAGTGCACCCCTAACCTTCTGTACATTGATCTCCAAGGAAAGTATTAATGCTGGGCTCCGTGTCAAGGACAGAAGTGGTTAACAACCAGAGTACAAGACCTGCTCTCCTGGATGATGTTGCAGGCCAAGCAAACTGTGACTGAGGCTCCTGTACAGCTCAGCTGCTTAGCAACAAAATGGCAGCCTCTTGAGCCAGTTCTGAGACACATCATTGTATGTCATAGGCCAACCAGTATTGTAAAATATCATGCTGGGATTTATACTTTTATCACACATGGGAATGCTGAGGTTGCCTACCCCTGCCCTACACATTCCAACTGGCCCACCATTTTGATGGACAGTCACACTGGTCAATAGGAATGTGCAGAAAGTAGGAATGTACAGGAAAGGAAGTTCCAAAGCTTGGACTGTCAGTACGACCTGAGATTAGGACATTGCACAAGCGTTTAGGAGGCTGGTGCAAGTAGGTGCCTGCACTTCAGTGGTTTCCCCCCCTTCCCCACTTACAGTGTCCCTTTATGAGAAGCATAACCACGACATAGTTATTAAAACAAAAAATGCTAACCAAAAGATCAAAATGACAAACAGAACCTAGGCCTGCTGAAGAAAATGGCTGCCAACCAGTCCAGACAGGAACATTAAATACATCCATGTTATCAAAGCCTATGCCAGTGATTTGAAAACGCTCCAGGAAGACTGGAAAGCAGAATAAATTATAAGAAACCCCTATTCTCTTTCTCTACAACATCAAATGTCGCCTATCTCCTGATGTGGAATCGCTGAGGTGTATTACTGACCTTTTCCCAGGGTTAATACCGAACAGGAGGGAATTGGCTCCTGTGTAGAATGTGTGGCGGGCACAGAAAGAAGAGTCTTCCACCTTTTGTTAACACTGCGGCATACAACAAAACAGCACAAGCGCAGCGGAAGTTCAGGCGCTGACCTTTCACTCCCTACGCGTCAGGCTTCATTAGTTTTCATGGAGCCTCGCAGCTGAGGCGTTAATGTTAACTGTGTGTTAAGAGACACTGTGGCAGCAGTGCCAGTAGCAGTTCACATTATGCATTTTAGATGTACAACGTTCAAAAAAATTTACTGTAAAAGCCAGTGAAGACACTATGCTACAGGAGTAGATTCTAGGCCATTAATAAATAAGACCAGGCCAGTAAGAAAATAAAATTTTCATGTCCCTACCCAAGCCTGAAGCCTTTTATTTACAACCGATATGCTTGACCAAACTCCATTCCCTCCTATTATCATGCTATAGGACATCTGCACCTGTAAAAAAAACCACTAACCCATGGCCTCTAGTGCTCCTTGGCTAATCTACATTAAGGGGACGCTGTTACCTTGCCCATTCGGGTGAAGTTGGAGAAAGGAGGCCCATTTTTGTATATGCGTGGGGTAGGAGATGGATGTTGATGTATCATATTCCCGAAGGACACTATATATAACTGATAGTGTTCGTTTGATGGGTGAGGGTTGAATTAATCTGAGTGGCGGGGTGGGACCAGTGGAAATAGAGGTGACAGGAAGATTGTGACAAATAAAATTACTAATCTGATAGTATGCGAGGAAATGAGTGGGGGGGATCCCATATTTTTGTTGGAGTATATTAAAAAGAGAGACATGTACCTTGAGGCGATAAAAAATGTTGGAGTGTTAAGCCTTTACCTTTCCATAGTGAGAATATTTTAGAGGAGGCACCTTGTGGAAATCCCGGGGGTCGAGGTCATCGGCATAAGTGGGGATACAGACCCCTGTAGTCCAAAAAGCTTACGACACTCTCTCCAGGTGATCACTGTGTCTAGTTTATATCAGTTTTTTTTTTTATTCTTTATTTTGAGCCAACATTTTACAGTAAACATACAACACATACACAATCGAAGAATGAGGATGTACATATACAATCTTAGCGAGTATAGCGATATCGTCTAGCCCCAATCTCTTAATTGGCCAAGGGCAGACAGTAACAGCATAACATCATATGTAACCAGGCATTTGGGGGGATCACAATGTACATCTTATATGTCGTAGTGTATGACAAGCCCTGGTTTCGATAGGTTTTAGGAGGGCAAACCACAGGGTCCACCTGTCTACTGCCAGGAGCTGCGGGGAGGGATAGGACATTAGGCAACATCAGGACAGGAGAGGGATGAAGAAGAAGGCAGACAGACTAGAGGGGGGGGGGGGGGGGCAGGACCAGTAAGCAAGTGTGTAAGAGGAGGAACAGGTCAGCGGGACAGGGGAAGCCTATTGATAGGGTCACACATTGGGCTCTCTGTTGTGAGCCATTGAAAGGGAGGAGATCATGCAGAGTATGCTCGGCCCTCAGGAGTATCCATGTACTCCAACCAGTAAAACCATGTCTTAGAGTACCGTTCCTGTCTATCCTGGGAAGACAGAATCATGTCTTCCATTACCCTAATCTCCTCCACCCTGCGTATCCACATAGATATGGTAGGGGAAGAGGGATTCTTCCAAAGACTAGGAATGCAGGATTTAGCTGCATCCAGTAAGTGACGCACTACAGATCTGGAGTAAGCTTTCGGGGACATAGGAATGTTATGTAACAGAAAAATTGAGGGGTCCAATGGTAAGTCAGAGTCCATGAACTTTCTCACAATGTCGCGAATCGTTGACCAGAAGTGTGCTAGAGCTGGGCAGGACCAGAAGATATGGAGTAGAGTCCCCCTGTCTGCATTACATCTCCAGCAGGTATTGGCAACTCCGCCATACATCTTCTGCAGGAGCTCCGGTGTTCGATACCATCTCGTAAGGATCTTATAATTAGTCTCCTGATATTTAGTACAGATCGATGATCGCATAGTGAAATGGATGATATTCCGACATTGGGCATCTGAGAAATTGTTCCCTAGTTCTCGTTCCCAACGTGTCAGGAACACAGGTTTTCCAGGTTCTGTTGGCGTTGCTAGGGTTACGTAGATCTCCGATAGGGTATGCCTCGTCGGGTCGCTGGAATCGCACAGTCTCTCAAAAGATGTACGCGCTCTCCCAAAGCACGCCGCTGATGGTAAGGTAAGAAGGAAGTGCCTTAATTGGAATGCTTTCCATTGGTCTAGACCAAAGATCCCGTCAGGATCGGTAAGGGATGCCATGGAAGGCCACATGTCTCCATGTATAAAATGGGATGCCTGAAAAAGGTTCTTGGCAATCAAGGATCTAAATGGGCCAGACGAGGTTCCCGGTGAAAAGGCAGGGTTACCTATAATTGGGTAGAGTGGGGAAGCCTCATCCCTTAGTGATGCAATAAACACTGTGTAGAGACACAAATGGCTTCAATCCATCATAACATACTTTTTGGGTATTCGTCATTGCACCAAGCCTAAAGCTGAAATTCAAACATGCCCCCTGCATCACACTGCAATACTGTAATATGTGCTGCTTGAGAGCTATCAGCAGGCCTGGACACATGAAAGGATGGAGGAATGGCTGTCCTCATTTAAATAAAGTTTGAGAAAGTCATTATGTGCACAGGCACTTCGGGAGTACTCTGGGCAGTGCTGAAGTTCCTGATATATAAAAAAAGGAAAAGCCTAGCAGCTTAATTTTCACTTCCCTTCCTGAAGACACAACAGGAAACAAATTACATTTTGTTTGAATATAATGGGGGAGTTCCACTGTTAGACAGTTTTCACTGGAACAGCTGTCCTCTTTGCAAGATTTACCGTTGTCTCTTCTTCAGGTGACCACAGTAAAATTTTGGATTTCCCATCACTCTCCGTCTTGGTAACAATGGTCACCAGGGTAGATAGAGGGGTGACAGGGATATAGATAGCTGTAGAAAAAAAATTGACAAAGGGCACCAGGGCAAAGAGGGTCAATCAACCTAGCAAGGACACAGATAACAATTCTAACAGTTCTAACCCTTTTCTATCCTATCCCAAAAAAATTAGGAGTTTTGGCTTTGCATACACTTGAAAAGCCAAGGGATGGATTGAGCTCATCAGTATCCACCAATAATTGAAATATCACTTGAAATAAAAGTCCCATTAAATACAATGTGACAAGAACAATCACCCACTAGCTGCCATTCTAAATGAACTGTAAACTAATAAGTAATAACCTTCTCAATTTCCAAACCTCCGCACTATTTCCTCTGAACACATCCCGGATCAATTTACATAGCACTTTCCTCTGCAAAGCAATGAAATCATAAGTTCCAATTGACTTAGCCCATATTGAAAAGTGCCAGAACAAACGCTCGGAAATCCAATTACTACAAACAAACGCCATTTTCTCCACTCAGGAGGAAATTCTCAAACAACATTTACAGCTATCAGATAATATTTGTGCAAAGGGGGGAAAACCAGCTTTTCCAAACAATTACATTTTTTTTTTAAGTAAAAGCAATATTGCAATTATATAATTTGAAGCAGCACTCTAAGCAAACATAACATTTATTAATTCAAAAGCCTATACTTGTTTTTTTTTGTTTTTTTTAAATACTGTATATGCACCTTACTTGAGGCTCACTTGCATGGCCATTGGAGGAGGGGAGAGGAAAGGAGGAGATGAGACTGACTTTTTTTTTTTCTCTTCATTCCAATTCATCTTGTTTGTGTTTTTTGGGGGGTTTTGGGGAGGGAGGGATTTTGGGTTGTCGTTTTCCTTGCTTTTTTTTTTAGTTGATACCCCTAGGGTGGAAGAATGGTTTTAATACCAATGGGAAGGGAAATGTATGGTAGCTGTTTTAGGAAGAAGTTATGAATATCTTTTTCTTCTGTTTCTGATTGGATTTCTCCCTAGAAGAGTCTTTTAACAGGAATGGGATGTTTACATGTTTGTATTGTTATATATAGAAACAATAAATACATATTCTACAATATGTACCTTACTTAAGCTGGACTTTAAATGAGAACTGTGGGGTCAGGGCTTTTCCCAATAGTTCTCCTAAGGGTAACGGGAGGACACGAACTAGCTGCGGGATTGACAGCTGGCTCTGCCTATCTAGAGGCAGAGCCAGCTGTGCCCACCCCCTCCCCGTCCATTCCGCCCAGGAGGGAATCCCTGCAGGGAGCTGTGAGTGACAGTCACGGCTCTCTGCAGGGATAGATCGAGAAGTGAGCGAGCAACGCTATGTGTTCGCTCACTTCCCGATCTATTGAGCCGACCTGTGACAGTTTAATTGTCACAGGTCGGCTAGAACTATGAGGCTGATTGATTTTCACTCGCCTCATAGTTCTCCTTTAATCTCCAGTAATTCCTTAGACACCAAAAATCAGCCTGAGCCAATCTGCTTCATTGGACTGTACTTTTATTCTAACCTGTTAACCAGGAAATGGAGACTCAAAGGAAGAAGCTGACTATATATAGTATGAGAGAGGTGTAAGAACCACATAGGTGGTTGAACCTGAATAATAAACAGCTTTACATTTTATGATCAAACTACTGTTGATATTTCCTATGAATGGTACATTTGTGTGTAGACCTTTAAAGCAAATCTTACCCTTTCCCAAAACATGCCAACATAGTTGTACCTTCATAATTTGTCTATTAGTGATTCCAATGCACCCCTACCTAGCCTAAGCAGACTACACGGCGCTGTTACTAAAATGTAAATTTTGACTCTGTCAAAAGTCAACAGCCAACGTCTTCATGTCTACCTACTCCCTTGGCTGCTGACATCTGAGAGAGCAGTAACATATGGCGGTCTTTGGCAGCATGCTATTATTGATAAGATGGCAGTGACCAACGATGGGATAATTGGGTCCCAGGTTGTTTATAAGCTGAATAATTTATAGTTGTCAACAGTTTCAGTAGCCATCAAAAGTAGAACAGACTACTTTAAAGAGAAACTGTTTTTACAGAATCATCACCACTACTGGCCAAACTACACAAATTCGATGATTATTTGCTTCTTTATTAATAAATGGCCTTGGTGTTTTTTCAGAGAGTACATATCTAGAGATATTATAGCAGTTTTGATCTAATTTCCAATATGACATCCACATTTTACCATGCTCAACAATCCACATTTTTTCCTACTTTATTAAAAATAGAGATTTGCAGACTAGCCACTAGAGGGAGAACCTTGTACCATCACCTCCCTAGAGGCCACCACCCAAGACATTATTAAAGAAGTCCAAGTCTGTCTCTTTGAGAAAATCCATACCTTTCCTGAAAGAGTTGTTATTTTTTTTATACCTCCAAAAAGTCTATCTGCCTTCATACAAGCCAATAGCAATCATTTCATTTGGTTCTAATAATGTTTCAGTGACCTACTGTATATTTAAACATGGCATAAGTATTTCTATTTCATCTTTAATTATCTTTTGAAGGAACCGTGCTACACACCACAAAGGCTGAATTGTCTAGAACTATGCAAATGTATCCACATAGTTAGGGAGGCTCATTATAAACTAAATTCTTGCTGTGTTGCCTTTATCACATGCCTCCCTCCTCAGAATGGGTTCTAACAAGTCATCTTTTGTCAAATAATTTCAGAAACCAGAGGTGAACTTGGGAGCTGTCAGAAGATAATGTTCTTCAGCGTCAACTGGTTAAGGCTGCCCATGTAATTCACTAAATTATGCTTTAAAATGTGAATTCAAATCATTACAAGAAAACACAAGAACACAACCAGGTCAATCATATGATCATTCATTTTTTTAGCCTAGCTATTTAAGGATCAGCCCATAAAATACATTTATTTAAGTAGACACCAGTGGGCTGATTTACCAAAATGCCATCCTATATATATCCCGGGTTTTTGTCATAAGACCTCCAAATATCCTTTAATTTTTGTCCCTACTCCTAGGTGAAGTCTTACACCTTTGGAGACAGCAGGAGGTATTTCAATGTTATGGCAAGGTCTGCAATGTAAAATGAAGGACAAAAATTAAACAGGCAGGTAATGATGGCAAAAACAGTTTGGTTTGTTTACACAACTGGATATCCTCAAAACTGGCCTAATTATGCTAAAAGCATGCCTGTTCTTTTTAGTAGGAGCTAGCTGTTTAGACATTTCCCCCCATACATTGGGGAGACCATACAATGCTGGACTGAAGAGAGAGAGACTATGTGGTGGCATCCTTGTAAGTACAAGGTATTATCTTGTGCAGCTGGTCCATTTCCCAAGGTTTAGGGACTTGTACTGAGTGGTAAGTTTAGTCTTTTTTTCCACGTGAAAATGCTATATTGATGCTGTAAATACTGGCCATGTTTATTTGATGCTGTGAACAGAATAAAGCTTGTTGCTGTGACAAGTCTGAAACCTCAACTGATGCAACAAAAAACCTCACTGAGGTGGTCTACCCCAAGAAACAGCAAAAGCAAGACTGCTATTATTACAGCACTTACAGACAATAGAGAATATCTTGGTCAAGTCAGGGAAGGTTTATAGGCCTTCCCCCACACCTCCTGGCCAAGCCAGGGAGTCAACTGGCCAAGCTGGATTTTTTTTCCACGTTTATTGCTTTGTTTTCCCCCAAAATAAGCAGACAGTGGCGATGTCAACTCATCTCTCTCCCCTATATACAGGATCACGCATGCATGTTCCTTCGATGCAAACACACGTTTGCGCACTGCTTGTCGAAACTTTACGGATCTGACCACAAGACTGTTCATTTTTGCAGACACTTTAAATTGTATTTCCACTTTTGCAGCCAAATTTAAAAAAAAAAACCACAATGCCATAGAGATTCACAGCTCTGATCATCCGAATGATTATTAGGAAATATTTGAATCCTACTAGTGCCGTTAACATTTCCTATATTTTACTTAACAGCAGCCATTTTAAGGAAGCTGATTATCTTCCTTTATGCTAACCCTTTCAAGTGATGTATACTGCTTAGAGGATGAAGAGTTTGCATGTTATTATAGAAAAGGAATGTAGAATATGTGTCAAGAAACAAAGGAATACCACCCCTTCAAACTCTCAGCTGTCAGTAAAATGGAAAATGTGCCCTGCAGCCTAAGTCTGCCCACCCTTTCCATTGGCAGTTTATTTTCTACATTTGCTGTGGATGTGAATAGATCAAGAGTGGGCTTAAAGTGAACCTTTAGCCAGGCTATGGACATGTACCGTATATACTCGAGTATAAGCCGTCCCGAATATAAGCCGAAGTACCTAATTTGACCAAAAAAAAAACATATACGGTAAATAGTTACATATCCTTAACAAGCAGTTAATTAAAGCAAGCCTTCACTGATCTCTGGATCTGCAATTCATCCTCACCTTTTGCAACAGAAGTTGTCATTCTCTCAGCAGGTCAGCGTATCCTGCTTTCCCCCCAGCAGCAGGGGCTCAACAGCCTTTCCCTCGTCTAATCTTTTATGCAATCATGGGGCAGCTAAATTGGAGAAGGACTTGAACAACTTTAGTGCTTCTGCTCTGAAATTTGAAGATTAATTGCTCCATAGTGCCTGCAGCTGCAAATGTCACTGAGGACTGGTTTAAAGTGCATCTACTTCTTAAGAATATCTACATTTTTTTTAATGCACATAGCTTGACCAAAGGTTCACCCAAAACAAAAAAAAAGGATTTGTCTGAAGCTGAGCGTTAAAGGATGTTTACCTTTGGTAAAGAATGCAGGGCTGAATAGAGGCAGCCAATATCATTACAAAGGCACATGGTTTCCTTTTTGTCCAATAAATCCTTCTTCACCTGCCTAGCCCATACTTGGGGCATTGCAGTTTAGACATTCTTCAGTACTCCAGATGCTCATGCATCAGGTGCCATACTTCGATAGGAAGATGGGGGTCTGTGTCAGGATGGTCATTGCAAGCCAGTCTGCCATAGACCCCACCCATCGAATGTAAAGGAGGCCATGCACCGATCTATTTTTCTCATTCAACCTGCAGGCTGAACAAGAAAAATAGAGCAGATTCCTCCATCAACACTTAGGAGTGTGTCGATCGAGGAATCCCGCTGTTGGCCGCAAGGCTGGCCGCAGCCAAAATACCAGACGCGAGTGGACAGCTCATTGGCTGCCGGCTTCTATCGTACAAAAATTTTCCGTCTGGCTCCTTCGATCAGCTGATCGAGGGATGCCGAACGAAAGGGTCACCCACTGTGCGAATTTCGTCTGGTTCCTCAAAAACCGTCTACAATTTGCACGTGTATGGGCACCTTAAGACCCTATTCAGAGTGGAGAAATCATGACTAAAAGAGTTTTCCCATTTACTGCTCTCCTCTGAATTTCGAGTCTGTATGCAAATGATAACAAGGCATTTTAAATTCTCTCTGTGTTATCCGGTTCTGCCTCCGCAGGGAGCATATAGCAGAACTAGGAATGAAACTCTCTTCACGTCGATGGCAAGACATACTTTCCATGTTTAGTATGGAAAACAAAAGAAACTGTTTAAATTATCGGCATCCCGGAATAGTATCCAAAATACAAACTAGGAGCTTGTGGGCAGTGTTTTCTGGGGGGAGGGGGACACGCAGGGAGCATAATAAAGGGAGCTGTGATATATACACACACATTTCCCTCGTATATCAGCCTCTGTACAATGCACACACACATTTCAAATCAGGAAGTAAAGTCCGTCTAGTTTCCTGGCAGAGAATAATGCATGAGCTCAGTTTCAAAGGGTCCATGAATGAGGTCTTGAAAGCCACTGCAAGGAATGATTTTAATTGCACTAGTGATCATACTACCCATGGTGAAAGGGCTAGAGAATGGTCTACAGACCACTGGGATCAGGCAGTGATGAATTGCAATCAACCGACTTTGTAGAAGAAAAAAAAACATTTATGCAAGAAAATTATTCAAAACAGAAAAAAAATTAAAGCGAAACAGATAAAATGAAAAGAAAAAAGGGAAAGTGAAACAGTACAGGATTCAATACGAACAAAAACAATAATAAAAAATAGAAGAAAACATTAAAACAAAGAAAAGTAACAAGAGAAAGGAAATAAAAAGGATGAGAGGTAAAATAATCATAATCAAGACAGAAAAGCAAGGGAAATGGAAGGAAAGAAAGCAGTTTAAAAGGAATGGAGGTGAAGCAAGAAGGGAGGAAGGCTAATACAAATTTTAAAAAAAAGGAGGGCCACAAGAAGGCAGATGAGAAGAATGAAGAGACTGTAAGGATGAAGGTTCCCATCAGATGCACACTAAAATGATCCGTTTTAATGCGAGTCTGGTGTCGGTTGGGTATCAGCAGTGTGTAGTGGTGCCTTGCATTATTACAACATGCACAGCTACAAAAGGCACAGTTTACTTTTTTGTTTTGCTTTTTTTCTTTAACTTTATTGGCTTGGTACAAAGTGTACATTTCATTCAAAGGTCTCATCATGTGCTGCAAAAAAAAATGCATGCTTGCATCTTTCTGCAGCACACATCGCCCTAGCGTTGTGGTGTGAACGGGGCACATAGATTGCAATTAATTTCTGTGTGCCCTCGCAGTAACTGCGCATTGATTTGAGGATTCTGAAATCACAGGTGTATGTAAACATCTGTGGCCGGGAAGCCTATACAAAGCAATGGCAGGCTGACAGTCGCCACAGCTGTCTGCAGACGATCACATGTATCCGTGCATCCATCGGTTACCTGTGGCCCAGGGGCAGGTGACCAGCCATGGGCGCAACCTTTCTGCATCCAGGGCAGATTAACTGTGCCTAGGCTGCAGGTAACCGCTGGATTTATGGCTACATGTAATCAGCAGCTGACAGCTACTCGCACACCGCTGTGATTCCAGCTACAGCCCTCAAATCTGGACATATTTGGACATGTGAATGAGGCTTTATAGTTTGTCCCAAACCCCTGTCACTTTCCCCCGACAGCCTGACCTTCATGTACATGTAAGGAAAAATATAAAAAAGGTATGTAATAATAATTTTAAAAAATGAATCGATATACTGAATACTATCTATCGCTATGCTACTGAATGTCCTTATCAAGGTACAGACATGGTCGGGAGGAAGAGTCTACAGGAGCAAGAGCATTGCACCCGTGATCCACTACTCACTTTTCTTTTCTGAAGCTGCGTGCATTTTTAATTTTTTTTTAAGAGGTGGAATTTCCCTTTAAAAGTTGATCTGTCTCACAACAACATCCCGCTTTTCCATTTTATTACTACTCAGAAAAGAGCAAGGAGGGAAGATTATGATGGAGAGAGAGAGCTCGTGAGGGGGCAGGAACACCGGCAGACAGAATACGTAAAAGAAATAAAAGTGGCTAACGGCCTAAAATTGAATTACACAGCCTGCTAATCTTTATGACTGCACGCATTCAGTGCACTACCCTCAGCCGCACAGGACTTGGCCTGTCTCACCCCTGAACACACACTGGGTGGGATTAGATCAAACATACCACATAGGCAGCCCTGGCAGAGCACTATGCAGCAACAGCTGAATGGATATATTTATTAACCATTACATGAGGTGGGGAGACACAGATGTTGTGACTGGGTAGAAGTAAAACAAAACACGTACAAGGCAGCCGCATACTTCTCTGGTGTTATCATGAGAGAGTACAGGGCTACTGTAACAAATGATATTACAGAGTTCCATGCCTGTCACTTCTATGCTGGAGAAACATACCACCTGACCTTCTGAGATGGGAATCGGGGACAACTTTAGGGCCCATTCACCATATGCGCTTGCCCAACACATAGACAAGGCAAACTGCCTTTTGTCCTATCAGTTCAGTTCACACCAACACTACGGTAGGATGTGTTCCATTTTTACACAATGCATTGCGCAGCACTACATATAATGGTGAATAAAATGCAATTTTGTGACTTTTCAATCAAGTTACAATAAAAAGGAAACGTGCGTTTTTTCAATACACCACTTCTCCCCGAGCCACGGTCTGTGTTCACTTATTCTATTAGACTGTAGCAAAGCTCACTTCCTCAAGAAGCTGACCAACATACAGCAGATCAAAGCAGCATTTGACACGAACTGTAACACAAATTTACGCTTAACCTTTTTCGGGGAAACATTCACATTATTCATGACTGCATATGGACTGGAGCATGTTCTCTTTGCATTAATTAAAGCTGAACCTCCGGGATAACAGCAAAGTAGAGTGTTAAATCATTCCACACATATGGATTTATCTGACAAAGGCTTTGGCTGATATTGAAAAAGTATAATCAGTAGGTGTGGAGAATGCTTAGGGTCATCTCTAAATATGAATAATAATAAGAAAGCCATGAAACGAGACTCTGAATTCCAAAATGTATGACCTTATAACTATATCCATCAGAGAGGAATGATTAAAGTGACACTAAACTCAGGAGTTAAACTGTAAAAATACATTCAAGTACTTTAATAACAAAAATATATTTTATTTGTGTATCTCTCGGCTGTAGATCCTCAAATCATCTCTGAATTGGTGCTGACACTGTCCTTCCTTCTGGAGGGGGGCTACTTTTGTTCCCCATGGTCCCTGTGTGTGTTGTAAAGTAGTCACCACACCAAGCTCGCGCCCGTGATGGACTACAATCTCATGTTTAGTTTACTAATTTGTATTGAGCTTGTAGTCCATCATGGGAGTGAGCTTGGAGCGGTGACTACTTTACAACACACACAGGAACCATGGGGAACAAAAGTAGCCACCCTCCAGAGGAAAGGACAATGTCAGCACCAATTCAGAGATGATTGGAGGATCTACAGCCGAGTAATAAACAAATAAGATACATTTTTGTTATTAAAGTAGTCAAATGCATTCTTAAATTAAACTCCTGAGCTTAGTGTCACTTTAATGCATACGTCTCAGATACAGTTATAGGTTCATAAATTCTGGAATTCAAAAGTCTCATTTCATGGCTACCTTATTATTATTCAAATTTGGAGATGACCCTAAGCATTGTCCACACCTATTGATTATACTATTTCAACATCAGCCAAAGACTTTTCCAGATAAATCATTCCACACATATGGATTTAACACTCTACTTCGCTGTTATCCTTTAGTTCAGCTTTAATTAACGCAAGAAGAACATGCTCCAGTCTATATGTAGTCATGAATAATGTGAATGTTTCCCCAAAAAGGTTAAGGGTAAATTTGTGTTACAGTACGTGTCAAATGCTGCTTTGATCTGCTGTATGATTGTCAGCTTGTTGAGGAAGTGAGCTTTGCTACAGTCTAAGTGAACACAGACCGTGGCTCGGGGAGAAGTGAACTGTAAGACGATCCAGACTTGGTAAAGACGTGTTCCCTTTCTTGCAGGTCACAACAGATCAAATGAAAACAATTATTTAAACTAACTGTGTTTAAAGCGGTTAACAATCACCAAGGTCAAGTGACTGCGGGAGTTACAAGGCCCAAGGGGCATGTTCATATGAAAACAATGCAAATAAATTATCTGGCAAGACCTTTTCAGTCACTAAGTGACCACAAAGGTCATTCTGTGTGCAGTCTGAAAACTTTTATGCAAAACCAGTATAGATTATTTATCAGATGGAGAGAACCTTTTGGATTCAACGGAATGCCAACAGCCTGCAGTCTGTATGCTGGCAGGAGTGATACATGTAACAAGAGACAAGACGCACCACTCGATTTTAACATTCTGAATAATGATTTCTTGAAAAGGGGAACTGTGCTTTATTAGGCTGCATTTACACCTGAGCATCAGCGTTTACAGGTGACTTTTTGAGCTTTCTTTTTTGTGTGTTTTGCAGTTGTATTCACTCAGGCTGGAGCATGTTTGTGTCAGCCGATGGAAAGCTACATACTAGAAGAAAATGGTTGTTCAGGCGGGAAAACGCTAATTTTCTTGGTGTTTTTTAGCCACTCCTACTGTTGCCCATGGGGCTAAAACTACCCCATTCTGCCTCAAAAGTAGCCCGTGTATCCTTTCGAATGTCAGGAATCTTGCTATAGCAGGAGTGGGCAACTAAATTTCTCGAGAGTCCACATGAGAAACTGGGATGACTATGGAGGGCCGAACCAATTAATGCACGGTACCATGCAAACCACCAACCGTGTGTTACAGTTCGGCAAGTGCGTTGTCACTTATTTGAATGGCACCTCAAGCACACCTCCTGGCCGCAATGCAATCAATCACACTGCAATACACTGTACTGCAATACCGTGTATTGTGGTTGACAAAAATAGTGCATGCAGCACAACATACCTGACGCACTGTAATGTGAAATAGGTTTGTTGCACAGTAACATGTGAAATTCACACAGCATAAGTGTAAACTGGCCCAGAATGAACCCTTATTCTCCCGACATTGTATGACATACCGTTTGGCATGTGGCACATACTGGTTTTTTTTCTTTACATGCCACAGGCAGGAGCTGTGAGGTGCAGCTGCAGGAGAGGACAAAGGAACAGGCTAAAGGAGCATGAGAGCCTGCTCAATATGGGCAGTTCACATGGCTGCAGACAGCCCACTGTGTATGCGTATGCACAGTACAATACTCCGACTGGTCATTGAAATGAGCATGCTCAGAAAGAAAGAAGGAAGAGAGACTGTTTATTTAAAGGTAGCCTGTACAGAGAGAAATACAGAGCCTGCCACTACTGATCTCCTTCTAAATTATCTAGTTGCCTGGCTGTCACATTGATTGGATTTTGGCCCACACACATAAAAGCATGTATGCAACACAGTAGGAACTCCTGGTAATTATACTTGTTTAAGGCAGCTGACTAAAAGTAGCCATTGGATTAGATTGACAGCCAGACAATCTCTTCTGGATGAGCCTAACTGCTGTATCTGCTGGCCCATCTCCTCTGCCCCTCTTCACCTTCCTACATAAACTTTTATGTATCTGTCCAGGGCAGGAGCAAAAGGGAATACTATAGAATGTAAGTGACAGCTCTGAGCCTGCTAGGGCTGCTGACATTAAATCCAAGATGGGGGTTCTCAGCAGCAGTCTCAGGGCTTAGGATGTCTACAGAAGGGAGGCTTTTTCAGGTAAATAAAATGCCTAAAATGTGTCAAATGTTTATAATTTCTTAAAAGAAGATTGTGGCTGAAATAAATGATCTAGTGACAGAGTGTCTTTATTGAGACTGCTCTTGATTATCTCCTTCCGCAGCCAGTTCATATCCTCTTAATGAACGTTGAGTCCCACGTCGCCTTGTCATAAGCGAACACATGTTTTAGTGCTGAACATTATAAGCAATTTCAAGGGCTGTTTTGCTCTGTTTTTATTGTTCTAAGTTCCTATTTTACATTTTCTTTTTACTAAAAAGTGTATTTTGATATACTTGGTTGTCAGTAAAATGTGAATTTTTAAAATGTTATTGGATATTTGATTTGACATAGATGTGTCATCTATTATGCAGGTGATGTTACAAATGTAAGCCAAGCTGCATATTTTGCCTGAATAAAAGCACTGCAAAGTGGCAAATTCTCTTTAAAATTCCTTCATCTAAGATGTTCTCTCATTCAGCAAAAGATGAGAGGAGCGATCTCATGCATGGGAATGTTAAAGAGAACTTGTCACAATTTGTACAATGCTACAAATATTCAAAAAGACAGGAGGATTACATTTACAAAATGCGTTTGTGTTGCTAAATATGATCATTATGAAAGTTGACAATAATGGATCCACTGCTATCTGGGGTCATCTGCAACATGCATAGAAAGCCACACTGCCGTGTCAAGGGACTTCCACAATGTGGGATCAATAAAGCTCACCCAACACGTTACAATCTGATTGTACAATTTCCTTTAGCTCTATCTACAACAATGCAGTGCAAGGGTTTGCCAAATCTGATACAAATTAAAAAAGCTCCATACGAACATCAGACAGAAAACAAACAGCTATTTACTAAAATTTCTCCTGCTGCAAGACCTGTGAGTGTGTCTCTCTCCCGCTATATATATATATTTATTTTAAGCAGGCACAAAATACATTATAATACAGTCTCTGGGGTGAGACGTTAAATGATGCAGCGGGATCATGCATTCTAAGACAGACTTTCTCAACCAGGGTGCCTGCTGCCTTCTTCAGGGGTGACTTGAAATTTTCACACATGAAGAAGGCACTTCTGTTGTGAAGGGGGGCTTGTCATGTACAAAGGGGACTCTGATGTGTGAAGGGCTCCTAATGTGAAGCTGGGACTGCACTTTGTTTTCTATTTTAGCATAAGGCCCTACCTTAAAATCCATATCAGATCCCTATCTTGGATAAGGGTCTGGTATGGATTTTAGAGAGGCCACACATTGATTTTACCATTTACGTTTTTTCGCTTTAGTCTAGGGTGCATTGAGATTTTGCATACTTTTATGCAAAATCTCAAGGCACCCTAAGGCACTCACTGAAAAAAGGCTGAGAAACGTTGATCTATGGAGGCAAGTAAAGAAAGAGAACCTGTCATCTATTTTAGACTCCAAAAACATATGCAGCGTATTTACTCTGAGTTTGTCTCTCATGCACAGCATTTCAGAAAAATTCATTCTGCTGGTAATTATTTGGTTTCTGTTAGGGCTTCTAGATAATCGCTATTTACCCTTGGCCACTATACTGACAAACCCAGTAAAAAAAAAAAAAAAATGAGTTAGAATAATTAGCAGCTTAAGTTGATGAAAAAGTGTGGGTGACACAAGTGTTCTGAAAAGCAGAAGGGGAGAGAAAGGATGATGTATACCATGGAGAAGGTTATGCCACACTTGTCATCTTGCTTCTGTTATTTCTCCCACCTCCTTAGTACCGGCATGGCTACTATAAAGAGACAGACCCTGCTTAAAAGTCAATAACGGAACAAAATCAGCCAAGCATTACACAAGACATCAACTGGCTCTAACCACAGGAAGATCGAGTTTGCCTTGACCTGGAGTGACAGCATCACAAATGAGAAGCACTGTAGACAGCAGATTTTATTGGTCTACTACCACAAAACATAAACATTTTATATTAAAAAATGACTCAGCAGGCACGAACAACCCGTTAGAGGGCATCCAACATTCATCCTGGCATTCATGTGATTAACCTACTTAGCAAATCCATACAATCTCTGGTATACTTATTCTTTAAATGGCCTGTAAAAATGCAGGTCACTGTGTATAGCCATACACACGGACTGAGTGAGATAAATCAAAACAGTTCTCCCATTCACGTTAAACAGCATGGATGGAGAAACCTTCTCTGCAAGCTTTTGCATTCAGACAGTCGACACCTGCGGTTGCTTGAATACCCAAAAAGCAACTGTATGTGATTGTCAGCCAAACTGCAGTCTATTTTCCACGCAGCTCCTTGGATTTTTCAGTTGACCCTCGTGGAGCCAACTATTGCTTGGCTCAAATTCCGGGCGATTCAGCAAGAATCAGCCAAAATTCAAGCTGTGTATAGCTGCCTTTGCATTGTTCAATCAAAAATGAAAGGCGCACAATAGACCGCCCTAAAGAACTTGTGAGGAGATGGCTGCGCCCAGTTGCATTGCAAAAAAAAGGGGGACCACTGACACTTGATATTGTATATTGAGACAAGCCCAAAAATGTTCAAATAATGTACCTGCACTATATTAAACAAGCAGTGTACACAATGCACAGAATGTTGACATTTGTGCAGCAGTGGGCTATAACAAAGATGTGTTCTAACTGGCTGTGCATGCATGTATTGCAGAAAAGAGGGCTTTAATGTGCGTTACTGGGGAATTCAGTCCAAGGCTGGAACTGTACGCATCTGTTTTTGCCAGATGCATATTCCATTGCAAAAATGTTTTTTAACTGCAGAGTGTTTAGTTGCATATATTTGCAAATGCACATAGAAGCCACACTGCACCTACAATAAGTGTGGTCCCTAACTCTACCCTATCTGAATGATCAAATTGTGGAACATATATAGAAATGCACAAACAGAGAGCAGGCTCACCTAGAGTGGGGCTCCCCCTTATAGCTACAGCAACACACCAGATGTCCTTTTGTACGTGTTGTGTGTATTTTCCAGCCCATATGCACTTTTCCTTCTTTGATAGTTTTTAAACAGATCAGAGCGTATGCCACCATCTATGATTTTTTTTTTTTTTTGCGCTGTTACATACGGGAAGTCTGAAGCTTTCATGTAAAGGCAAAATCTTGGCTTCTGGAGTATTGCTGTACCTATAGGTAGGATATGGCTGACTCCAAGTAAGCCTGCTCTCTGTGCATTGTTATACATGTTCCACAGTGTGGAAATTCAAAAAATGTTGAGTTAGTGGCCACACTTAATCAGAAATATAGGCAGTGTGGCCTTTACATGTGTTTTCAAATATATGTAACACAAATCTCTTTTTTTATCCTGAGTACACCTTTATCTGTGGTCAAAAACTAAAAATAAATATGTACTATATTGAATTTTCAAAGGTTCTAGTCCACTCCTTAAAACCATATCCAGTTACACGTTTCTAAACTTTTTTTTACTGAAGATGCCCAAAGGATGTACTCCCACAATTTCCCTCAGCCCTGTAAATATGCACTTCCTTCAGAGCCTGCCTTCTGAACTACAACTTAACATCTGAACAATGTAACATTATCATTGCTTGCTGGAAGCAATGCATGATGGGATATGTAGTCTTGAGAAATCAAGATTGCACCACATGAAGCAACAAGGAAAGAGATGCAAAGCACACTGGGAATCCAGAAAGTTGGTGAACGCAATGGGCAGACTGAAGGCAGCACTCACTACATAAAAAGATTTTTTTCTAATCGTTGCATTAACAAAAACACCTCTAGTATGTATTCCTATTACAATGCTGATGTTATAACAGGAGAGGATATGCTGGGACTTTACATGTCTATTAAATCTCCATGGACAACTGAAAATAATGTTAATCTTTGAAAATAAGTATCCTCATTCTAGGGTGTTAGAATGTCACTTTATATTCACATAAGAGATCCCACTACCAAAAACCTGACGGCTACAAGCCACTTGGATGTAAAACTCAATATCGTTCGCCAACAACATATTCATTTTGAGTACGCTTCTCCTTTAGATGCCGTCCTTACTTACTATGCACAAACGTGTTTCCAGAATTGAATTAGCTGTACAAGTATGTTAAATAGCAGACACGGTTATTTGTGTTTGTACAGCGTAAACACAAAGAATGTAAAATTGTAGCTTCACGCTCTTAATTCACCTTTAATTGCAGATTCATCAGCATCAGAAGCAGAACACAGAGAAGAATCAAGTGCGTACATTCAATTAGAGGACAATAAGTGAGATGGCCAAAAAAAGAGGTTAATCAGGGTCACTGGGAAGCAACAGATCCTTACCTAACCAGTCATTAAACTTCTTAACCTCCGAAGGCAGGCCCAGCTCGGTGAAATCACCCGTGTGCAGCAGAATGTCCCCGTATGGCATCTGGATGCCATCTGTCCTGGAGTGTGTGTCAGATACGCAGACGAAACGCGTGTGGCCGGCTGGTTTGGGAGTGTCATAAGGGATGGGGTCTACCCTGCAGCAGAGATAATTAAACAAGTGTTACTAGTTGGAAACACAACAGATGCATAAGCCTGGAAAGAAGAAAGTTAGATATACAATGAAAGACAAAATGTAGCCTACGCTTGCTAAGTTAACAAAACATTTACATTTCAGTGCTAGAAAAATTGTATAGAAAATTAAATGGCTGGAAAATTGAATACCCAAATAGAACTAAAACAATAAAAAACAAAAAAACACCAAACAAAAGAACATAAACCACATACATAATGATAATGGTGCAGATGCCCCACTCCACCCATTTCAATATACAAAACTGATTATTTTTCAAATAAAAACATTCTAGAATTTTTGTTTTAATACTTTATTTCTGGGGGCTTGTTCACACCAAGTGAGGAGCAGATGCGGAGCAGAGCAGTTACAGAACGCATAAAAAATGCATCCAATGTATTCCAATGGTAGTTCACACAAGAGCGTTCCGTTCCAAAGCATGTGGAAAAACTGCAGCATGCCCTATTTTTTCTACTCTGTAACCCACCAAAACGCATAAAAAACACATGCAAACGCCCTGGAACGCAGTAAAAGCCCATTTTAGGCTAAATAAATTTTTTTTTTTTTTTTAAATGGCCCCGGAACATGTCAAATACGCATCAAAACACACTGCACTGCATGTGCAGAAACTCATGCAGATCTGGTCCACATTTGGTGTGAACAAGCCCTGAATGGTTTAAATAAGATGGCAGAGGACAGGTTTCTTAAAAGGAGAACTATGAGATGAGTGATTTCCACTCACCTCATAGTTCTAGCCGACCTGTGACAATGAGACTGTCACAGGTCGGCCCAGTAGATCGGGAGGTGAGCGAACACATACCAGGTTCGCTCACCTCTCGATCCTGTCA
>NW_017306298.1:732503-774309 GCF_000935625.1 Nanorana parkeri
TCACGGAAACAATTAGATTTTAATGTTAGAAAACAAATTAAAACCATATTTACATTTCAATATTTATGTAAAAACATTTATAGAAAACAAAAACATTTAAAAATAGTTAATGGAGAACATTTCATTCCTAGACAGTGCTAATATGTTGTGCTGTTCTGAACAAAGTTTGTGTTTAATCCCTGGACTGTAAGTATAGTGCGGCATGACTATTCCTGAACATATACTCCACAGAGAATCTATCCTATACAAGACAGACATTAAAGCAGGACTCCGGGCCCACATTTTATTAACCCGTGCAGTGGGGCTTCTCCCGCACTGCAAGGGTTAACAGCTTCTTTTTGTCTAGATTATACTCACCCAATCATCAGAGCCAGCAGTGCTCCCTCCAGCCTGTCCCTTCGTCCACTACAGCAATGGTATGTCATTTGACGTCCTCACCTCCTATACACTGTGTCTTAGAATGCAATGACTCAGGGACCTTAGACCACTGCAGAGGAGAGGGAGAGAGGTGGAAGGGACTAGGGCTGCAACAACTAATCGACATAATCGATTATTGAAAAAGTTGTCAACTTTTTCAATAATCGATTAATCGGCTTCCGATCAGTTGGCCCTGTTCACGGCTCCACACACGCTGCGCGCCGCACCTCCTCCCCACCTCACACTCGCCGCTGCCAGACCCGCCCGCATCCATGCTCTTCACGCCGCACCTCCTCCCCGCCTCACACTCACCGCCCGCCCACATCCACGATCGGCACAGGGATGCGGGGAGATGTAGTGAGGAGCAGGCGTGGGGGGATGACAGCCGCCGATAGACAGGTCCAATCTCAGAAGCAAGTTGCTGGAAGACTGCTCAGGTAAGCCTGCACTTTCCCCCCCACATGGCGCTCTATAATGTATTGCTGGGATTTGTATTCCTCTATAGCTGATGGTACATTGTGCTGTATATTATACATGGGAATACAAATCCCAGCAATACATTATACACTGTATGTATAATGTATTGCTGGGATTTGTTGTACTCCTCTATAGCTGGTGATATTCTGCACTGCGCTGTATAGAGGACTACAAATGCAAGCAATAATACATTATACAGCGCAATGCAGAATACCACCAGCTATGGAGGACTACAACAAATTCCAGCAATAATACATAATACAGTGGTGCAATGCCGAATACCACCAGCTATAGAGGACTACAAAACCCAGCAACAGTACATTATACAGAGCAATGCAGAATACCACCAGCTATAACGTACTATTGCTGGGATTTGTTGTAGTCCTCTATAGCTGGTCATATTCTGCATTGTGCTGTATAATTTATTATTGCTGGGTTTTGTAGTCCTCTATAGCCGGTGCCATTCTGCATTGATTGCTGTATAATTTTACACTTTCCTTTTCACTATATTGCACACCACACTATTTTTTTTCTTTTTTACTTCCACCACTCCAAGCTTGCTCCTGTGATGGAGTGCAATCTCAATACAAACTAGTAGTCCATCACTGGAGCCATTTTTAAAAATGTATTTTATTGTTTATCCGATTAACCGAACTTAATAATCGGCTAACTAATCGATTTTGAAAATAATCGTTAGCTGCAGCTCTAGAAGGGACGAGTCTTAAAGCAAGCCGGCTCAGAGAATCAAGAGAGTATAACTTTTTTAACCTAGACAAAAACAAGCAGTTAACCCTTGCAGTGCGGGGGGAATAGCCCCACCGCAAGGGTTAATAAAATGTGTGCCTGGAGTTCTGCTTTAAAAAGCCAGGGGGCTTTCTCAGAACTCCAGCCTCCACTGGTAGGATAATATTTGAATGGTTTGTAAGGGACAACATACAAGAGAACTTGGTAGAACATATTATAAAACTACAGCACAAATACACTATATTGCCAAAAGTATTGGGACACCCCTCACTCACTGGATTGAGGTGTTCCAACCACCTCCATAGCCACAGGTGTATAAAATCAAGCACTAAGGCGTGCAGACTGCTTCAACAAACATTTGTGAAAGAATGAGTCGCTCTCAGGAGCTCAGTGAATTCAAGCATGGTACCGTGATAGATTGCCACCTGTGCAATAAGTACATCTATGAAATTTCCTTGCTACTAAATATTCTGCGGTCACCTGTTAGTGGTATTATAACAAAGTGGAAGCAACTGGGAACAACAGCAACTCAGCCACAAAGTGGTAGGCCACATAAAATGACAAAGCGGGGTCAAAGTTTGGTGGAGGGGGGATTATGGTGTGGGGTTGTTTTTCAGGGGTTGGGCTTGGCCCCTTAGATCCAGTGAAGGGAACCCTTAAGGCATCAGCATACGAAGACATTTTGGACAATTTCATGCTCCCAACTTTGTGGGAACAGTTTGGGGATGGCACCTTCCTGTTCCACCATGACTGCGCACCAGTGCACAAAGCAAGGTCCATGAAGACATGGATGGGTGAGTTTGGGGTGGAGGAACTTGACTGGCCTGCACAGAGTCCTGACCTCAACCTCCCAGATAGCAAGGATAACTTGTGGCAGGGTGAAATTGTAATTTTTGTTAACTTGCTGCACATATTCCTGGCAAGTTGTAGACTTGCAGAACACTTGCAGCACAAGTTCTAGTTGACACTTTTTGAATTTGTAGCAAATTTGCTTGGCAAGTCTACAGCAAGTCCTGCAGGTCTAAGCAAGAGCTCTGCAAGCTCGCTGATCTGGAGACTTGCAATGCAGACTTGCTGTAATTGTGCAACAAAATTGTGAAGATTGGCAAGTCTGCAATACTTTAGCAAGTCATTTTCAAACTTGCAGCTCAATTGTTTGCTATCTGGGCTGATAGAACACCTTTGGGATGATTTAGAGTGGAGACTGCGAGCCAGGCCTTCTCGTCCAACATCAGTACCTGGCATCACAAATGGTCCAACATTCCCATAGACACACTCCTAAACCTTGTGAACACCTTCCCAGAAGAGTTGAAGCTGTTATAGCGGCAAAAGGTGGGCCAACTCAATATTGAACCCTACAGACTAAGACTGGGATGCCATTAAAATTCATGTGTTTGTAAAGGCCGGCACCCCAATACTTTTGGTAATATAGTGTATATGAAAAGCAGATCATGTCAAACAGTTTCGTTGATTATTATAATAGTAAGCAGAAACTTGGACAAGGGGATGGCTGTGGATGTAGTAGATTTGGACCTTACTGAAGTGCTTGGCATGAGTCCTCAGACAGCTAATGTGCAAATTAGAAGAGCCGTAATCAATGATGCTTGCTATGAACGGTCTAAGGTTAAAAGCAGTGTCTCTCAAGGTTCAATATCGGCGACCATTCGTTTTTACCTTATTTTTATCAATCAATAAGTTTGGGAATAAAAGAGCAGCATCCCTTTTTGCAGATCACACATCGTTATGTAGTAGAACAGGGGTCAGCAACCTCTTCCACATTCTGTTACTTCTAATGGCAATTTAAACTCAATTATTATCATATTAATAGGTGCACATATGAAAAATATCCACATATATTATTAAGATACCAAACAGTAAACCGGACTTACAGTTTTAATGTGATTCTCTTTCCCTGGCTTTCACAGCTTAGTTGTGCTATGTCTAGCCTGGAAGATGTTAAAGTGATTTTAAAGTCCAAAGGTTTTTAAGCTATTACAAATGCTGATTGAGCCAATTACTTGCAATCGATGCCTCTCCTTTATGTTGATAAGTTATAGTTTCCTGCAGAATCGACTGGTTGCCTGAGCACTGGTCCCGATATCCTGTTTTAGGGTGGCTGCTTTCCCTTGTAAGGTCCTAGGGAGCCACCCTGGTGTGTGCTAGTAAGCTGTGTGCGTGTCTCCCCTGCTACCCTCTTTTCCCTTTATGCGATTAGGAATTAATCACTATCCCTGGACGCACAGCCGATGTGTCCAGGGAAAGTGATTGATTCCTAACCACATGTAATTGTATCACACTCGATTGCATGCGGTGTGCCAGCGTTCTGCTCCTTTCAAATACCACTGCTGTCACATGATCATTAGCTTGAATGGACAACAGCTGCCACTTGTAAATGGCAGATCTGGAATTCCTGCTGCAGGAAATCGCAGGTTCCTGATGCAGGGATCCCTGACTGAACGCACCTACATTCTAGGTGTGAATGAGGGCTAAGTCTACTATCCCAGAAAAACACCAATTGGAAGGTCTGAGAGATGGTTGGTAGTGAGGCTTCACTCTTCCTTTAAAAGTTCAGATTTCCATAAACTTTAAGCTCCCTTTCTTTTTAGATCTACTGATCAGTCACTGACTGTAAACTGTGCATCTGCATTTGTTTTTTTTAGAATATGTTTAGTTTGAATTACTGATCCTTTCACAGAAGACTCTCTAAGGACTTTCTTATTACTGACTGCATCACTGGACAGAAGGTTGATGTGTTTAGTTTGTAAGGTCAGACCATCAGAACATTAATATATTGCTTCTCTGGATTTTATTGCAGGGTGCATTTTAGTTGTAGGCTTCTGGTAGAATTAGTTTTACATTTCTCTTCCAAATCTCATTGCAGATGTTTGGTTGTAACTGTGAAATTTGATCACAGCTTCTGAGTTCTGGAGCTTTTGGCTTTGCTAAGCCTGTGTCTGTCTGTGTCTGGTGCAGGGAAATACACCATCAGAATGTGGATAAATAATTGATATATTTATATGTGCTGTACTGTACATACATATCCACACACAAGCAACATTATATATACAGTGTACACACACACACATATATATACATATACATACATACATACATACATATCACACACACACACTGAGTGGCCAGATTATTATGACCACCCCATCAGTACTTCGTTGGGCCACCTTTTGCCTTTAATACTACGGCGATTCTTCTTGGCATTGACTCCACAAGATGTTGAAAGGTGATGCGAGGAATCAGACACCATGCCTGATGAATAGCACTGTCCAGTTCTGTGAGATTTGATGGTTGTGGAACCAGCTGCCTGATGGCTCTTTCAACTTCGTCTAGGGCTGCAACAACTAAATCGGCATAATCAATTATAATCGATGATTGAAAAAGTTGTCAACTTTTTCAATCATCGATTAATCGGCTTCCGATTGGTTGACCCTGTTCACGGCTCCACACCTTCTCCTCCCCACCTCACGCTCGCCTCTGCCAGACCCGCCCGCATCCACACGCCGCACCTCCTCCCTGCCTCACGCTCACCGCCCGGCCAAATCCACGATCGGCACAGGGACGCGGGGAGACAGCAGGTGTGGGTGGATGACGGCCGCCGATAGACAGGCCGATTTCAGAAACAAGTTGCTGGAAGACTGCTCAGGTAAGGATATGGGAAGATATGGGTAAACAGCCTTTGAACGTGGGATGATTGCTGGCGCTCGGAGCCATGGAGCGAGTATCAGCAAAACAGCAGAATTCGTCAAATATACACACACACATACATACACACACACACTATATATATTTGTGTGTGTGTAGGACAAATATATTGTGTGCAAAATTGACTTGCCACACTGTTCACATCAATCCTGCGTGCCTGATTTTCTATCCAATTCGTTTTTGTTTTTTTACTTTCTAATTAGGGATGCACCGATACCAAGTACTGTACTCAGTACAAGTACAGATACTTTTCCAGCTCCAAGACTAGACGACTAGACCAGAGAAAAATTCAAAAGTTAGGAGGCAGCTGTCATTGTTATGGAGCATACGGAGCTCCTGGGATTTGTGCATCTCTGTTTTATTGTATGATTTTGGTTTTATATATAAAGGGATGCACCGATACCAGTTTTGCAAGTACAAGTACTGATACTTGCCAAAGTACTTACAAGTACTGATACATTTTTGTTTATTGTTATGTGACAGTTTTTCTAAAAAAATACAGACCAATGATTTCAGGACAGTGGTGGAGCACCAGAGCCAGGTCCCAGCTGCCACCGCTGCAACCCTGGTAGTGAAAATGCCAAGTATCGGCATTTGTACTCGAAAAGTATTGGTGCATCCCTATTTCTAATAATGAATCTAACTATTAGAATAATTTCTAATATTTATTCTGATTATTGGGTCCTAAAACAGAAGTCAGGAAGTTACATTCTTTAGGCAGCATAGCCATCTTTTAAAAGAATTCAGAACAGTGATGTATGATTATGTATACTAAAAGAAACAAAGAACCAGAACCCAGAAGTGACCCATATACTGTGGCGATCTGGTAGTGGAACTAGCAATTCTTTTTTACATTCTAGTGAACCACATGTGCCACAAGGACATTTCCTTTGTCAAGGCGGAATACTAAAATTTGTAGGTTAAAACCCAAAGCTGTCTGAACATAATATATAATACTGGTCTCCAGTGACCCTCCTCTGAACTCAAATATTCCAGTGACCGTCCCTTCTTCTTCCAAATTATGCACACAAATCTAACCGACGGAGCCAAAAGAGGACAAACTCCTCAAATGGGTCCCAGATGTGTCCGTACGTCTTCTAAACACAATATTCAGTCACAACTTTCTCCTGGTATATTCATATCTTGTAAGTAATAATGGCTGCTCAGGCTATTATTTTATATTACTTTCTGTCATACAGTCTGCCATAGTGCACATAATTGTCTACAAGCCTACAATTCTGGCTTTATTCCTCTAACGGTTTTACAGCATTTCTACCTTTATTGAATGGAAATATTAGGTAATGTGTTTCAAGTTTATAGCTCATGTTGAAGTCCAATAAAATGTATGGTATACAGCCCTAACCAGCCTTTCTCCACCAGGGTTCTGTGAAAATTGCCCCCTTGGTGTTCAATGAAGGTGAGAGATAAATCCACTACTACTCAAGGAATTCCTATCAACCTCTAGTGCAGGGGTAGGCACACTTCGGTCCTCCAACTGTTGTGCAATTACAAATCCCACTAGGTCATTGTAAGACCCGGATAGCCCCAGACATGACTACTAGAGGCAGATGCATGACAGGATTTGTAGTTTTACAACAGCTGGATGGCCAGAGTTTGCCTACCCCTGCACTAGAGATTGATAGGAATTCCTTGAGTAGTGGTGGATTTCTCTCTCACTGTGATTGAACACCAAGGGTGCAATTTTCAACTGACATCTAGTGTTCAGGGTCACAACTACATTTACCACCAATGGTGGACTTTTTTGCCAAATGCGAATGTAAGTGGGCTCTTCTCCACTGACTACCAATGTAAGTGAACACTTCACTTTTTACAGTCTGTGTTTCTTTTTCTGGCCATTATTATTTGTTTCATGGCATGATTATTAGGCCCCTTTCGGATAGGTCCCTTCATTTGATCCACAGGAGTTCCATGCACAGATCCTGCTGATTGGAACGGATGTCACCGTTGTAACATCTGTGCCTATCCAGTTTTTTCCCCCATCTTGTAATGGAGGAAAAAAATGAAATTACTGGACCCATGTTGGTCTGGGGAATCGGATGTAAGAGGACACGTGTCCATTTGCATCAGATTATCCCCGATCCAGTGTGGTCAGGTCCATCAAAATAAAACTCTGACCTGTTTGTTGTTCAGGACCTGGTCGGAGAGGGGACTGATCAGATGTAAACTGACACTTGTCCATTTAGATCCGGCTGCCCAAAGACTAAGATTGGGCTTCCAAGCTGAAAAGCTGACAGGCAGACCTGATCGGAACTCCTGTTTAAAAGGGGCCTTAGTGAAAATAATTTTGTCCTATAGAACAGGGAGGTGTTGTAAAATGATCCGCTCTGACAGATAATCTAGGTATTCCAAATTCTATATTGTTTTATTTATTTATTCCTGTATCTACTAATCACACCAACGTGCCATGAATTAGAAAGCGCATTTTTCATAATACAACATGTCCATTTTATTCTGCATTTTTGTGCGATGGGAGCCCCATTGCAGTCAATAGCAATGCAGCAGAACGCATACACATGTATTTTGATATGTTGGCAACAGGCATTAACAAGCCTTGATCAATGAGGGTTAATAGTACCGACTCCAAATCCTACATTCAAAAATAGACAGAAGACACGCCTCAATATTGTATGTCAGCACACAAAGGAAATGCATGTTAATGCATGAAAAAGCACCTGCCTAATGCTACAACAAAAAATGCACTTGGCGCACATGCATAGATCTAAGTGGGCCATCAATCTCTCTCAATCTGCACTATAAAATACATTACAGTAACATTCACATTAACGTGGAAGCTCACCCTAGAATGAACACTAAACAGTTATATAACATATATACCTTGATACATGCATATCCCCATGCTTGACTTCTGTTCACGCTCCGGTTGTCCTTTGGAAACTACCAGCCATTAACCAGACAACTCATGGTGTAGCTCAGCCCACCTCATGCTATCTCTTTGACAGCATCAGTGCAGAGAGGAAGCATTTTCCTATCAAGCTTTGCAATCACAAGGCGTAGATAGCATTGGGTTTAGGCAACACCATTAGTTGCATGGGGTTGATAATAAATGGTCGTTGATTTCCAATGCGGGTTGCTGGACAACCAAATGGGTGCACAGAAATCAAACATGGTGTTGTGTATTTATCAAGCTACATGTGTTAGAAGGATGTTGAATGTTCACAAGCTACATTTCCAATATATTGTTCTTTTTGGGTTTTTTTTAAGTCTCTAAATACCATTTTTGATGGGTTTTTAAGTGGTTCCATTATGACGATTCCTTAGACTATCCTCAAGGACCAAAGCACCAAGGACCAAAGCACTTCTTCATAAGAAGAAGTCTCAAAGAGTCTTCAACCGTCATATTAGAAGGGAGCTCTTTTGCTCGATGGCACTCTATAGCTGCTGTCACTCACAGTGAGAATGGCAGGGATATGGGTTTGTGAGCCTGTGATGACACAGAGCGACTGGGAAACCACAGGCTCCCTGCTGTTCACTTCGTAACCTGGACTGTGCATGTCTGTTAACGCTACAACAGGTCTGAACCCACGGATAGAGTGGTCAGAGATCAGAAGGAAGAGGGGAAGAAGCAACAATACTGGCGCTATGACCAGGTTTTTATAGATGTTTTAATGGTGAAAAAAACAGGGCATTGTAACTGTAAAGAAACAAGGTCTCAAGTGAATAATTGAATTCTTTGCATTGACATACATTTGGGTTTTTAAAACAATATGCCTAACAGGGTTATTCACAAAAGGGTGAAGAGTTCGGAGAAGGCAGGAGAAGTGAACAATCTAGGTCAAAATATCCGATTTGGAAAAATTCTCCCATTCAGCTCACTTTCCACTTCATCCATGTTGTCCTAGATTGTTCACTTCTCCTGCCTTCTCCAAACTCTTCACACTTTTGTTAACCCTGCTAGTGTCAACTGAGCCCCATGTATAGAAGGTTGTGCTCACCACACCTGAAGCCCCCTTCTCTGATTGCTTATATAGTGAACACTACGAGCAGTTATCCAACCGTTCACGTGCTGGGCTGTTTTGCTGAATGCGACGCAGGGCATCTTAGTAAAATCTTATCCTGCAGCGATTGTACTGTGTTTGTCAAAAATGATAATAGGTTCAGACTGATGCAGGTGGAACTCAGATGGCCTCTTAAAGCTGAACTCTAGGCACATATAAAAGACACACTAATACATCATTACCATTTTTTCTTTAAATAGAAGCAGTTTAGTTACCAAATTTGACTTGGAATCAACCTATTGTACTCCTCTGTACAGCAAAACACTTACATTGGGATAGGGAGAGGCAGGACAAGTAGCCAAATCAGTTGTGCTGCAGGGCTCAAGAACATGGGACGGGGAAAGTGTTGCTGAACCGCAGCAGAGAAAAATTAGGTGGTGTTCAGCCCTACTAGACAGGGCCGTGTCAAGCTCAGAACTGGACAGAAATGCAAATCCTTTGGCAGGTAAGGCCCCTCTCACATGGGCATACCGAACAGGTCTATGCCTGATGTTAGTCTGTGGACAGCTGGATCTAAATGGACATGTGCCGTTTATATTCGGTTATGTAAAGATGCTAAAAATGATTATATCTACAGTTCATGGTACGTTAGTGTGATTAGTAGATACAGTAATAAATAAAACAATATAGAATTTGGGATACCTAGAGTATCTGTTAGAGTGGATCAGTTTACAACACTTCCCTGCTCTATAGGACAAGATTATTTTCAGTAAGGCCCCTTCTACATGGGCGTTCCAATCAGGTCCATCTGTGGTTTTTCAGTTTGGAGTCTATAAGCAGCAGGATCTAAATGGACAGGCATCTCTTTACATCCAGCTACCCCCAGCTCTGGAAAAACAAACAGATCACAGTTTTTTGTTTCGATGGACCTGATCATGCTGGCTCGGAGGTGATCTGATATAAAAGGACACATGCCCATTTACATCCAATTCCCCATAGACCAACATGGGCCTGGTATTTCCAGTTTTTTCCTCCATCGCAAGATGGAGGAAAAAACTGGACGGACACGGATGTCACTGTTGTGCATGGATCCACTACGTATTGGTACTGAAGGTGCCTGTGTGAAAGGGGCCTAAAACAGCTTATTTATGTGTATTTCAGTTGTGTATTTATCTATTTGCCTTGAGTTCAGTTTCAAGAGGCAACCTGTATTTACATTAATGCACCTGGCTGTTTGGGATTTGAGATTCACAGGTCAGACACATAAAAGACTGTTGCAGATCATTTGCTATACTAGAAGTGGCATGATAAATATCACTTTGACCACACTAGGAGTGTTGGCAGCCCTGACAAACAATACCGACATTAAATAGGAAGGTGAGAGGTGATGCTGGATCACAAAGACAACATCAACTGTATATTCAAATAACATTTAATAGGGTTGTTCTCAGACCATAGGTACATTTGGGACCCTTAGGTATAACCTTAAGCTGAAGGGAACTTTTGGCAGGCTAGGTTTCCTTCCAGGTACAATACACAGTAGATGGATACTGGGTAAAACCTAGAAATAAATTATGAATACATGAGCATGCAATTAACCAGAGAACAGCTCAAATGACCACACTTTGGGGCCAATGGCCTACCACTACGCCAGTCACATTTGGAAAGATCTGTTCCTCTTTAAAGGCCTGATCTTTGCAGGAAATCCTCAAATATGTGGCATCACTTGCAAATATCGAGCCATATACGCGCATCCTAACAAACATTACTGAAAAAAACCCTTAAAAGCTTTTGTAGACCCTACAGAAATTGCACTAACCCATCACGTTATATCTTCTTATAATGCGTCCTAATTAGAGAAAAGCCCTCCACGACCAAGCAGAAACTGTTTGGATGAAGACGAGTATGGTGGTTGTGGCTCATTAAGCCCAAAAGCAATCAATAGGAAAATTCCTGTGTGATCAATAGTTCAGAGCTCTGTACTAAATACCAGTTACATTTCATTACAACTAGAACATAAGTGTGCAGCATGTTCAATCACTAATGGAATTATTTCCCAGCAGAGGTGGTGCTGCCTATTATTGCAGAGCATTAAAGCACAACTCCAGGCAAATAAACGAAAAAACACCCTTTAGTCTGGTTATAGGTTCATTAAAAATCATTAAATGTATTTAAAAATTCTGCTTGTGTAATAGACTAAAATCTTCACGTCTTCTTCCCATAAACCTCTGCAAAAGATCCTCAGGGAGCTGCTGCACTGTGAGCCAATCAGGGTCTATTGCTTTGCATAAAGCTCTCAGCTGTGTTTTAGGTCACTTTGTATTTCTGCGCTGACCCCACAAAGATAATGGGCTGGCAGTGGTGCCAATGCACAAATATAATTGCCAAGCAAGGCTCAGCAAAGCTTGGTCATATGCACAAATGTGACTGGTGTGTTTAACGTCTCTGGTCTCGTTCTTGTGCTACACAAGGCATTGTGGGGATTATAGGCACATTAAGGCCTCATGCACACTAGCAGGCTGTGTTTAGGTCAACAGAAGTTATCTGGTAAGTAAAAACAACTTTATGCTTCCCAGATCACTTTTTTCTGTGCTGGGCTTAGTCGCGTTTGCATGCATTTACATGCGTTTTGCTGCATAAAACTGGGCTAGTCGGACCCAGAATGCAGAAATTTCTATTTTGGGTAGACTGACCTACACTGAAGGCACTAGATGCTGCTGGATGCCTAGGTGTACATTCAGTCATAGAAATGCGGTCCAAATGCACCTGAACTCAAAGTTTTAGTACGTAGTGTGCATGAGGCCTAAAGCTAAACTCGGCTATTGTAACTCCCCCCTCATTGCCCGACCTCAACACAGGCTATCCTCCCTTCAGACTATCATGAATGTTGCTGCTAGACCTAGACACATCCACTTAAAAGGAGAACTATGAGGTGAGTGATTTTCACTCATCCTCATAGTTCTAGCCGACCTGTGACAATGAAACTGTCACAGGTCGGCTCAGTAGATCGGGAAGTGAGCGAACACATACAGGCGCTCGCTCACTTCTTGATCCTGTCACTGCAGAGAGGCGCGACAGGGGAGGGACTGGATTCCCCCCTCCCAGCTCCGATCCTCCAGCGCTGACTGGCGGAACGGACGGGGGAGGGGGCGGGTACAGCTGGCTCTGCCTCTAGATAGGCAGAGCCAGCTGTCACTCACGCAGCTGGGTGGATCCAGACATAATTGTCGCGATTCGTTCCGGCTGCGGCGTCTCAGTATACTGCGAGCTCTAGCTCGCGGTATACTGAGCTTTGGGTGACGGGAGTACGCTAGTTACCCTTAGGAGAACTATTGGGAAAAACCCTAACCCCATAATTCTCCTTTAACCAACAGCTCAGTGTCTGCAACGACCCCCCTGACAATCCCTGCACGGGCTTCCACTCGCCTACCCCCCTCTGACAATCCCTGCACTGGCTTCCATTCACCCAAAGAGTAAAATTAAAAATATTACCAACCACTTACAGAGCAATCCACAACTTTGCCCCCGGATATATCTCTAAATGTGTCTCAAATCATCACCCTAACCGCCCCCTCTGCTCCTCCAAAGACCTCCTACTCTTTAGCATCCTCGTCAACTCCTCCCATTCTCGCCTCCAGGACTTCTCTAGAGTCTCTCCCATCCTCTTGAACACTCTACCCCAACCTGTCCGTCTATCTCATACTATGTCTGCCTTAGGCGATCCGTGAAGACTCATCGCTTCAGGGAAGCCTATCCTGACACAACCTAACCACTGAAACACTTTCTCAAACAAATGTATTCCCACACAGCTACAACCATTTTGTATCAAGATATAGATTTATATTTCTGTCCATTCAGTCTTGATATTTGCACAGTTGCACCAGAAAACACATCCCTGTCTGGCAGAGTAAGAGGCCTGGTTTTTCTCAGCTGCAGTTGGGCAACACTACAGGTCACTTGTCCAGCCGATGTCTGGACTGTGAAGGAGAAGCAGCAAACTGATGAACTCTACTCCCTTGCATTTAAAAATACATTTATTCATGTATTAATGAATACAGATTTGCATTAATTTGTGTCGTTTATAGCTGCCAGGAATTCAGCTGCACCCCATTCATAATGCCCAACTGGTGGCCCGAATAGAGGACTGCCATGTCACCTTTATGGCCTTCCTATATAGTCTGAATCCAGGAATCTGTAAAACATTTTATTTAGTAATGCTAATTTTTGTATATCACCTATTTTTCTGCCTGTAGATTTCTAAGAAGGCAGAAAACAACTGCGATGCCTGAAGCTTCAGGTATACTTTGTTTAAGATGGTAATGATCAAATCTTTGGGACCCCCACAATGAGGAGTTCAGAGATGTTAAATGAGGAGTTCAGAGGTGTTATACTGGAGACATGCTTCTCCTCAAAACAACTGGCAAACAAATCTCTAATAAAATAAAAAATAAGGTGCAACTTTTTTCTTTGTCTTTGCAAAATAGTGTAAACTGTCAGGCTGCCCACCATCGCATTTTCTGTGTATCCTATCTTCTGTCCCTCATGCTAACAATCTCTTCATCTGTTCAGTCCACCTATCCATGCTACCGATCCAGTTTTACAGGTTATATATGTCTGGGAAAATTCCATGAGCCACACAACCAGATTAAACTTCAAGCCTAATCTGCCATCTGTCCAACGTTCACCTGGAAAGCCCTGGCATAGCCCATTTTTAAAGAAAGCCCTTCTGCCCGCCATTAAAGTGACATTAAGGGCAAAACATTTTTTCCCTCCCCCCCATGTAAATGTTAGCACTTACCTTAAATGATGTCTCTTTTTCCGATCTTCCTCTTCTTTCCCCATGTTTTCATGTGTCCCTCCAGCGGTGTGACGTCACTCCGATCCAGCGCTGACTGCCCTGTCTCTCCGATCCAGCGGTGTCTGCAGGCGGGTGCACGCGTCCATAGACTTACCTTGCGTCTCTGCTCGTCTCCCGGCCGAGAATCGGAACTGCGCATGCGCCCGCCCCAAGATCCTTTGCGGCCGTACGAGCAGTTCCTGATTCTCGGTGCGGGAGCGAGCGGCGATAACGAGGTAAGTTTAAAATGATTTGTTTTTTTTTTTTACACTTCTTGCCTATATCTACTGCATGCTAGCAGTAGATATAGGCAAAAAAAAACCGGAGGGTTTAGAACCCCTTTAACTATTGAAGTGTAGAATTGTAACATGTTAAGCATAGCAAGTGGTACAACCATTTCTGCTAAGGTTCCTTACTGCTATGTAGAAGAGCATCCAAACACAGTCTGTTTCTCAGACAGCGTTTCAACGGTAGCTGGGAGCAGCAGAAAATAGAATGCCCCCACACCTCACCCACAAATCTGTGTGAAGTATCTGTAAGAATCTGCCATATGCCCCCTTTCAGCTTCAAAATAAAGAAGGCCTTAAGGTGCCCATACACCTTACAATTATCTGCAGATTTTTGTCAGATGGAAAAAGTGCAACAGATTGGCCCAGGTGGAGATTCCTCCATCCACACAGCTTAGCATAGATGGAGGAACCTGTTGCACCTTTTCCAACTGACCACAGAAAATCTGCAGATAATTGTAAGGTGTATGGCCAGCTATAGGCTTATCACTAGACCAGGGGTGGGCAATTCTGGCCCTTCAGCTGTGCTTTAACTACAAATCACAACATGCTTCTGGGAGTCATGCCTGTAACTGTCAGTCTTGCAATGCCTCATGCTGAAGGGCAGGAATTGCCCACCTCTGCACCAGACCATACAAGAAGGTATTATGTACTGTTGCTTGTTGGAACCCAATTCAAGTACATGTGAACCCATGTTTTGCCATGCTGGCAAACTAACCAAAGTGCATCTAATAAGTGAAAGAAAGGTGGAAAGAAGCGCTGCAACCCTGGGATTTGCTGGAAAAAGTGCATCTAATGCCAATTGTTATATATTTTTTTTTTTTTAAATAAAGCAGAATAGAATTAAAGAGATTCACCCTCTATAATTCTCCTGGTTCCCTGAAATATTGAATGGACTAACCCTTTATTTAAGTAACATAATAAAAGTGACCAACAGACCAATACTTTTCACGTTAATATTAATTTATATTGTGCTAAGTGAAACGTTGCTATATATATTAACCTATGTTGCAATTTCTGATATTGGTCTTGCTCCAGCTCACAAATTAGCACTGTCTCGTTTTTGTACCAGTTCCAAAGAAATGAATTTTGAACGTACTACTTTATTGCACCATGCCTCACGTCATTACACTAAATGAGACGGCAGCAAGGCTTCCAGTGGAGAGGCTGCATGGATTTGTGCTAGAAACTGCACTATAACATTCCCTGCTGGGCCTCCAAGGTAAAATAAAATCTTTGGCCCGCACAAGTCCAGATTTCAATCTAAGCTTGGATAAGTAAACTGCAGCAGGAGAAACAGAAAGATGGAGGAACGAGGAGAGGAAAAACCTGGCTGATGAAACATGAAGAAATATGGATTTGTTGCTGACTAAATAAATACAAAAATCAGACTTGGCTGCCACTCCTGTAGGGATCATGGAGCGAAAGCCAACAAGGGGCTGGTTGTTATGGATTGCAGTTATGGCTCCCCTTTGAACCAGTTTTCCAAAATTAGAGAGAGACAGAGGCCAGAAAAAAAAAAACACACGTTTTAATATAGAAAAGGCATATCCAATGAGGCTAAAATAATGATGAGGAGCAAAGTGCAGTGACTCCAGGCAACAATGAAAGTCAACCTGTGACTGCTAACTCCATGGGCATGCCTGAAGTCAGCAGATAAATGATATATTGCACTATGGACTACCAGAGTTCTAAAGCCAAGTTTGTAATTGCATATGGTACATTTGCCCTGGGTTTGATGCTAAGGAATCCTTTTCCTAAAACAGAAGAATGTTTGGGTGGATTCTATTTCTTACTTATGTTTGCACTGGTGGATCTACTGATAGATCCACATTAACCTGAGCCTAATCAAATCCATCAAAGCAAGATTAGCAAGCTTCTTGGTTTTTTTTAAGGCTGGACTGCACTCAGGATTCTCTTGTGAGCTGTGCAACCTCCCTCTTATGCTCCAGGGCTGCGAAAGGGTTCAGAGAGAATGCTGAGCTGGAAGCAAATGGCACACACTAGCCTGCTCCTTTCCTCAGGCTACATAATAGATAAACCAATGTATGGAAATCAAACACTTTAAGAAAATCTTTTTTTTTTTTTTAACAATGATTGCTGTAGCTTCCTTCTCTATTGAAAGGGTTATTAGCAGTTTCAAAACAGGCATTAGTTGTGTTTGTTTACATTGGAAAAAGGGTATTATAAGGAGACTTTATTACCTTGTATAAACATATACAAAAGCACAGCTTGGATATCTCTGCTGAGGCCTTTTTATTAAGAGGGCTTTGCAAAGGGCACAGGGCATCCCTAGCAATCTGGGAAAAGGTAAAGGTAATTTGGTGCTCAGCTGTGTAAAGAGGTCTTTCCATAAAGTAAATATGGACAGTCCTACTTGCAGACCTTGGTATTAACACAGAACTACCTTTAAATAATAAAAAAAATAATAATAAAAAGGGGGTCACAACCGAGAACAATACATATAACATTTGTTTTATATGAGCTCCAGTTGTGCTTTTACTAATATCTGCATAACTTTCTGGGAAATTCTTCACAAGTTTGCAACGAGCAGCCTCCGAGAAATTCTTCACAAGTTTGCACCAAGCAGCCTCGGAGAATAAGTATTCACAGATGGTTAAGAGCCTGCACAATGCCCTTAGTAGGCAAAAACACAACTTCTGGGATCTGTAGTGGGTGTGTTTGAGAATTCCTCTCCTGCCTCCCAAGCGGGAGTTCTCATATCACCAGAAGGAAGTGTTGGCAAACTGTTGGACTATGCTCAAACTGGATATACACTAGTAGATTTTCAAATGGTCTTTCATATGAAAAAACTCTCAGAATTTTCAATAATGCCATCAGAGACTTGCAGAATATTGTTCGAAATTTAGTTTGATTTTAATATTCGATTTTAGAATGAATGGATTTTCTCGAACGGAAACCACATTCACCATTAGAATTGTATTTGTTTGAGAAAAAAAAAAATTCCTTCCCAGCCCTTCTATTTTTATTAGAAAAGCGAACAAACATTCCAAAAACAATTTTTTCCCAAAAGAAATTCTTCTGGTGTATAGCCAGCTTAAGGTCACTGTCAGACTGGCAGGCCGATCAGGTCCGCCTGTTGGTTTTTCCAGATCGGATGCCCAATATAAGTCTATGAGCAGTGGGAGCCAAACGGTTGCCCCTGGCTCCGGCCCAGGAAAATAATCGAAAAAGTGTTACGTATCCCCGGACCTGATTGAGCCGGATCGGGGGTAATCTGATTTAAATGGGCACAAGTCTGTTTACATCCCATTTCCCATAGACTGATATGGGGTCCGGTCATTTCAGTTTTTTCCTCCATCTTGCGATGGAGGAATAAAACGGATGGACACGGATGTCACAGCGGTGACATTCAATCTGTACCGCTCCAAATCAGGAGGGGAGCCATGCACAGATCCCTTCCTGATAAGAAAGTGTGAAAGGGGCCTTAGTCCTGGATGCAAACTACCAACACACAGCAGGCAAGCTATCCTCCAAATCTCAAGAGTTAATTTACACCGTCGTACCTTTAAAAACTGGTATTTATTAAAATCAGGGCTTGACTCAGAGCCGGGTAGCCAATGCTCCTTAAAAATTACAGTTGGAGCCTAAAGTAGGGTAAATACTATGAAAGTTTTGGCCAGTTCCTGATGAACGGGCCAAAATTTGCACAGTCCCTTCTGTCCGGCATCCTTCAATCAGTTGGCTGATCCTTTGGTTATCAGTATACAACTATACTATCTGGTAGCACAAATAATAACATGTAAATTGTAGAAATCCATAACAACCTATCAGATTTCAGATTCCTGCGTTCAGATCAGTGGAGAGATGATTTCTTATTAGATGCTAGGGGTTCATGCACTTTGCACATCGCCAATGCCCTTTACAGTCTTAATAGGCCAGCTTGTATTTGAAAATGTACTTGAAGATGATTCATGGTACTACATACATATATTGCATACTTGGAGATGTTTCCTGGCTGACCAAAAAGATTCCTTTTAAACTGTGTGGGTGAAGCTGTATCTTTAAACCCTCAGGAAATGACTATGTGTCGCGGATCCTCCTGGCACAGAAGAAGTTAAGTTCTGCTAAGAGCAGGTGAATTTATTTACTCCTCTTGGCATACAGAGCGCAGTGCAGTCACCCTTGACAGTGATTGGGTGCAGACAAACGCTCAGGCAAGTCAGCCTTTGAATTGATCTTTGTAGCAGCAAACAGGCCTGCAGACATCCCTCTCCTGATTGCATAACCATCAATTCAAATCCAGCCAGGCAAAGAGGAAAAAAAAAAAAGGAAAATTAACATTATTTTATTTTTACGATTTTTGAATAGAAAAGACCTCTGGCTGATAAACAAACTCTTGTCAGTTAATTTGCTTTGTCTTCGCTGGATTTGGTGTATTTAACTAGAGCTAAATCTTATTAAGGCATGTCATGTCTAAAGCGATCAATGTAAAAAAAAAATATTAATAAAAAGCAGCAGACTTGGCTGCAGCACCATGTTTGACAGGTGTGATATAATTGGTTATGTCAAAGTTGATCTTGTACTGCTAGATACTACGTGGGATGTTCCTTTTTTTTTGTTTTAAATACCTCCAGGTTTATAAATAAACAGAAAGAATATGTTGGTGCTTGCTGTTTAGAAACATGCATAGGATTCTCAGCGGGTGCTCCAACGTTGGTAATACCCACAAGGTAATACATGTATTGAGCCAAATAGCTAAATGTACACATATGATTAAGCTGACCATACACTGCTAGATTTTCATACGCACGTTCTTAAGATAAATCCCTCCAGAACATCCGATAATGTCATCACAGACTTGAAGAATGCCATTTGAAATTTTGTTTGATTTTAACCTTTTCGATTTTTGGAATGAAGGGAATTTCCCCCAATGAAAACCACATTCACTGTTAGAATTTCATTTGTTCTAAAAAAAAAAATTAATCCTGCGTCTTCAATTTTTTTCATCACTATGGTGGAAATCAATCATTGATAGGACCCCAATTACTATTTAAAAATCGGATGAACGTTCCACAAACAAATTTGTTCAAATTAAATTCTACTGGTGAATGGCCAACTTATATAAAGCTTGACCACAGCATTGTGATGACAATCGCCAAAATTAAGACTGACCCCACTGCAGATATCTTTTTGCATGTTAAAATGGACCTGAACTCAAAAAAGGGAAGATTTGCTAAAGGTATAGGGAACATCTGGAAATGTTAACTGTGCCTAAGCAGTACCCCTAAATTTTCTTTTTGTCAGCATTGCACTTCCTGTGTCTTGAACCCCATAGCTGTATATATGCAATGTGAGATCAACTAAGGCACTGCTGCCTTTGATAGCTAGTCTTAACAGATTTAAAATAATGAGATATGGTGATGTCACTGCTTGGCCTGCTCTCTGTTCTCCTTGCTGGAAGTAAAGCTGTAAGGAGGACTTGTAGTGCAAGGATCTCCTGCTTCTGCTTCTTTCATTCTGTGGATCTGTGCTTTCTCAACCTCTCTTGCTGCTGCTTCCCCCATCAGACCACTGTGCAGAACAACGCTCTGTTGATCAGTTGTTTTAGCGGGTGGGTCTAAAAGGGATGCAGGGGATGCATTATTTCATATAATACTCGGGAATAAAATGATTTGATAGCAGAGAAAGCCAAAAGCTGTGGGAGTCTGGCAACAATAGTACAGATCAGGAGGTGTGGGAATTGTTTGATGACGGAAGTCATTGAGACAGGAAATGAAGGAGGGCTAAAGATAGCAGCTGCAGTTTCAAAGGGTTATATTGTGGAGATGTAAGTGTGCAGGGAATAATCAATTTCAACACAGGAGAGGACTTACTACAAGTGTGTGAAAAAGGTAGAGTTGAAGTTCAGCTTTAACCAGCCTCAATTTAAAATGAGAATAGTGATAAACTTGTAAAAACTTGTATTTGTGAAAATGCCCCGATTCTTAAAGGAGAACTATGGGGTCAGGGCTTTTCCCCATAGTTCGCCTTAGGGTAACAGGAGAACACAAACTAGCGTCCTCCCGTCACCCTAAGCTCAGTATACCGCGAGCCACAGCGATGTCGAGATCCGCCCAGCTGCGTGAGTGACAGCTGGCTCTGCCTATCTAGAGGCAGAGCCAGCTGTGCCCGCCCCTCCCCCGTCCATTCCGCCAGTCAGCGCTGGTGGCAGGGAGGGGGGAATCCAGCCCCTCCCCTGTCACGGCAGAGAGCCGTGACAGGATCGACAGGACAGGATCGAGAAGTGAGCGAACACCGGTATGTGTTCACTCACTTCCCGATCTACTGAGCCGACCTGTGACAGTCTCATTGTCACAGGTCGGCTAGAACTATGAGGTGAGTGAAAAGCACTCACCTCATAGTTCTCCTTTAAGGCCGATACCGGCCCTTTACATTTTCAAATTGCAGCAGCTGTCCAAGTTCCTGCGCTTGTGGGGACCTCGGCAGCCTGCTGGGGATCTGCAAGTAGCTATCCATGGCAGTGCCTGCCCGGTTCGATATCTACTCCTCCTTCCCGACGCACGCACAGCCATGGACAGCCCACACAGCACAGTACAGCCCCGGACACCGGCACTCTCCACAGCGATCCACATGTCACCCGGGTGATATCGGCAAGGAGCCTAGTGAGATGAATTATGTTCTGGGGACATGTATTCTGCTCTGGGGACATGTATTTAGCCCCAGTGACATCTTTATTAAGCCTTGTGACATCTGGATTTAGCTCTGGTGAGACACTGCCCTAAAATTATTAGACTGTATTGTTTTTTAAGAAAAGGTCACATGTCCCTTTAAGAAAAAGTATCGGTAATTGGTATCGGCAAGTACCTGAGGGACAGCACTTATACTTGGTCTTAAAAAAGTGGCATTGGGACATCCCTAATTCGTAACATACAGCATTTACCAGAATGCTAGCTAGATTATGCCTATATATAATGTGTGCAGGTACCCTGCATAATTTTGCTGACTATCCCACAAGAGCTAGTAGGTCTCATGAGTCCAATCATGACCAGACACTCACTATCTAAACTATTCTAACACTAGTAATACATTGCGGTGAAATTCTATAAAGGCCACTCCATACTGATAAATATCACATTGCCTACTTTAATAAACAGAGGACAAATAATCTAATCAACCATTGTAAATTTATGGCACAATAGAGTTCCAATTACCACTAGGGCACTACTACCCCAAATACCTGCTAGTTATTTTAAACCGAGTCCACAATTACAATCTTTCAGCTTTGTATCAGATAGCTGCCACCACATTCTGCTTCCCCAAGTGAGTTCGCACTGCGTTTTACCTTTCACTGAACTTTATCAGGGTACACACAATGCATACATCACTTGGTTTTAGATTTATAACTCCGAAATCCCTGCCACTGGCCATGCCTGAATTAAAATCCTAATTATCCTCATAATAGCAGGAATAAATACTGCCAGTTCGGGTCTAGCTTTACATTAACTGAGCTGAATGCAATATAATGCTCCAAGATGAATATATAATGAGAAGCAGAGCTCTGTGGCACACAAAGTTATATTTGTCATGTATCCATTAAAGAATTTGAAGGCCATCTTTGCATACTAAGAGTAAATTAAAAAAATAAAAAAACTGTACCATACGGTCTAGAAAGGTTCAGACGTTATAAACCAACCAGTACTAAGAGGCATTTGGAGATTCCCTAGCAGACACACTGCATAGGATTTTAAAAGGAAAACACCTACATTTAATTTACTATTCAAGCCAAAACCAATATATAACACTCGTTTTTGTCATGGTCTCATCTAAAATTGTCATAAAATGTCGGCAACCTGTATGTGTGTCCATTTAAAGGGTATGCATTGCACAAAACTTTTTACTTTTTTTGGACAGAGTGCAGAAGGGTTAAACATCCCTCCCAGGTTATCTTTTTTTTTTCATCTGGGTACCAGTCAGGAAATTTTCCTTCACTTCCTGTCACAAAGACGCAACAGAAAGTTAAAAGGAAATCCAGCAAAGTGAGGGGAATTCCCCTTGTAGATATTTGTTGCTGGAACAAGCCCCCATTAGAATATTTCTTACGGCTCCTGTTCTGGGGACAACTCTAAGACTCTGAGACAATAGTCACCAGTAGAGATGAGTGAACCAAGCAAAGTTCAGTACGCTGTACGTTCACCAAAACAGAAAATCCGGGAAGCATGGCACCCAAACCCCACTAAAGTCTAAGGCAGACAAATATTTTTTTCTGGCCTTTTTCAATATATTTTTAATATTTGGTCAATGACGTCACCCAGGATCCTCAAGCGGTTATTTAGGGGCAGTAATGATACTGCTACTAAATATATGACTTTTCGCAGCTGCAGCAATCAAAGGTTTGGGGAGAAGGGTAAACTGGCCAAATCTCCAAATTTGTCAAACTCCAAACAGGCTGGTTTTTGGTCAAACTCTTGGTTGATCTGTTCCTCCCTGGTCGGGATTACATATAGAGGAGTGAATCTTGCCAATAGGCTCACAGAGAGGGTATAATTCTTCCTCACTCTATGCAAAACTAAAAAAGGTTTTGCTTAACGAAGTACTTTAATTTGGTTGAATAATTATGGAGTTATAGTTTGTTGTCCATAGTCTGACCCTATCCTTGATTTTCTTTACATTTAAAGGATTGTTTAGGAAAGCACGATAAACAGTGATGTCAGCACAAATAAACCTTGTCTAATCTTGTCAATCCTCCTAATTCATAAGTAGGGATGCACCGATACTGGGTTTTCGGTATAGAGTATGAGTACAGAGCATCGATACCGGTATTTCCGCTAGCATGGAGGCGGCTTCCAGGTCAATCAGAAAGTCGAGCTGCATGTCGTCACCCGCTGCCCTGCTTCTTGATTGCCTGGGAAGCCGGCCCTATGCTGTTTGGCCGGCTTGATGCCGATTAACCGGAAAGGCGGCTTCCCAGCCAATCAGCATGGAGCCGGCTACCTGGCCAATCAGCATTGAGCCATCCACACAACATTGAGTCAGGAAATCTCCCTCTGACCGGAAGTTCAGGTATCGAGGGGGGTACGTATCGGATCATTTGGGTGAGTACTAGTATCGGTATCGATGCATCATGGAGCTATGACCAAAGACCATGGAGCTATGATTAATGACGGATTTGATCTGAAATCCTTCAGAACTATTAGAATTTTGGAACATCTTTCACTTGACCACAAACTTGCATATTATGCACTAGCCATCACCCACACTGTCCCTATGATGGTCCCCCGAATCAAAACAAAATATATTTTTCCATAACAAAATTATCCTTCAAGCATGGGACGTTCAGCAAAAAAACTTATGTTGTAGTCATCTTTGTGATCTCCGTGGCACCATCTGAGATTTTATTCTTGTTTTTGCCACGTTTAGATCTCTCCTGAACTCTTTGTTAATCATCCTATGTGAAGCCCTTCATCTCCTGAAGTAAACGGTTATCATCCTTGCTAGCTGCTATCTGGAACAGTTCCTGCAAATTTACATGAAATGTCCCTTATGAATAGCTGCTGTCTGGAAGAAAACCCTGGAGTGGGATTCTAAAGGTTCTAGTCTCAATGGACCCAATGAACAAAAGGTCCAAATTTAAAATTTTCGTTTCACTCATACGATAGGGGAGGAATATATAGAACTGGAAGACTGGAAGATTTAAATAATGCAAACTGAATCAAATTGTGTTTTTATATCTGTCTGCAGTTCAGCACTGAAGTGTATATCAGGACAAAAAAATTAAACACATACTCAGTAAATCTCTGCAATACATTTTAGCATATTGTATCCTTTAAAAAATACTGAAGGTATAAAAGAAAACAAAATCCACTGATCTGCCAGAAATCCAGTGGCTCATAACTTCCTGTTTGAGCTGACAACACAGTGCCCCTGTTATACTGAAATCCCAAGCAGTGTTGTCAACCTTAGACAGTTCTCAAGCAGAAGACTACCAAACACCTTGCTCTCTCCTTACATAAAGCGCAGATGTTCTGCAGTCCACGTAGGGCTGATAGCACTGCTTGTGATTTCACTACAGCACAGCCGGCAGAGTTGTTGGCTCAGACAGAAGATTAGGAGATCACTGAAATTATGGTGGGACCAACAGGTATTTTCCTGCACTTTCAGACTCACCCCGGCAAGCATTTAAAGTCCAAGGATAAGGGTATCAATAGGGATGGGACTATAATGTGCATAAAATGGATGTTAGGGCAAAAACTAGAGCCCCTCAAAGTGCACCATGTATCGTAGAATAAGTTTAAAAGCTAAAATTTTATTATTACAATCCAAATTTCTTAAATTTATTGTGGTTTTGTTGCATGCAATTCGGTTAACAGAAAAAAACGTGGTAATAGATTACAAAAGGCAAGTCCTGCTTGTGTAAATCCATTACAATTAGGAGAGAATTCTTGGGAGACCGCAGTGTGTATCTGAACAGCATTCCTAATAACAGACTGAATACTACCGGAAGGAGGTAAAGCCTAAACATTGCCTGCAGTACAAAGACTTGACTGACACACACAGCCGGCTCTTTCTAGTGAATGATTATAGTCCGTGCCACTATAGGCTGTTCTCACAGCACAATGCTCAGGAGATGTTGGGAGTACTTGACTTTTATATAGACACAGGCTGGTGTTTACACAGCAAACCCAGAGTTATACTCCTCAGCATCACAAAGCAACGTCTGCTGAGACTCGGTTGTAATATTATGTCTGCATACCACCCAACCATCTCTCTATTTGAGCCAAGTCATCAGTAACCATTTCCTCGAATACAGCCATCCAGCGAAGTATAGACATCCATAGGGATGAATGGGGCCATGGCACATATGCACACCAGACACAGGACCCAGATGGGATAGTTTTCTTGCAAAGGCCGTGTAGCATTGGGAGCAGGGATGAAGGTCAATATTTAAGTGTATGCAGTCTACACTGAGGGGGTGTCAGGTATATTAAAAGAACGTTACTAAAAGTGAATTTGTCCATTAAAATATAAACCCAAAAATTAATACTTATTCTCCCCTTAACACTTTCCTTTAGTGGCCCTAAAGAGCCCCCATAGACTTGCATGGGGTCTTTTACAAGTGTTTCCATTCTCAGAGCATGGCCCTATACACGTCTATGAAGGTTATTTGCTCAGGACCATACTAGGTGCAGGTTACAACAAAGTGAGGCAAGTAGAAAGCTGGGGAGGGTGGGGGGGGGGGCTGTTCTAGTGCAGATTAGTTCAGGCGGGTTAGGGGCGGTGGGTTTAGTGCATGTTTTATTAAATACCAAGTTAGCCATTACAGCCAGTCTTTGCTTTAATCAACATTTACATAAATAGCTGCTAAATGATCTATTCAGTTAATAAACAACTCCCCAATATACAATCAACAAGCTAAAACTCTGTTCCAATCTATCCCAAAATGCAGTTACTCTACCCCGTATGATACTATTTTCCCCCTTACACAGCCTAGAAAAGGTAAAGCCAGGCTGTCAATCACATCTCGCACATCAAAGACACCTCTGCCATTCATGTGCCAGTCATGTGTTATTAAAATCTGCATACATCAATGGCAAAGCAAAAGGGTTATACATGGAAATAAAAGTTTAGATTTAGATTTTTTTTTTCAAATAAAATCACAATTTGCCCATCAATTAAAGTGCTATTTAGCCTTCTTAAGCAACATATTATAACTAAAAAACTATAGGTTTTCTTTTAAATATATCCCCTAAATGACATTAAAAGGGCATTCTTTACTCTATTACCACTGAAATAGTCTAGACATAGTTCTAGGTCAGGCAGCCTCTGGTCCAGGAACGTAAATGTTTAGAATACATTTCAGATAACGTCAGTGGTTCCTTTGATTAATACCCACATGAATACAGTCTACCCAAGTCTACCCAATTCCCCAAGAATTAGGCCCAATGGTTTCTGTCAATCCTGAACGAGGCTGGCCATTTGGACTCATGTATCATTTCAAGATGTCTCTTAAAAACATCAAACCATTCAAAATAAGAAATCTACAAAAACCTCAAAACCCACGAGAGTACATCATCTGCATAACCTAAAGTGTATTTGTGTTTTAAGAAAAACTAACTAAACCTGATACACAGGCACCCAGAGAAGCCCACATATACATTACCCTCCTAAGAGCAACTCATAATTCAAGCTGCTCTTTTATGCAAATTGAATTTCAACACTGAAATTTGGGCTTGGTTCTGCCCCACCAACCTCCAAAGCCTTGAACTATTAGTAAGGCTGCCTAACACAATTAGTGACTTCAGTAGGGTATACAAGTGTCGAATTTCGACTGGTTCCTGATAAACCAGCTGAAATTCACATCGTGGGTGGGTGCCGCTGTCGGCAGCCTTCCACCTGGCATTCCGCGATCAATTGACCAAAAGAGCCAGATGGAAAATTCTTAGCCGTGGCTGCTGTCAGGATACAATGCAAACAGTGGGGTATTGGTCCATCTCCATCAACACTTGTTGTGCGCATTGATGGAGAAACCTGTTCTAATTTTTCGTTCAGCCTGCAAGTTGTTGTGTATACCTGGCTTAACAGCAAGTGTTAAAAGGCAGAGTCTAGTACTGAATGCAGGAGATGAAGTAGATTTTTCAGGGTATTCTGTATTACGAGGGGGTTCCAGAGGCACATGGTCATATTCATTCATTTTGCTCGAGTACAGATTCACTTTAATAAGAGCTCCAGAATACATTTAACCTCTGTCATATTCATTGAGAACTCACTACCTCAACCTCTCGTATTATCTGTTAAAATACAATAGTAGTTACTGATATAGTCTCTGAGCTTGATCACATCCAACACTTCTTATCAGAAATCTGGCACTGTGCAAATAGAATGATCAAAGGACCTTAACGGCAGGTGCTATTCTGACATAACCACATGGGCTTTTGACCTCTTACTGGTGGCTTGACAACCAATTTCAGTGTATGTGAAACAAGGTTGTGAAAATTCAGAAGACAATACCTAGATGAGTATCCGAACCAGTTGTTCCCATTAATGTTCAAGAGGAAAAGGGAATTATAAATCCTATATGCCCAAGGTTTCTGTTTTTCATCCAATCATAGCTGTCTGTTGTACACCAACCTACTCATCTTGTTTCCGACAGCCTGATGTTCTCAAAACACCAACTGCCGAGCCGTGTGAATATTTATTGCTATTGTTTCTTGACCCCAGCCACTGTGAAGAGAGGAAGAGCTGCACAGCATTGTGCGTCTTGAGGCTGTAGTCAAGGCAGGAAGCACATATGTCAGCCTCCTGGAACTTGTCTGTATTGGAATACACAACACCAATATGAAAGTTGGCCATCCTCAGATCAAATTTTGGCTTATTCTTACTGAATTGCCTGAAATACGAGCTATGGGTGGCCCTGTTGGCACCATGTGTTCTTCAATTGACTTTTGTCAAAGAACATGGGTGGAAAATTAATGGCTGAACAATGCCTGCATGCAATCAGATACATTCACTGTTCAAGCATTCAGCAGCTGCTGGTGCAGTGGCTGCTGAATACAATAGCCGGCAGCAGCGATTCCTCTATCCACACTATTTAGCGTGGATAGGGGAAGTCTAATGATGTCCCTCGTTCAGCCCACAAGAAACCTAACAGTGTGTGGTTGTCTTAAACTACATGAAGTATAACTCTAGCCAATTATAAAAACAGATGTGCCTATGGAGTCATTAATAAATCATTAAATGTATATTTCATGGAACTAGGGTAAATACCTAAGTTTTACTTGCTATCGGCTTCTTGCACTCCCCTATACACCAGCGCTCAGTTAGGAGTAAAAAGTAAACAATATCAAGAGCCAAAGAGAAAGCTACATGCAAATTTGTTGACAAGCAACATGCTGACAGAGACCAGAGATGGCCTCATCGGTCTCTTGCAGCTCCTTTACAGTCAAATCAGCAGGCTGGGGGTGGAGAGGTGACACCACCAGGTCCCTTAACTATAACAAGTAGTGCCATCTGCATGTGCTATGTGTAAATCTCAGGACTAAATGGAGAGAAATGCAAATCTTTGGCAGTAAAACAGCTCCCTATGTATTTATATGTTTGTCTGGAGTTCATTTTTAAACTTGCGCTTTGTTCATGATTAAAGTATATGTCAAGTAAAAAGGTTTTTCTAATTTTAGATGAACGAAGGAATAGTTCACCTCTATGGTTTTTACTTCTATCCGGTGTCCCTTTACTGAAACTCGCCAAAAAGGACAAAATCAAAACTAAAATCCGGCCGGGGGTCCTAGCTTCCCCCTACTCTACTCTACTCTACTAATGAAAAGCATTTCTGTAAGTTTTTCTATCGGAGGCGCTTCCTTTCTTGTTTAGATGGACACGATGCGAGGGGAAATCTTCCCAATCCTGGTTAACAGTAGAAACCCAATGGGATTTCAAAGCCTTCTACTCTCTATCCATAAATACAAAAAAAAAAATTTGGCTTGACTTAGACTCTATGTCTGATTGGTGTCCACCACTGTCAGGGGGTTCTAACCCTTCCACCCTCCATCCAAAAAAAAATTTGGCTGGGCATACACTTCAAGAGCAAAGACCCACTTTATTTTATTAATCAGTACGTTAAAAAAGCAAAGATCAATAACCACAACTATTAAAGCTATCGGACAACTAGCTTTTATTTGCTAAACAGCTATCCCATTTTTTTTATTTCCTTAGGTATTTAAAAAGACCTTTTACCAGGGACATGGTGATACAAATGCTGGATAATGACTGGAATTAACCTGCAGCAGCTTCAAAAAGAAACACAGCATGAGGCAGAAATAAACAAAACTGGAGTAATAGAAAGTACAATCGAAGCATAATGGCTTACTACCGTAATTACAGCATATAGCATTACAGCAGCACAAAGGGAAGTGAAAACAGGGTTACAAAAAATACACAAGCTCTGGATAACCATTTAGAAATAAAGTGACCCTGTCACTATAGTAAACCTTTGAAATCAATGCATACCTATAAAAAAGACATTGTAAATACTTACATTTCCTGCCACCCATGTTTCTGAACTCTTCTCCAATGGCGAGAATCCTGCATAAAACTAAACTGAAACCGACACTTTCAAGAGTGTCAATCTCTTGGGTCCCCCCTGTAGCACTCACTTGTTACGGCTGACCTCCATGTTACTACTTTAATAAGAGGGAGGAAGCTGGGACACCCAGGAGATTAACATTCATGGAAGAGTTGACTTCAGCAGAAGATTTCTCAGGATTGAAGACATATTTAGTGCCATGGGCATCAAAAGGCAAGTGTCTGCCCTGTCCTTTCACAGGTATGCATTGGTTTTAAGGTTTGCCATAGCAACAGTTGCTTGAACTTGAAGGTCCTCTGCTTATGAGGGGACAAAGGCCACCCTTGTATCCTAAGGATATGATACTAATGCAGGGGTGGACAAATAATATGGAATTCAGGAGCCAGTTTGTACAATCCTGAAGCCAGCAGGATTCTCTTTAGAAGCCAGCTTCATTGAAAACCTCAAAAGTTAGACAGTAGCTGTAATTTTTAAAGAGTATTGGCTACCTGGCTCCTGGGATTTGCCCAGCTCTTTACTAATGTCACTCTTTGCTCCCTGTCCTTCTAATTCTTCAGTGATTTGTGTAAAATAACATTACAGGATTCCACTAAAGAGTAGGAAACAACAAGCCACAAAGGAAGCACACAATGTACAAATTAGGACATATCATGAAATCATGAGTGCACGTTTACACAATGTCCACTTATTCTTTTTGAACCCCCTCCCCTGACCTAACTGATCCCATCCTCCACCTCCACAGATGCATAATTGCCGATATCTGGCGCCCATAGCCTTCCATGTTTATTTACATCCCATACCAAAGACCCCAATTGACTTCTATGGGGCTCATATTCCCCCATCTCCGGGCCAGGAGGTGCAATGAGATGAGCCCATCGGCTGAACAAATCCCATGAACCAGGTATCCAATGCTCCTTAAAAATGACAACTGGCTCTTAATTTTTTAGGTTTTCTTTAGTTGTTGTCAATGGACCTGGCAACTAAAAAAAATCCTGTTGGCTCCTGGATGGCCAGACTGGCTCCTAAATTCTATGGTAGACCCTGGGAGCTGGATCTTGGCAACTATGCATCTGTGGAGGGTGGAATCGGTTAGGTTGGGTGATGGGGTTCAGGATCTTTAACGTATCTCAACTTTAGAAGATTAGACTGTAGAAGTGTTTAATATCAAAACATGTTTTAACATGTATCAAAAAATGTTTTAAAGCTGACACATTACAATCCAATTTCAAAGAAACTGATTGGATTGTTGAAGTTGGCCCTCAATATATATTGTTTTGGCAAAACTAGTATTCAAGGTATATAGTTAACCTAAGATGTTGAAAGTCAGCCGAGCTGACACAGTTAACTCTTTCACAGATTGGCCTGCCAACAATGTCCTGGAAAGGAAGGTACAAGGGACAACATAAAACATGATGCTTCCAAAATATCCTAAATCCATAGTCTAGAACATCCAAGGACAGTCTACTAAAACCATTATACTATAAAAGAAAGACATTTTTAGCAACATAAAAACAGACCAGTAGCAACCAATGAATTTTAATCTTCAGTTCAAAGCAGACAGGACAATGAAAATGACATAGTTGCTATTACTTACACATTGCACAGTGGCTTTTCCCTTGTTCAATAAAGATTTACAGAATATACATTATATGATTCATCCCATAGAAATAAACAAAGCTACTTACATGTGAACGTGAGGGGGCTGGAATCTGCTTTGGTTAATGTTGTAATGCGTAAATGCCTGGGTGGGGTTGGAACTGTACTCGTCCACCGTCACTGTCACTTTGCCTTGTGAGGGAATACCAAGAGCCATCCTTCCTTCTTATAGACATGAGCAATTCACAGCGTGTGGGAACAGCAGGGGCGAACAAGCACCATGCGTCCACCAACTACGAGCCCCAGAGGTGTGTTCATTAACACTGCAAAAGCCTGCAGGCCAAATGAGAAAAAAAAAAGAAAGTTACTATCTTTTGTTATCCAGATGAGGCACAAAAGTGGGCTTGTCATCTACCAAGAAGTATGTTACAAGACATACAACTAAACATGCTACACTACCTATATATTACAGGTATGTATGAGGGAGGACAGTTGTTATTATTTCCCATATTTGCAGTGCTAAGATGTATGATACAGCATACAAAGAACCATTATCTGCCCCTTGGAGCTAACAATCAAGCATCCTTTATCAGTCACACAAACCCAAGATGGTTAGAGACCTATTATTCCACCAGCATGTTATTGGGTCTTATGTATTTTTTAACAGAGGGATAGTGCCAAAACTCCCCATAGAGTAAATCCCTTACGCGAAATGAAATCAGGATCCCAGTGGTCATAGTCTTCCACTCTAACCATATAAAGGGAAATGGTTATTAAAAAAGAATAAACTATAGGTGCTGCCACTGTTAGGCAGCACCTATATAAACATATTAGGCAATAGGTTTGAAAGATTCTAGGGTTGTTTTCCTCAGGTTTATATTACTACTTAGTGAATCACTGAAGCGAGAATGCAACCAGTTCAGACGTCACAACATGTCTACTTAGTCCTGGTCACTGGATCACCAAGTATAGGAGGAGATAACAACCCTGCAGCTCCACACTCTAAAAAGTAATCATGGTAACAGCTTGCATATTTCTATCCTGACAGGTTCTCCTAAAAGTAAACCAGTGGTATGTACAACCAAAACTTTTTCATTTTGGATAACGTATGGAACCGTTAAAAATCCTGCCAGGGTATTTCTGCCACCTTTGTCCCACTGGGGAGATTTTTCTTCACTTCTGGTCCCAGAGAACTGCAATAAGGTTTTGTATGGTCACTATGTAGCCCACCCTTATAGGCTGCATGTTGGCTAGGGAGGCCAATAGGAAGTGTTTGTAAAACTATAGATGTATGTATATGTTGATATTATATGTGTGTGGCCAGATTTAGACAGGTATAATCTTGCTTTTCTATCAAGAACTATTCAGTCTTAGTTAACAACCACAAAACCAACATGTCATGCATTTTATGTAGTTGAGCATGAAGTGAAAAAAAAGGAGTTAAATAAGTTCATGCAAAACTCACTCAGTTTCAGCTGGTTTTAAAAGGGCCTACTGACACCTCTATTGCGAATTTCCATGAGCAAGATCTCTGCACTTGAGATCCCTTGATTTCCTTGGCTGTATAAATGGCTACAGAGGGGCACCAAACTGGGAACTCTGGCGCAGAGCTCAGTGCTGCATTCTCTGACCAACAGAACAAGCCAGAAGGTGATTTAAACAACCAGCATCCTCCAGAACTGAAATATCAAATGTCTGTACACTTAGTATTTCAAAAGCTTTCAGAGTGAAATGCTGCATTTCTAAGCTTCTAACAAAGACCATGGATTTTTGAAGAGAGACCTTAATACAAAGACTTTTGCGGATTGTAAATGTATGACCATATATTTCTTTTAAAAGTGAACCTGTAGTGAAAAATGCACATAAGTTATAAAAGGTCTGCATGCTATAACTGAAGTAAAAATAATTTGTTCAGTTTTACTTGTTTTATGTTACTTTTTACATTTGAAAAATAAATAACTTATGTTTATACAATTTATATAAAATTATTTTACAACTAAAGATTTATTACACGGAGCATCTATAGCTTGCAAAACATAACAGGTTTTCAAAAAGCAAGCTTGAATACACCCAGTGTACAAATGTCAGACTGTCTCATCTCTATTATTTCTATTAGAGGGGCAGGGGTAAAGGTAAGGGGCCTACATGCATAGAGGTGTAAGAGGGACTTTTAGAGAAATTACCCTACTTCCCTACTGTAGCATGGTACCAGAGATTACATTTCCTGATTGGTGACAAACATTATACATTTACAAGAAATCCTATTGGTGAGTCATGAGGGTCATCCTACAGAGGCAGTTAAAGAAGCAACATCACTTTGATGATGGTGAGGTGACTATGATAGTGGTCTAAGCTCTGAAGATCTGTGCGTATATTGTTCCTTTGTTCATTTCATGTGCGGGCCGCCATTCTAAATATTAAAAAGGTATTTCTCTGTCAGCCAGGTCTTAAATATAGTTTCACCAGTCTGCATAATCTGATCTCCCTGCCATTCATGTCTTTCATAGAACAGGTGTATATCAGCCTCCAGAAATCTAGTGCTATTATATTAAGCTTACCATATGCTGGCTTTAGGTGGTAAATATGAAAAATGTGATTAAAAAGACAAACATTTTCTAAAATCCTGAACATATTAAATGTAATAATGGAAGTCTGGCATCCAGTCATATGACCTATCCGCCCATTTGGAGGTTCCCAAAAGCCTGATTAGAAAAAGCCACTCCTCCCTGGCAAGCCCTGCTAAAATAAGTTCTGATAGCGATGTGATTCGTGACTTGTCATCAATCACACGACCGTACGCTGGTGCAATGCAGGATTTCTGATGATCACAGAATGGGTCAGGTTAAAAGCTATTTCATTAATTTCAGTATGCAGGCTGAAAGGTAATATAAACATGGGATAGTTTTGATTATAGATCCACTATAAACATTACATAAAATATGCCATTGATATTGACAAGCAAAAAAAAATCCTGTTTTGTATCCATTAGACCATCTAAACACACACATCTTTAATTACAGATATTGAGACATAAGAGAACAGTTCTACTGCTATCACTTCAATTACCAGTCACACAAAAGGTCAAAACGATTTTATTCATGTGCACGCTGCCAGCCTGTGAACCAGGTAATAATCACAATCCTGCCATTTATCAAGTCAATTATTCCACATTACATGTTTTTGATAGACCAAATGACAACTGAAAGATGAGAAAGAAGGAATGAAAATACGACACATAAGAGACGTTATTGGCGGTAATTTAAAGTGGCCATGCTGGCCATACAAGTCTATGGATAGTGAGGCACTAAAATAATATATGCACAGGCAGTTTATAGTCAAATATTACTAAATGTTAATTCTAGTTCTGTACTGAAAATCCATTTGAATTCTAGTCAGAATGAAGCCATCTATGCTATGTTTGTTAAAACATTTCTAATAAAAAGGGGCTCTGCCATTACTGTTATGTATCTTATAAGAGTCAGTGGCAGACTGACATCGGCAAATGTCCTGCCCTTTTTCACAAACATCATCCAGGAAGCTGGAAATAGCCAGAGTAGAAACTATGTTTCCTTAATTGGATTATTGGTACATTGAAGCTATGAATTTATTTTCCTCTGCTTGGTTTTCAACTAAAAGTCATGCCTAAGGACAAACACCACATGTATCTGCTATTATCGTTAATATCATAAAACGCCCCCTTTGTGCCTGATTTAGATTTTTCTTGACGTCTGAATATAGAATAGCCATTCCCCTGTCCAGAGTTGAGTATGGGCGTTGAGCAAGAAGATGGCAGCTGATGGAGTGAAGTGTCAGCTACTGGTTGTGTCCATTGGTGGTAGACAGCAGAATGGTCTGGTCAGTTCATAGGTAGGATACTCATTATGTGGTTTTCCCAATTAAAAAACATAAGGATTTTAAAATGAGCTTGTGTCCTGGCCTGGTCTTTTATCTTAGAGGAGGTATAGGTTAGGGTAATACCTGAAAAATAAGGAAGTGCAGGCCCTTGAGGTGTGGAAGCCACCTTAAATGGCTGATCCTCTAGGTCGGGGTATGGCTCAGACCTGTCCAACAACCAGTAAATGGACAAGAGAAAAACATAGGGAGAGAGGGAGAGGGAAAATAAAGAATCACAGGCATCCTGTAGTATCTACTCTTACACAGAAATTAAGGAATATGTATAGTAATGTTTTGTTAGCTAAAGGTAGAATAGGATAAAAATAAGATATAAATACGGTCTTGTGTCTCAGAAAAGGGATAGGGGAGGTCTCCTCAAATACTAAAAGGAAGGAAAGACTGATAGATAACAAAGTGAGGTAAACCTTTAAGGTGTGGAAACCAATACGTATGGACTAGGCATAGACCTGTCCAAAAGCCAGAGAGAGAGAGAGAGAAAGAGCGAGAAAAAACGAGAGCGAGAGGGAGAAAGAAAAGAGCGAGCGAGAGGGAGAAAGAAAAGAGCGAGCGAGAGGGAGAAAGAGAGCGAGCGAGAGGGAGAAAGAGAGCGAGCGAGAGGGAGAAAGAGAGCGAGCGAGAGGGAGGGAGAAAGAGAGCGAGCGAGAGGGAGGGAGAAAGAGAGAGCGAGCGAGAGGGAGGGAGAAAGAGAGCGAGCGAGAGGGAGAAAAAGAGCGAGCCAGAGGGAGAAAAAGAGCGAGCGAGAGGGAGAAAAAGAGCGAGCGAGAGGGAGAAAAAGAGCGAAAGGGAGGAAAAGTGAGAGGGAAAGAGTGAAAGAACTAGAGAAATAGAAGAAAAGAAAAAAAAAGGCAGAGAAAAGGGAGAGGAAAAAAAGGAGAGAAAGAAGTGGAGGGAGAGCGAGAGGAAGTGCAAGAGCGAGAGGGAGCCTAAAATATGTACATTTAAAAGTGATCTAAAACCTAACTGCAGTTCTTTCACACATATATAATTTGTATAAACATTAGTAATGTATACTACTCACTTCAGCTTACATTAACAATTCAATACATTTAATAATATCATTTAAGTATGCTATACCCCCTACTGTAGACATGAATAATGAACAATAATAACTCTCTCATTTACAGTCTATGGAAAATATTAGTATAATGCGAAGATACATCATGCAGAATGAAGTTAAATATCTGCATTAATATACCATAATGCTGCAGTTGAATTCATGGGCTAACCATTTTCAGCATTCCATGATCTTTCATGATTGGCTAGTCTTAGGGAATCCTGTACATTTACTTATAGCTGTTAAGTGTGTGCGCGTGCATGTGTATAAAGCAGTAATTTTGGTTGTGAAGGTAGGATGTGACCACTGGTGTGAACGCGCCCTAAGCCCTCTCATTTACTTATATAACCTTTATTTTCCCTTAAAGAGATTCTGTCATGGAAAAAAAAAGATTCAGGTATAAAGTGCAGGCAATACCTGCAAACGTCTGCAGTTATAGCAGAAGCTTGCCGGTCCCTTCCTGCCTCCTGCATATTTATATTGGCCAATGAGGCAGTCTATCACAGTGATGGGCCAATAGGAATTTGTGTGGTCCAGCGGTAGCAGCAGGAATTAACTGCAGACTTTTGGAGGTTGCTGCAGGTAAAAATATACTGTTTACTCATAGAAATTACTAATAAACGTATTAAAAATAAGACAAAATCCAGAATAAAATAAAGATGAAAATCCAATATTCACTGAGCATTATAATAGGGCGGATCAAATCCTAGGAGCCAGGTTGCCAATGCTCTCTAAAAATGACGCCTGGCTCCTAACTTTTGAGGTTTTCTCTAGCTAGTGCCAAATGGACTGGCTCCTGAATTCCATATACATTTGTCCACCATCACATTACAACCAATTAGAAAGATATCAACGTGTGAACTTTACAGACTGTACCACAAAAAAATGGAAGATTCTTTGGACTTTAGAGAACGTGTAAATTGAGATAAATAAGTAGGTTGCCCATGTTGACCTGTACATAGTTACATAGTATTTGGGGTTGAATAAAGACATTAGTCCATCATGTCCAACCCATATAGGTCCACGCTCATCTCATTCTTAGAAGTACTTGTACCCCTGAATATTACAGTCCCTCAGGAAATCGTCCAAAAGTGTCTTGAACAATTCCATACTCTTAGCTGAAATCACTGCCAGTGGCAGTGAGTTCCAGACCCTAATCGCTCTTACTGTGAAGAACCCCCTTAGCCCCTTGTGCTGGAATTTTTTTTCCACCAGTTTTAGGTGGTGGCCTCTAGTCTTTGTAATGGAGTTAAACTTAAAGAGTTTGTTGCCAATGTTGCTGTCACCATTGAACATTTTATACATGAAAATCATACCCCCCTTAATCTCCTTACTTCCAGCGTGAACATTAGAGCTGCAGCTAACGATTATTTTCAAAATCGATTAGTTAGCCGATTATTAAGTTCGAATACTCTCTGGATCCGTTCCCATAGCCAGTTCTCTATCCATGTACACACCACTTCATCTATGCCCATAGCCCTCAGCTTGTGTGTTAAGCGCTTGTGTGGTACCGTATCAAATGCCTTTGAGAAATCCAGATATACCACATCTACCGGCCTCCCTCCATCCATATCTCTACTTACCCACTCATAAAAAGTTAGCAAGTTAGTCAGGCAGGAATGGTCCTTCCTGAACCCATGCTGATTGTCATTAACTATGCCATTATCCTGAACAAATTTTACCAAATAGTCCTTAATATCATTCCTTCTAGCAGTTTACAAATTACCGATGTTAGACTGACCGGCCTATAGTTCCCAGGTTGGCATCTTGCCCCCTTTTTGAATATTGGAACTACCGTAGCCCTCCGCCAATCACATGGGTCTCTACCAGTCATTAAGGAGTCCTTTAAAATGAGGAATAATGGTCTTGTTATAACTATCATTTCTATTATAATTTAACCCCAGGGATAGTTGCCTGTCTGTCTCTGCATGGGTACCTTCTGAGTCAAGGGATCAAGCAAAGAAAGATCTCCTTACTAGCATGCTTATTTTGCTTCAGTGACCCAGATTGAAGCCAGAAGATAAGAACGAGAGCAAAGCAACTAGAATTTCAGGAGGACCCATGTATCATGTAGGACACATCTGATGATTCAGGTGATAAAGAGGGAAACCCCATTAAATAATCGCTGTGGGATGACAACATGGCTGCCATAGGATAGAGGTGACAGCTGACTTTAATGAAAGTGACAGAAAATACCTTGGGAAATTTCCTACAATAAATCTTACCCAAAAAAAAACAAAACGTTTTGTATTGATGTCTGTGCCTTCATGTACCGCAATCACAATGAATGACTCGGAGAAGGCAAAATCAGCGAGTGGCTATATGCATGAAATATTGATTTTTGGCCAAGCTGAAGAGGTATCGGAGCAGGGGGTGCTTTTACCATGCTATTTGCCGAGAATGAGGAAAAGGCCGCAAGACTGTATTCTTTGCTGCTTGCAGTATATCTTAAAGGGCTCAGCATACCCTAACAACAACAGATTGGCAGTGGTTCATGCATCATCTTTTATATTGGATAACAACCGCAGTTTTGTTCCTCTATTGCCTTAAGGCAGAGCTGCATCGATCTGCAAACCCAATTACAAATCTGTGTCAGTTTCTGAAGCTGGAAGAGCTGCTCATATGCATATTAGGTGATGCCATAATCCAGACACTTGGCTGTTGTCTATACCCATCCCTTCTTTGAAGTGGAATTCTAAGCCAGTCATGTATAAATGAATGCACAATCTTGAGGCACCCCATTCTGTAAAAAAGATATGTGGCCCCTCCAAAACCCATACCAGACCCCTATTCCAGATAGCAGTCTGCATTTTAAGGGGGGACCCAACGCAAAACATAAAATGCAATGGGTTTCCCCCTTCACATCAGAGTCTCCTTTACATCAGAGTCCATCTTTCAAATTGGGAGAACCCCTTTACATCAACCCTCCCCTATTTATATTAGAGTCCGCCCTCCTCATGCTAGAAGTTCCCATTCATATCAGGAGCCCCCTTTGACATAAGGGGACCCCTTCACATCAGAAGTCTACCCACACAATAAAAAGACATTACGCTATGCAAACATTTGGAGGCACCCCTGAGGAAGCCAGAATGCACCCTGGTTGAGAAAGCTGCTCCAAACAGATATATAAGACACAGATTATTGCAGCTTTGGGAACAATAATAATAAAAAATAATTAAAAAAAAAAAAAAAAAAAAAAATCACAAAATGTATTTTTTAATGTACAGTAAGTAGTGTAAGTATCTGCATTTGAATTGGCATTACCCTCCGAGCACGGACACGGATGTGCAGTGCGGGTGTGCGTATGAAAGCGCACGGCCTCATCCTCCCATAGGTAAGAACAAGCTGCTGCGTGCAATCACAAGCAGCACCTGTCCCTCTGGTAACGGCCCGATACGGGCGTGCACGCCGAACGGAAGAGTACCCCCCCCCGAGTCAGCCCTGTGTGAATGATGCCTTAAGGATCAAAGAATGCAGCTTGAGTCACCCACAGAAAGGGAACACCGGGATATCTTGATTAGGCCAATCAATGTCCATCCATACCTAAAATATCAGTGTTTGGAGAGCTCAGCCTTTAAATTAGCCCAAACGTTTATAATTAGCATACTCAAGACTTTAAAGGTATGCTGGAATCTTGGAATGTTCTTACATCAAACCCATGTTTGTTGACTCTGTTCACAAAGATTAAAAGGGTACTGTTTTATATGCTAGGATTACTCAAGCTTGAGCATTAAAATGCCACAGTCTCCTCGTAATCCCTTGTCAAATATTCCAATAAAATGGAAAGCATTGAGGGCATAATACCGATTGCAGCTCCACTTTAAGTGGCAGCAGCATTTCATCAGCATGACTATTGTTAAGCATAGGAAATGAAAAGCACATTCTAAAGTAAAAACAAACCACAACATTAACAAAAACACAAGAAAGAGGAAACAGTAGAAAATATAGCGACTGCCAGTCAGTGCAGGAAAAGGTAAAATCAGAACAATATGGTTCTGTCTGGGCTATTTTACAATGGTGAGTCTTTGTTTTTTTAGCAGTGGCAGGCAGAGGAAAAAGAGATGGACCGAGGGAGAAAGAATGTGGGGAAACTGGAAGATGGAGAAAGGGTGAGAGGAGAGAGAAAGAGAAGAAAAGCGGAAAAAAAAAAAAAGGGGGAAAGAGAAAGAAAAAGGGGAAAAGGGGCAGAGAAAAGGGACAGAGAGAGAGAGAGAGAGAGAGAGAGAGAGAGAGAGAGAGAGAGAGAGAGAGAGAGAGAGAGAGAGAGAGAGAGAGAGAGAGAGAGAGAGAGAGAGAGAGAGAGAGAGAGAGAGAGAGAGAGAGAGAGAGAGAGAGAGAGAGAGAGAGAGAGAGAGAGAGAGAGAGAGAGAGAGAGAGAGAGAGAGAGAGAGAGAGAGAGAGAGAGAGAGAGAGAGAGAGAGAGAGAGAGAGAGAGAGAGAGAGAGAGAGAGAGAGAGAGGAGAGAGAGAAAGAGGACAGAGAGAAAGAGGACAGAGAGAAAGAAAGAGAGAGAGAGAGAGAAGGCAAGAGAGAAAGAAAAAGAAAAGGCTCAGAGAGAAAGAAAATGGGTTGAGGAGAGAAGGAAAAGGGTCGCAGAGAAACAGAAAGGAAAGGGCAGAGAGAAAGGGGAAGGCGAAAGAAAAGGAGGTTGGGGGAGAGGAGGATAGAGGGGAAAAAGAGCGAGAGAGTGAGTATAAGAAAGCGGGTAAACCTAAAAAAGAACAAAATAACATATTTTCAACAGGTTGGGGAGTTAAGTGGGAAAACCCTTCTGGTTTTAAACAGGTGAGAAGAGTTCCATCTTGGTTTCTATTTAAATCTGCTGTTACCAGGGTTCTGCAGACGATGACATGAGCCAACTGAGAGCTTAAACATTTGGTTACGGTGGCACACAAGCACATTAACAACTCTGGCAGCACTAGAGGTATGCCTTGAATGTACAATGAATCGAATGAATGAATAAACACAAAAAAACTGCAGAAAATAACAACATTGGCATGTTTAAGGATTTAATAACATTGAGGCCAGGTTCTCACCTGCGCGATCCGGACCGTGCGGCAATCGTGCACATGTATTCTCTAATGGCACCTCAGTCGCACTGGGCAGATCGCGTGGTTTCCCGGGTAAAACAGCCACCCATTGCGTCGCAAAAAAGGTACATGTGCTTTTTTTCTGCGATTGCCGTGCGGATGTAACCCCATTAAAATCCATGGTGCTGCGTGACAACCGCTGTGTGCAACTGCACGCAATCGCATGGTCCCGGGACACGTGTCCCAGATCGCCTAGGTCTGCACCAGCCCTTATTGAACAACTTAAATTTATTGAAGCTAACTTAAGCTTCCTTTGAGGAAATAGTTTAATTGGTTTAGTTCAGCTTTAAACAGGAACTCCAGAAATGTAAAATGTTAACCCCTGCAGTTGGGCTACACCTGCACTACAAGAGTTAAGTGTTAAGAGTTAAGAGCAGCGCTCCGTCCATGACAGGTTACACAGCAGGGAGGCTGACAACTTCAGACTTGAAGCGGACACCTTTTTTCTTCATAATACTAGGTGAGGCTCTGCACTCGAAAAGCCAGTAGCCATTTATTGACAGCAGTAGTGACTGAACATTTTCATTGCATTTTGTGACCACACGTTGGAAATTGAGATCCAATTCCCGCTGCTATATTCCAAACAGGATGAGAAAAAAAACTAAATTTTTTTTCTCTAATAAGAGGAACCAACATAGAAAATTGCAGCATA
>NW_017306298.1:774423-781901 GCF_000935625.1 Nanorana parkeri
TTTGGGGACACCAGAGAAAGAGAGAAAAAATTAATTCCAAGCAAACAGCAATAAATACAGGTTGGAATACACATAAGGGAGCTATTTTACTTCTCAAGAGATTTGTATTTCTGGACATCCAGTCATGAGATTTGTCACCATTCGAACTGAATGGGGCCAATTGCATGAGTCTCACGAATTCCTCTGTGAGACTTGTGTTATCTGCTGTGGGCATTATGCTTGCAGACAATGGCACCTGGAAACAGGATCTCTCTTCAACCCCAAAGCTCAAACTCCCTATTGTTTGAGCAGCTCTAGCTCTGACTTGGCAGAGGTCATGTTGGACCTCGGCAAAGGACCACTGGTTCCACACAGAGAGCAAGAGGCCTTGTCTGCATCGTGCTGGCAGTCTTTTCTACTCAGGCTGCATCTGCTTTCTGAAGAATATGAACTGTAAGACCTTGCACACCCTTTGTTTTGATGCACCTGAAATACATTTGGCTGATTTAAACTGAAAATCCAGTTAGTATTTTAATATAAAATCAAGCAGAAATTATGACCATATCACAAGCCTAAATATGTATTTTTTCTAGTTATGGTTAGAAAATAATATCAAAGCTAGGCCTGGTTGCTAGAGCAGCAGGTCTCTTCTCCCTTTTTATTTTTTATGCATAATGCATAAAGCCAAATGCGGTAATAATTTAAATGAATCAGAACAAATAAAAGTTAAATTGTTGCGCGAGACGAATTAGAAGCAAAGTTTAATTTTTCATAGCACAGGCAAAAAAAAATTAAAGACAGATTCTGGTTGGTTGCCAAGCGCACGCGTATTTAGCTTTATAGTGTGTGTGTGTGTGTGTTTGTGTGTGTGTGTGTGTATATTTATTTTATTTAAATTTTTTTGGATGTTGCTAAGTCAGCCCCTGACTCTGTTATGTACACTGACTGACATTCTTTTTTACTAGCTTTTTTATGCATTTTTTGTTTTTTTTTTTGCAGTTGGGTATTATGTTTTTTGTAGCTACTACATGTTTTCAAATACTGACAATGCAACAAGCAAAGGATGTCAAGTATGACAAGTGTGCTGTTTCAATACAACACTTTGCTACATTAAAAGCCCATCTCCGGGCAAACAGAGTTCTTGCAGTTGGACTACTCCAGCACTGCAAGGGTTAAGTGCTCCTTTTTGTCGCGGGGGCTGGAGTAAAGCAAATTTACTTACCTAATCTCCGCTCCCCCAGCGACCAGCGCTCTTCTCCCCCTAGGCTCCGGCTGGTGAAATGTCCCTCGACATCCTCACATCTAATGTAGTCTATGTAACCTGCATTAGACATGATGACATCAACGGTTCTAAGGGGAGAAAAGGCTGTGGGAGCAGTCTAGTAGCCCTAAGGTAACCAACAGGAGCGAGAATCAGATAAAGTAAATCTGCTATACTCTGATCCCCTAGAAAAAAAAAAAAAAGAGCACTTAACTCTTGCAGTGCGGTGGTAGCCCCACTGCAAGGGTAGTTTTTTGGTATGTCTGGAGAAGAGCTTTAACAACAAACAGCTTTGATATTAAAACTGGAGCATTTGTTTCAAAAATACAAATAATATTGTTTTCAAACATAACAGGAAATGTATTTGTAAATATTTTACATTCAGCAAAAACAAAACAGTAGAAATAGATTTTAAATAGGATTCCAGGTGGGTCTATGAACTAAATATTATTCAGAGAATAGAAACTATGATCTCAGAGGGAAAGTGTCCCAAGGACAAGGTCTGCAGGCATGACTACCATGGGAACAATTAAAAGAGAACTATGGGGTTAGGGCTTTTCCTATAGTTCTCCTAAGGGTACGGGAGGACACAAACTAGCGTCCTCCCGTCACCCTAAGCTCAGTATACCGGAGCAGGGAGGGGGGAATCCAGCCACTCCCCTGTCACGGCAGAGAGCTGTGACAGGATCAAGAAGTGAGCGAACGCCGGTATGTGTTCGCTCACCTCCCGATCTACTGAGCCGACCTGTGACAGTGTCATTGTCACAGGTCGGCTAGAACTATGAGGTGAGTGAAAAGCACTCACCTCATAGTTCTCCTTTAAAGCCTTTAAATGAATCTTTATTTACATGGACCTAACAATGCAGGAATACTTTACCTAGCCACTATTTACTAATTATGTAATAGTATGTATATACCCATACACACGAGAACAAACTGAGCAAAACATGAATCATTTCAACAAACTCAGTCCAGAGTTATATTCCCTTGAGATACAGTTGAAAAGTCTAATACAAATGTATAGATATTTTCTATTTTGATAGTTTTGATATCCAAGTAAAGGTGAGTTTGTATCTGTCATAAGTGCGTTACCTCTTTTTTCTCCATGTCTTGATTATGGATTGTAAAACTCTATAATTATTATTATTATACAGGATTTATATAGTGCCAACAATTTGCTCAGCGCTTATATAATAAACAGATTGTATAAAAGGAAAATAAAATCCTTCAAGACTCATTTGGGGGTCTGTTCATATACTGTAGATGTTAACAGCAGACGTTTGGTAAGCATTTAGATGAAGCTTCCCAAGTGGTTTGGTTAGTCTTGTAAATGTTAGTGAATGTGTTAGGCCTGGTTCACACCTGTACGTTTTGTAGCGCGTTCAACGCTCTACGAACGCTCTACAAAACGCTCAAACATGAAAATCCCATTGTTTTCTATGGGTATGGTTCACACCTTGCCGTATTTCAGCCCTTCTGAACGCGCTACAAAACGGCCTACGCTTGAAAAGGTACATGAGCTTCTTTGCAGCGTTTTTGTTGTGCGTTTCGATTGGGATACAGCCAAGTAGCCCTCGGAAACGTGGTAAAAACTCGTGTCACGAAACGCGTGACAAACGCACATATTCGATACGCCTAGGTGTGAACAGAGCCTTAGTACAAGTTCACATTTAAGACAAGCATTTGCTTTGCAAGCAGGTGGACACTTACTGAAGCCATGCAGTACAAGTCAATGAAAACCCTTCCCAAACTTTACTCTAAAAAGGTGCCCATACACTGTGCAATTATCGCACGATAATCGCGGGAAATCCCATGATCGTACGAGAATCGCAAAGTGTATGGAAGACGTGCGACCGTTTTTACTGTACGTTCGCATGTCTTTTGTCTAAGGAGCATGCTAGAAAACCAGCCAAGAATCGTACGATTTTCGGCTGGTTTTTAGCATGATCGTAAGATCAATGCCGCACGGGCCAGTGTGCGCACACGCACACTGCCCGTTCAGCATTGCGGTCATCGGAAACCCGTCCCTCAGGGGGGCGGGCTTGCGATGATCACAAGTACGATCTGCCTGTCCAAGATGGGCAGATCGTACGTTTTTTTTAATTACTTTACAACCATCGCAAGACTAAGGTCTTGCGATGGTTGTAAAGTGTATGGCCACCTGAATACTATACAGGTGCTGGGCAGCGTTTGGTAATTGCTTCAGAATCGTCTGGTGTTGATTTTCTCAGATTCTGGAGGAGTTAAAGCCCAACTCTGGGCACAAAAAAAAAAATACCTTTGCAGTGGCCCGTTCTCCCTCCTGCACTCATTATGCTCATTAATAACGCTAGGGGCAGAGGGATAACGAGTTAAGCTGACCACACACCAGTAGAACTTTGTTCAACCATTTTCATTTTCAGTAAGTTCGTTTGAGTTTCTAATGGTTAGTTGGGTCTAATCGGCCTTCATTTTCAACCACATTGATGAGGAAAATTGAAGGAGTAGAATGGAATTGAATAGCAGGAACTAACCAAATTCTAACTGTGGATGTGATTTTCATCTGGGAAAAAAAAAAATCGTACCTATTGTAATGTGCCAAGAACAAAAGAAGCCTGTTATTACGTCTGGGGTTTCACTTAAGTAGCTGTCTGGATGAAATTTTTAAGGTCTCTTGAATGAACTTAGTTGACTCAACGATGGCAAGATCGAATGTTCTGATGAACGACTTCAAGTAAACGTTCATACGCAATTCTAATAGTGCATGGCCAGCTCAATACTTCCCTTATTCCTTGCTACAGGAGGCTCTCTACATCTGTGCGACCGGCCCCGAGAAGCCTCCTCTGTTAGACTAAGAGCTCTGCATTGCACGTCATGATGCAAAGGGACCGTCCATAGCCCAGAGAGTCAACAAGAAGAGGAGGGCATCTGAAACTAGCAAAGCAGGGGTTAGGGGAAGTAATACAGCCTCTTCGCATTCCCTCTAGATCTAGCAAACTTATAACCCTTGCAACCCAAAGGGCCTCGCTTCGCTGTAAGCTTTAACATAGCTAACTGGTGGCGGATATTAAAAAATTCTAATACGCGCTGGCTGGATGTGTCACAAATAAGTGTCAACACTTTTTCAAAAAATACTATTTTCACTTTTTTTTGCTTCTCGGTACTGCGGATCTCCTCCGGCCATTTTCAGACAGCCAATTCTAGTCTACATTCACTTGCTCCAGCATCGGTTGCACATTATTGGAAGTTGTCACCCAATAATAGGAGGTGCCTGAACAAGGCCTTTTATTATTTATTACAGGTATTTATATAGAGCTGACAATTTAAACAGTGCATACATACTGCACATTCACATCAGTCCCTTCCCTCAAGGAGCTAACAATCTAAGGTCCCTACATCACATGCAGACATACAGGGCTGATTTAGACAGGAGCCAGTTAACCTTCCAGCATGTCTTTGGAGTGTGGAAGTACCCAGAGGAAAGCCACGCAAGCACATGCCAAGATCGCCAGCTATTCTTTTTATGAAAGCTGCACATTTAAAAGGAGAACCATTTTAAAAATTACATTAAAGCGGACCAACAGTGTCCAGCTCCCTGCAGTCCCCCCTCCACAATATAAAATGGTGGGGGGGGGTTTGTTCATTTATTTTTTAATTTTTTTGGGCCAACCCCACCACCCGCTGCCATTCTTGTCTAGGCAAGAATGACATGTCCCCATCACACAGCCCAGGAGACTGCAGGAGCAGGAACACAGAGCGACCTGAGGATGGATCTGGCCATGTGCCAATAGGGAAAAGCTGCAGAACCGGAAGAGAAGGCCGGCTCCTGATAATGTCACATAAGAGGCAGTGCAAGCGCCGTGCTGTGGCAGTGGATTGGCGGATCACAGCAAGACAGTGTTGGACTAGTTGGACAGGCGAGTATATTTTCTGGTGAGAGCCCAATCTTAACAGGTAAGAGAGGATGTAAAAAAAATATGGAGGAGGGGGTGGAGTTCCTCTTTAACATGTTGAAGCCTATATGAGATTTTAGTGATTGGGTTTATATCGGTTTTAAAACCAAAGAAGTGAAAATGAGCATAAACCTGCAACTTCTGCCAGTAGCCAACAATAAGGTCTTACTCCTCAAAAGGGAAAATTCAACAAGGATACTGATCAATCGCTGTGGACAAAACTCAATGTTTGTTCTTTTTTTCCAGTATCAATCATTGCAATTAATTTACTATTATTACCACTATTCAGTCTAGCATGCTTTGTTCTTTTGAATAGTAAAATACGGTAAGGCCAACCTGCTCCGAGCTTGAAAGGCATTACCGGTCATTTAACACTACTTTAACTCTTTATACATTTTTTATCACATTAGACTTTATGCCTTCTTGTTAAAATTCCATTCAATCATTTCCCCAATACAAGCGAGCGCTGCAAAAACAAATCAACGGTGCAATTTATCAAATTGGAGGCCGCGGTGTATTGTCTAATGGTTAATTTTCAACAAATGCCCATTCCGAGACAGATGGTAAAACACTGGCCAGTCACTTTATTATTTTACAACCCCTAGACGAGGCGTGTGCCCATATGCTGCATAATGCTGGGGTAGAGTCAAATTTACATTAACAACTCGGAGTCAAACAAGCAGTCTTGGAGAGCAAAGGTTTTTTCTGCCTAGAGAAAGGCAAAGCTGGGAAAATAACTAACCAGAAGATGCATTCGCTGATCGTATATTTAGAATATAAAGATGTATACTACCGAAATACGCAAAAGGGTCAAACGAGGACAACAATGACGTGCTGAAAAGTTTTATTACAGTGGCTTGTGTACACAAGCATTACAGACAAGCACAGACGCTTACATTAGAATGTATAGCAGTCCAAACGCAAAAGGCTTGCTTTTACCTGCAATGCAAATTAATCTCGGACAGGACATGCTGCATTCAGGAAACATAACTCAACACAGAGCACATCTAACGCAGACTCAAAATTGTACCATTGAGGTACATGGAAATTCTGCTGGTACCCAATGTTTCATGTGTACCCAAACCTCAATGCTTTTGTCTATAGTAGCCTTTATCAACCAGGATGCTGTGGCACACTGAGGTAATAGTGGGATAGTGATGTGAAGGGGGAAATGAAGACTGATGTGAATGTGGCTCCTGATGTAGAAGGGGAAGTCTGGTGTGAAAGTGGGGCTCCTAATGTGAAGGGGGGGGGGGGCTTCTGATGCAAAGGGTGACTCTGATGTGAATGAAGGATCTTGTTTTGAAGGGGGCACTTTGATGTTAAGGGGGAGACCCACTTTTTTATGTTTATGCACAGGGTCCCTCTGGGGGTGCCTAGAGGTTTTAAATGAGAGAGGATGCCATAACTTAAAAAAAAAAAAAAGAAGAAGGTCTATAGAAGCCAACAAGATATAGAGGTTTCTTTGATATCCTGACTCACACTTAGCAGAGACAGCTAAAGTGGGAAACACCAACTTTTCCACGCATGTGTCAATCCACATAAACCATTCAGAAAAATAAATGCTTGGCAACCGAGTTGTAAAAGTCAAAATTGCCAGTGCAGAGCCCCTACAGTCTCACTCCACTTAACACACATAACTCATCTGTGGTTGCTATTGCTATTGTTTTGTATTGGTTAAAGCTTGGACCATTTTTAAATTTTAATTCTGAAGGAAGTTACATGAACAAAACTGGAATTAAAAAAAGTGAATTCATAATATGTGCAGAAAAAGGAATTACAGGAAAGTACTTACAAGCTAAATCTTTTTTCAACATTGTGACAGCGTCTCCTTAAAGGAGAACTATGGGGTCAGTGTTTTTCCCCATAGTTCTCCTTAGGGTAACAGGAGGACACAAACTAGCGTCCTCCCGTTACCCTAAGCTCAGTATACCGCGAGCTACAGCTCGCGGTATACTGAGACGCCGGAGCGGATCCTGACCTGGACGTCGGGATCGGCCCAGCTGTGTGAGTGACAGCTGGCTCTGCCTATCTAGAGGCAGAGCCAGCTGTACCCGCCCCCTCCCCCGTCCGTTCTGCCAGTCAGCGCTGGCAGATCGGAGCGGGGAGAGGGGAATCCAGTCCCCCCCCTGTCACGGCAGAGAGCCGTGACAGGATCGATAGGTGAGCGAACCCGGTATGTGTTCGCTCATCTCCGGATCTACTGAGCTGACCTGTGACAGTCTCCATTACATTCCATTACAATCAGGGCTGCCATCAGAAATGTTGGGGCCCCTTACACGGCTTTAGGCCGGGCCCCCCCCCCC
>NW_017306298.1:783654-791123 GCF_000935625.1 Nanorana parkeri
CCGCTGGACGCCGGGCTTAGTGACGCGCTGGACGCAGGGCTTAGTGACGCGCTGGACACAGGACCCACCTGAGAGTGACCCTCTAGAGCCCCCCATATATGCTGCACAGCCCATCTCAGACTGTCTGTGGTGGGCTCTGAAGGGGTCTCAGGTGGGCTGGTCAGGGCTGCATCCCTCCCCTCCCTCCTTTCCTTCCTTCCTAGCTCCTCTTACCTGCACACATGACCTCATCTGCCGCCGGACCGGCCAGAAGTGACATCACATCACTAACGTGAGGTCACTTCCGGCCAGTCTGACATCAGACGAGCAGCTTCCCTGATGGGGCCCTAGCTTGTCTCAAAGCCGCTGGGGCCCTGCGCTGCTAGGCCAGGCCTCCGCCTCCTCGCCCTTCACCGTCGGCCGATAGTCATGTAAGGGACCCGGGTGGGTCCCCCAGGCTGCCTGGGCCCCTTACATGAGTATCGGCCATACCTCCCCTGATGGCTGCCCTGATTACAATAGCACAACCCTTACAAGAACCAGAACCCTCTGTTTTCACTGTAGATAGAGCCGAAAATAAACTAAATCTGTAAGTGTGACAGCAAAGACTACATGTCCAACACATTGAATTTGAGACATCACCCAAAGCAACCAGCAGACGTAATCACCCTGTGCAAATGAGAAAGTCTGATTTGGTTCATATGGGAACACAGCACTTTTCATTTATTCTGCTCTATATACATGAAGCCTTTTCATGCCTTTTACAAACTGCTAAATATTCCTCCGTTAAAGTTACCATTAAAAATAAGTCAGACCCCAGTAGTGAGAGCAGTAAATTTTTCTTTTGGAGCGGTGCCACCACAAACAAGGCCAGGATTTCATCCGCATTGGATGCAGAATCGCTCACTTGGACAATCTTCCACACTATTTAGAAAAAATATATACGATGACCAACACAGGCAGGCAACAGCATGGCTGCTCCGAATTCTAGAGACAGTCCTGAAGTCCGGTGAGTATCCATGGAATGTAGTGAGCCAAGCATGCTGGGACTTCTAGTACCACAGACAAAGCACAAGTTGGCCAACTTTCCTCTATAAACGGCTGTTAAATCCCTTAATATAAATGTTTGTTGGATAACATAATAAAGTATGATGTAGTGCTTACATTTTTTTGAATGCAGCTCTTTTTTACCAGCGAGTCCATGCACATTGTGGCGTTCAGATCTGTATTTCAGAGCAGTGTTCAGAGGAATAAAAATATAATGCCCCAAACCTGCGTTCGGAGAGAAGCATACTGGCATCATTTATGCATAAAAGCATGAAACATTGTGTGTTCTAGAGGCTAGAATTTTTTTTCTGTCAGCTTCTGGCAGACAGATCCGGCATAGATGGTAATATTTTAATACCACCGCATGCATGAGGTCTAATGCACATCATGGTCTTTTTTTTCTATTTTAAGGTAAATATCTAACACATTTCTGTATTTTTTTTTATCCAAGGTGCTGCCTTATTGTCTCTGCTTTTCCAAACGAAATGGCGTTTCTTTTCCCAATTGATAAAGGTACAGTGCCTATTCTTATGTCTGCAGATGTTCAGATGGAGATTTGTGATGTCCGTGCGCTGTAAACAGTTGCCTTGTCCTGTTTTTCAATAAATAATTATGTAAATGGCGGCTCTTCTATTTTTTTAATTAAATTGTATGTTTCAATATGCCTGCAGTTCATACTATCTGCGGTGACAGCTAGGGAACATAGAAAGCAAATGACTTTCTATATGTCTCGTTCACACCACAATGCTGCTGTGATGTGCAGTACAGAACAATGCAGACATGTTGCATTTTTTCTCAGCACACTGGATGGCTCCAGAGCTTACCATGATGCGGAGAACTGAATGGAGGCTATGCTTTGTACACTCTCAATAAAGTTTGAAAAAGAAAGAAGTAAACATTGTTATACGCTAAAAGGGCACATAAACGCTAGCCTCATATAGACACTAGCCCGCAAGCTAAAACTCAGCATTCTAGCATGCAGGCTCGTACAAATGACCCTGTCTCTATACTAAAGTCCTCCATGTACCTGTAAAAAGAAGACAAAATTAATCAGCTTTTCTGCTGCCAAATGGCAGCCTAAAAAATTTGAAGTCTGCAGGGAACCTGATATCTGGGGCAGCACAGTGGCTTAGTAGTTATCGCTTCTGCATTGGAGTACTGGGTTCCCTGCTCTGGACACTATCTGTATGGAGGTTCCATGTTCTCCCTGACTCAAAAGACATGTTCTCCCTGACTCAAAAGACATGCTAGACATGCTAGAAAAGGTTAACTGACTCCCGTCTAAAATTGACCCTCTATGATGCGTGTGCGATAGGGACCTTAGACTGTAAGCTCCTTGAGGGCTTCAATTACATTCCCAATGGTGTCAACCTCCTGCTGACTTCCATTACCTGACACAATAATGACATGGAAGTCAGCAGGACGATCCAATGAGAGCTACAGGAGGTGGTCGAGGGAGCGGAAACATCCTACAGGAGGTGGTCGAGGGAGCGGAAACATCCTACAGGAGGTGGTCGAGGGAGCGGAAACATCCTACAGGAGGTGGTCGAGGGAGCGGAAACATCCTACAGCAACACTACTAGAAATCACTGTTATTACATCTCATTTACAAATCAATGCTTCAACATTTGTGCTCTCTTAACACCCTCTTAAAAATGTGACATTTATCCCAGCAAGATCCATTATGAAAGAACATAAAAGACAGCACAGAAAAAGTAAGGTAGTGTGAAAGAAATAAACCAAACTGTTCAAGTAGTAGAAACCATTCTCAGGAATGTTTTACTGCACTGGCTTGAGAAACCACCAAAAGCCCCTGAGGACAACACAACCTAAGGACCCCTGAGGCAAAGAGCCTCATGCGCCCCCCAGCCCACAAGTTTGGAACTAAACAGTTCAACAAAGAGAGGGAACCCCTCATAATGGCCACACCAAGTATGCAGACCAGAGATCTCACCAACAAAGTCCTCGAGAAATAAAAATAAACTATCAGGTGTTTTAACTCTTAAGCATCTACCAAGAAACTAAAATATCCGTTTGTAGTGGAATGACCCTTTAATTCAAAGAGCTTTTGGCTATGTTGTGCTAGATTTGAACCAGTGTTGGTCTATTCTATATTACATCATGCAAGACTGCTTATTAAAGTGACAGTAAAGAATATCCCCCCCCCCCCATGCTAGTATAAGGACTTACCTAAAATGATGCCTCTTGATCCGATTATCTTCTTTCCAGTAGTTTTCAGCTGTCCCTCCAGCGCGGGTGCCGGTCTCCAATCCAGCACTGACTGCTATCTCTACCTGGCACTTCCTGTCCCACGGAGTCTGTGCGGGTGCGCGCTGCCTCCATTGACTTATCTTGTATCCCTCCTCGTCTCCCAGCTGAAGATCTGTAACGCGTATGCGCTCGCCCCATGATTCTTTGCAGTCGCCCGAGATTTTTCAGATCTTTGGATGGGAGCGCGCGGTGGAGACACAGGTAAGTTTAAACCTTTTTCGTAACTTTTTGAAATATAATTTACTGCTTGCTAGGAGTAGTTATATGCAAAAACCATTGAGGATGTATATATCCTTTCAGACTGCTTACCACCAGGTTTTTACCTGGCTTTCAAGCTGCTTAATCAGCATTGAAACAAGGAAAAAAAAAAAAAACTGCTTTCCCTAAAAACTTTTTCCAACAAATCTTCACCTTCCCTGAAACATTTTTGTTTACAGGTAGAAAATGATGCAAGGTTTTACGAAACATAGAAGAAAAAAAACTTTAACCCATCTGCAGCTGTCTTCTTAATTTGCATCCCAATTGTTGTTTTACATAAGCCAACACCTGCCTTCCCGTGTAACCTCGCCTAGAGCTATGCTAAATTTCCAAACCCAAAGTTTCTTGCTGTGGTGTGAAATTGCATAATTATGCCATCATGTGAAGTAAATACAGCAGAGGGAAAAAAAAAAACATAACCTATCAGAAAATGGAGATGTTTGTGTGAAAACATGCTCACAAACCTAAAAGACAGCTGCTAAAGAGACACGAGAAAAGGAACAAGCTGTCATGTATAGAAAGCATTAACCAAAAAAGAATAATAGCTGGGGAAAAAAATTAGGAACATATTCCAATACAGAAAGGTGAAATAAAGGTGAAAAAAAACCAGCAGTAAAGTTCAGATTTCACCCGTAACATAAGCCAAGTGCTTGCTTTGCAGCCCAGTCTTGAGTTTTATCCCACCAAGAAGAAAAAATGTCATCAGCACTCCGACAAGCGTGTCTCAAAGTGCAAACTTCTTCTTTATTACATGATCACATAGGAAAAACTAAAGTTTCAGGACCCTTCATTAGACACGGGATGTTATTTCTTCACATGCCTGATGAAGGGTCCCAAAACATAGTTTTTCTATGTGATCATGTAGTAAAGAAGAGCTTTGCACTCTGAAACAAACTTGTCGGCTTGCTGATGACATATCTTATCCATGTTATACACCGTGACCACTCGGGAGTCATTGCAATACCCTTTTAACCATATTATTGATTCCAGTATGGTGTGCAAAAGGAATCTACTCCATAAATCCCACCAAGGACATGATCTGCATGAAGAGTGATCATTCTCCCTGTGCTAGTGTGGGTTCCCTCCAGGTGCTCTGATTTCCTTCCACAATCCATACTAGTAGGTTGACGTCACCCATAAATTGGCCTAGTGAGGGTGAAAGGGACATTAGATCATAAGTGCCTTCGGGGAACAGGGACTGGAGAGAGAATGCTTCTACATAGTTTAAGAACTGCATACTGTATCAACAACTCATAAATACATTAAGTAAATAAAACTTTTGGTCTCTGGTATTTAGTACTGATTAACCCAAGTCTACTGGACTAATAGGGCTTACCCATTTACATTATAATATATTATATATTTTATGCACACACATTAGGGTTCTCCAAATTCATTCATCAAAGGCCAAACAAAGACCATGACTTTAAAAGGCACACGCATTAACAAAATACTTTTATGTATTAAACAACTTTACTTTCAAGACTATTATATACTATATTATTTCAATATTGCTAGCTCAGTAATAAACTGGAGCTTGCAGCACTCCTACTGGGTCATAGGTTTGAATCCCACCGAGTATATGTGCAGCTGGCATGTTTTCCCTTTTGCTTTACCCAGACTAGTTTCCTTCCATACTGGTAGATTACTTGCCTACTACTTAAAAAGATGATAACTTGGGTCTGATTTGACAAATGTAGGAACATTAAATTTTAAGCTCCATTGCAGCAGCAAACAATGGCAATTGTTATGCTATTTACAGAGCGCAAAGAGTTTATAGAACATGTTGCTGCTACAAAAAGTAAAGAGGTGGTTTCATGGGATCTCTGACTGTGGTAGTGTCATTGCCATTTTGTCAGTACTGACATATAAAAAACACATAACTGTGGTAATATCACTGACATATAACTTTGGTAATTAACTTATTACATCTCCACATCTACATCTTATTACATCTTAACTATTTTTCCTGGGCCTACTGAAATATATAAGATGCACGCACCTCCATAATATAAAAAAAAAAATCATCCTGGGACACTCCACAACTGATTGCACATACTTCAGGGCAGCACTCTACAAAATGGACATTTCCATGTTTGTACACATTATTAAAGAGATTCCTAATAGCAAGAAAATACTTGTACCACCCTGACAGCAATCCATAACAAGCAGCAAAGTCTAATATTAAGACTGTACTTGGACAAAGACTTTTTAAGGACACAAAACTACTCACAAGAACAAACTTCCCCGAAGAGCAAACATTTCAAGGTTAAAAAGCCTTTTGCTAGTTCCTTCACATACATAATGTACAGGGAAATGTTAAGAAATGGTCATTATGAATATTGTATACGGGAATATATATTTTATTAATCAGAGAAAACATCACATCATATTCAGTGTTCCATGAAAGATTACAAGAAGGCAGATTGGGATACAGGAACTTTTTTTGTGCATCAGGTATAACAGAAAGCGTTGTGCAATTAAATATAGTTACATTTTTAAAGCCCGTTCCCAGGTGCTGTAATATGAAATGAAAATCTTTCGGCCATTGTCAGCATGGGTTTTAATCAAACTGTTATTAATTCCAGAGCATTTTTTGGAAAGTCCATGAAGCCATTTATGCAGTAGCAAAAACGTGCCACATCATATGTACGGCACTTTTATTGTGGATCTGGGAAACACTAGCTGCAGATTTTTTGGCAGGGACTTTGCCTTCCACGCTACAATTCACCCATCCAAGAAAATGAACCAATATCATGCAAGTAAACCGGCATTACGCAACCCAAATGGCTATTAAAAAAAAATTATAATAATTAAACAATCTTTGCTTCCAAAGTGACAGCGTTCAGTAACCTCTAGCAACCACCAGATTTCCACAAACCGACAACAATCAGCAAATGTAAATACATTTTTAAGGAACGTGTTGAATTTGCACCCTACCTGCAAGCGACTGTGCCACCTACACAATATTAAAAAAAAAGTGTACACACATAAAGCAGCATATACACCTTGCAGATCTCATTCCTCACCACATCAACTCAGCTGCACATGCAAGTTACAATTGCCACTACAGAAAGAGTCAAATAAGCAATAAGTTAAGCGTGTTACAATGCAAACATCAATTTACATTTGTAAGATATTTTCAGATACAACGCTAGCCTAGAAAAGAAAAAAAAAAAAAGAAGAAAAAGGGACATAAAATCTTATACCCTGCAGCAGTTTAAGTCAAAATACACACCAAGCATCTGTACAATTCCTACAGTGTTAAAGATATATAGAAGGAAACATTTTAACCACCTGCAACAAAGAGCAGCCTTTGCATTATTTGGCCCCAGCATGCAAATAGCACATTGTTAGCAGAAAGTCAGCTTTTATTGAATAGTATCAGGCTCAATTTATTTGTCCCCTCTGCAGCAATACAACAGTTTCAGAGTTTGCAAAGTATGGAAGTGTTCTGTGATATGTTGGCTACCTATTCAAGTCCATGGTGAGCCGGATGCTGATCTCTGATGGTTTTCTCTGTAGAAAGCATAAGATTTCCCTGCTGGCTGATCTTCAGTTGTCTACCTGGCTCCTCTGACTCCTCTCTCCCTCTCTCTCTCTCTTTCTCTAGCTGACACGCTCCCAGTCTCTCCCCCTCCCCTCTGCCTTATTCTAGTATTGATTGATTACAATCAGTGTCCAAAGGCTGTGACATGGGCACCACAGTTGGCTCAGCACCGCAGAGCCAACACTGTGACTCAAAGCAGGCTTTGGAAAGACAGAAGGCAGAGAGGGGTTACATAAAGGATATTAATATTAGTTCTCTGCACCAGCGATCTGACAAGTGAGGAATATTTGGGGGCACGCTGTTTAAAAAATAATTTAAAATAACTGCATTTTTTTTTTTTAAAAGGTGCAATTTCAGATTAAAA
>NW_017306298.1:791200-791914 GCF_000935625.1 Nanorana parkeri
AACAGAATAACACAAAAACAAGCTGCTAAATGAAATAGATGTTTTTGAAAAATCCTCCAAAGAGAGGGGAAATTATTTTGAGAGAAAAAAAAAAAAGACACAAATGTTATGTGTAAATAATAAAAGCACAAAATAAAAAAGGTAGAGGTGATTAAAATAAAGGTTTCAAAATATTGAGACTTCATTTTTTTAAATAAGAAAAGCACAAAATAAAAGGCAGAGGTAAGCAAGAAAGGTTCCAAAATATTATGGGACTTTGTATTTAAAAAACAAAAAACAGTTAAAGAAGAGAGACTAAAAAAAGAAAACTTGCCATGGGGAAGGTTAAAAAATCAAGCAAGGGGTTAAGAGATCAAAGCCTGTACTATGTAGTTCAAGCTAGTCCTGCATATCCTTAGAACAGTGATCCCTACAAAGACTTATTAACCCTCTGCTCCCTCTCTCTCTCCCATTTACATTCATTCTTCAATTAAAAAAAGAAAAAAATATATTTCCTGGTCGCCAACCGCAAAAAAAAAAGTTCCAATCGCATTAGTGATCCAACTCAACCCCCCCAAATAATGGCTTATTTTTATTTTTATTTTATATTTCTGCTTTATTGCATCAAACCCTCCCCTAGCAAGGCCTGGCGGATCACAAGGAGGAATGCGAGACATAAAGGAGGAAATATAGACTGGCATGGCATATATTGTAGAGGTGGCGGAGTAAAAAACA
>NW_017306298.1:792625-877611 GCF_000935625.1 Nanorana parkeri
AGGGGGGGGGGGAATCTGTCTTGTGTATGACTGCCCTGCCTCCATCACAATAGACATCTCCCTGGGAATAATATTCAGGCCACTTTTGGCATGGCTCCCCCCCTCTCGCTCCCTGCACAAGCCGCTTCTCTTGGCCTGATGTGACATTGCAATGCCCCCCAGACCTTGCAACCCAAAAAAAAAATTCCAGATGGCTGCTTTTTTTGTGTTTTACCTGGAAGGAGAGGGATAGAGAAAGAGAAGGGAAAAGAGAGGAAGGAAGAGAGGAGGGGGAGGAGGAGTGGAAAGGGCAGATCATGTCGCTATTCAATTAATTAGCTTTTTTTTGAAGAGAATAAAAAATAGGAATCCTGCAGAATAGTGAAGGATGAGAATGAATGCAAAGGCTGCAGGGGAGGTGGAGGCTGCTAGGGGGGGCACAGCCTCCGTCTGCCCTTGTACTTGCTATGACAAGGCACCTCTAACCCACAGGCTTTGTGTGTTGTTTCCATCTGATTTACATCCCCTCTCTAATCCGGGTTGATGATTACCTCTCCTCCAGGCTGGCTGTGTCCCTGGGCTGCCTTCAGTGCCGCTCCATGGATGGGGTTGGGTGGAGGAAGCTGGAGGGGTCGGGAGGTGGAGAGGTCTGCGCAGACAGGGCGAAACCTTCGACCCTGAGGGTCCCCCGGCTGGCTGAGAGTGGAAATGAGAGAGAGAGGGAGAGGAGAATGAGAGCAGCCTCGATCTGGGGAGAGACAGAGTGCAGCGACAAGGGCTGCCACTGGGGTCAATGGGGGGCTCCGGCGGGTCAGCGCCGACTGAGTCCCCGGCACTGCCGCACACGCCGGTCACCGGACATCGCGCACACGCAGCTGGCGGCGGTATAAGAATAAATAGTACAAAGTATCACAGGGAACACTGAAAGTCTCTGTCTGCTGAGTGAGATGTAATCACTGAACACATTGTATGGCCGCATACACTGCATGCAGGTGAAAGTGAAAGGGAAACTGTTTAAAGTGAAGCTAAAGGCAAAAGTATTTTTTGTATTTTTGATTTGGGGGTTGAGGGGAGGCAAATTTTTTTTGATGTAGGGGGACTGGAGTGTGGCCCCTAAAGTCACCAAAGGACTGCAAATCATGTTCAGTAAATGCATTGCTACAGAAAGCTGCCATGAAACAAGAGAGGGTCCGGGACTGCAGACATATAATGAGATGGTCCGAGACTATGGGCAGGCTATAAAAGATGGTCTGTGGCTATGGGCATGCTATAAAAGATGTTTCGAGACTACAAGCATGCTACAAGAGATGGTTCGAGACTATGGGCATGCTATAAAAGATGGTCCGAGACTACAATCATGCTACAAGAGATGGTCCAAGGCTATTGGGATGCTATAAAGGATAGTCTGTGACTACGGGTGTGCTACAAAAGATGGTTCAAGACTATGGGCATGCTACAAGAGATGGTCTGAGACTATGGGCATGCTACAGGAGATGGTCCTAGACTGCAGGCATGCTACAAGGGAGGGTCAGAGACTACAGGCATGCTATAAAAGAAAGTCCCACTTTACAGGCATGCTACAAAAGATTGTCTGTGACACAGGACGTGCTACAAGAGATGGTTTGAGACTACAAGCATGCTACAAGAGAGAGTCAGAGACTGCAGACATGCTACAAGAGATGGTCCAAGACTAGGGGCATGCTATAAGAGATGGTTTGAGACCTCAAGCATGCTGCAAGAAATGGCCCAAGACTGCAGACATGTTACAAGAGATGGACCAAGACTACGGGTATGCTACAAGAAATGGTCCGAGACTACAGACATGCTACAAGAGATGGTCTAAGACTTTAGCCATGCTACAAGAGATGGTCCGTGACTAGGGGCATGCTACAAGAGATGAAGCAACACTAAATACATGTTCCAAAAATACAGAGCATTTTACATTGAGCTTGGTTTGCTACAAGACTTGTCACCAATTGTCTCCCAATTCATTGTAGAGTCATATTTAGCATGATGAGGGCTGGTGCAGACTTGTGCGGTCCCAGGACGTGCGATTGTGTGCGTTTGCCCCGCGGCCCCATTGATTTTAATTGAGTTACATCCATGTGGCATACATATGAAGAAGTCACTCGCACTCCAGCTCAAGTTCAGTCAATATTTTATTGATCTCTGTGGTGTCACAACATGGTGACGTTTCAGAACCTATTTGGTCCCTTCATCAGGCAAACACAGAGAGCTGTGCCTGATGACGGGACCAAACAGGTTCCGAAATGTCGCCATGTTGTGACACCACAGAGGTCAATAATATATGGACTGAACTTGAGCTAGAGTGCGAGTGACTTCTTCATATTTATACGGATTTGCGGAGGCATCAGTGGTCGCTTGGCACCCACCCGTTACTTGAGGGTATCATCAGGTCAGGTGTGCGATGGGTTTCTTTTGATTATTGAACATCCGTGTGGAAATTGCACTGGCGGAATCATGGCGGGAAACCATACAATCCATTGGAAAATAATGACACCGCCAGCGTGATCAGCGTTGGTGGGCGATTCCGTGACAGCACGGCCATCCGTGCGGTTTCGTGTACGATTGCCGCGTGGTCACGGATCGCCCAACTGTGAACCTGGCCTAAAGCTGAGAGTCATAAATATTGTTGATGTCTGACAGTATGAGCCCTGATTCCAAGGGCCACTAAAGGTGACATGTTGGTCAGATACTCTATGTCAGTATATTGAAAAACAAGCTTCCTGTTTTGTAGTCCTGGATAAATTAGGGAAGGACTAAAACCATCACCATGATTTGTTGATGATTAATTGTCTGGATTCACTCTGCGGTGATTCCCCTTTCTGTCCTGGTGGCCATTGTCATCTATATAGAAAGTGATGGGTGATCCTAAATGTTACAGAATAAAGGTGAAATCTTCAGTGGGGACACTTGTTCTGTGACAACTAAGAGGATATTTCCTTCTCCTGGGGTATGCAAGCAGTGCTAGATGGATGGATATCTAGCTCAATGCTGCCTGCAAAGCTCCATCCCAGTGTCCCTCTGCAGAGACCTGGGAGTTGGAAGGAAGTGGAGTGAAACCTGTGCAGCATTTCTAAAATATTACAGCTCCCACTGACCAGCAATGAAAAGCAGCCAATAACTACTAAGCACCAATGGGGACACAGTGAGCACCAATGAAAGGGGCACACTGCGCCCCAGTGAGAGGGGCACACTGAGCACCAGTGAAAGAGGCACACAGCACCAATGAGAGGGGCACACTGTGCACCAATGAGAGGGGCACAGTGCGCACCAAGGAGAGGGGCACACTGAGCACCAATGAAAGGGGCACACTGAGCACCAATGAGAAGGGCACACAACACCAAGGAGAAGGGCACACTGCACACCACTGAAAGAGGCACACTGAGCACCAATGAGAGGGTCACACTGCACACCAATGAGAGGGACACACTGCGCACCAAGGAAAGGAGCACACTGTGCACCAAAGAAAGGAGCATACTGAGCCCCAATGGGGGCACACTGAGCATCAATTAAAGGGGCATTCTAAGCCCCAATGGGGGCACACTGAGCATTAGTGAAGTTGGCACGCTAAATACCAATGGGGGCACACTGAGCTCCAATGAAGGGGCACACTGAGTGACAGGACAAACACTAAGCAATTTAGGGGCACACTGAGGACCAATGAAGAGTACACATGAGCTCCAATGAAAGGGAGCAAACTGAGCACCAATAAGCACCAATGACAAACAGAGGCAAACACAGAGTACAAATGTAAAGGGACACACTGACCACCAACAAAAGGGACCTTATTTCCTGACCACTGTACTTTGTAAACTGTGATGTGCAGAACGTCCTGATCCCTACATTCTGACTGCTGCACTGAATGCACCATCTTGTGCCTTACATAATCTTGTATGTTACCTAGTTCTTATCACTGCATCCTGAATTTTACTTTGGCCTGCCCCCCTAAACTCTATATGCTGTGTTATATGTTACAGAGACCAGACCACACCACTCGTATACACTACATTGTACTGACCTCAGCACTTTATATGCTATGTTGAATGTTATTATTATTATACAGGATTTATATAGCGCCAACAGTTTGCGCAGCGCTTTACAATATAAGGAAGACATTACAATCACAATTCAAGACAAGATGGTAAGGAGGGCCCTGCCCATGAGGGCTTACAATCTAAAAGGGAGGGGGAAGTGATACATGAGGAGGTAGCTGTGTGGGGAGTAATTGTTTGAGAATGTGATAGTTCAGTGGTTAGTTAGAGGTGGGATAGGCTTCCCTGAAGAGATGAGTCTTAAGGGATCGCCTAAAGGCAGTCAGAGTGGGAGACAGACGGACAGGTTGGGGTAAAGAGTTCCAGAGCATGGGAGAGACTCTAGTGAAGTCCTGGAGGCGAGGATGGGAGGAGTTGATGAGGGAGCTGTAAAGCAGGAGGTCTTTTGAAGAGCGCGGGGGGCGGTTAGGTTGATACTTTGAGACAAGGTCTGAGAGATGTAGTATACTGTACTCTGTATGCTATGTTGCAATTTACTAACTCCTGACTGCAGCACTCTATACGCTATGTTGGATGCTACATAGTCCTGACTGTTGCACTCTATATGCTACATAGTCTGACCATGCTCTCTAAGGGCTTGTTCACACCAAGCGCGTTCCAGGAGCAGAGCAGTTACAGACCGGATCAAAACTGCGTCTAATGTATTCCAATGGTATTTGGTCTAGTTCACACTGCAGTGTTCAGTTCCAGAGCATGTAAAAAAAACTGCAGCAAGCCCTATTTTTCCTGCTCCGGAACGCATGCAAAGGCATCAAAAACGCATGCAAAGGCATCAAAAACATGCAAACGCACTAAAAGTCAATTTTTTAAAAACAAAAACGGCCTGGAACGCATCAACAACGCGGCAAAAAATGCAGTATAACACACTGCATTTAGTGTGAACAAGCCCTAAAAGTTTACACTGGCACCGTATATGAAGCATATTTTGTGGGGGTGCAGTGTATACAGTGATTAGGCGCAGTCAATCAAAGAGGACCTGATGGAGAACTTCATGTCCACCTCTGCTAATTGACAGCAGCAGTGGGCGGGTGCAATAGCTAGTCCGCTATTGGCTATTGCAGATTGAAATAGCCAATATCAATCTAGCTATTCATTCCTATGCTGTTTTTTTTTTCTCTAACTGCCGGCGGCCCCGATGTCAGAAAAAAAAACAGACAGCAGGGAAAGGTTTACTCTGCTACATCGAGCAGTGTAAACCGTTCCAGGAGAAAAACATTTTCTCTCCTGGGCGGCCGGGAGCCGCTATCTAATAGCGGGAGATTCCCGGAGCGTCCTGGAGAGTTGGGATGTCTGCAAAGGGCTGGTTTCATAGCTAATCACATGTGCAGTACCATGGCAACTGCAATCCAAACAGAAGCTAAGATGGCACCTCCCTTGGTTGTAAAGGATAGGAGGTTGTAGTTATGTTTTAAGCAATTACCACTGTTTGGCATGATGTGGCCATGCCCACTGTTTTCCACATCATGCTACTTTTCTCAATGTGCCCTTGGATGCCAGGATTCCTTCACAATCCAAACCATGCTGCTGACAACATAGCTGCATCTGGGGAGGAGGAGGGAAAGAGCAGGCAGCATGCACTTTACACACTCCGTTCCCACTTCATTTCCTGGGGCACAAGAGGCGTTGAAGAGCACAATACCTATTAACAGTGGACATGTGTTTTGATCGAAAGTCTCATATTGTGGGATCCCATATAACCCCCTCCTGATGCTAACTGACATACAGGTTTATATCACCTTGGCAACAAGCTTGCAAACCCTTGCCCTGGGCACCACTTGAAGGGGGATGCCACTCCATGGGTCAGCGGCTCACGGGTTTGCCGACCCAAGGAGACAGCTGACTTTTTTTTTTCCTCCCCCCCTCCCCCTCTCCCATACACATCTGCCGGCCCACACCTGCTGAATATGAAGGGCACCCCAACACATTGTACAGTAGAGTCAACTAAACAATACAATGCAGGGGTGTCTGTAGCCTTTTTGCCATCTGAGGTCGACGGTGGAGAGTGATGTCACTAAGTGCCAGGTGGGGAGAGCCAGGTGAAAGGCTCTGCATCTCCCCGCTCAGCTCAGAGCAGCCTGGGGCACCCTGGCTGTCTTCCCGCTGAGCACATAGCAACCAGCGATGTCACAGGTTGCCGGCAGCTCAGCGCGAAACAGGCAAGAGCATCCCAGGTTGCAAAGAGCTGTGTGAGGAGACGTGAATGCCCCTTACACATCTGCTGGGACGCTCTGGCTGGAAAGGGGGCAGCAGGCAAACTGCAAACAAATGCCACTCCCCCATGTGACCCAAAGTGATGTCACCTGAGGCAAAAGCCTCAGGCTGCTTCATTGTAGGGATGGCCCTGACACAATGCAGTGTACCATACCTCATATAGAGTGCATTGTGGTGCACTCTATATGAGGTATGCATTCATATAGAATGCATTGTGGTGCGATGCATTGTTAATAAAAAAAAGGTCATGCACATTTTTTTTATGCCTTGTGGTACATTGGTAGCCCATTCATAATACAGGTGAAACTCGAATAATTAGAATATCGTGCAAAGTTCATTTATTTCACTAATGCAACTTAAAAGGTGAAACTAATATATGAGATAGACTCATTACATGCAAAGCAAGATAATTCAAGCCGTGATTTGTCATAATTCTGATGATTATGGCTTACAGCTCATGAAAACCCCAAGAACCCCAAATCCAAAACCTAAAAAAAGTAGATTATTACATGCAATCAATAAAACAAGGATTGTATATAGAACAATATCGGACTTCTGAAAAGTACAGGCATGCATATGTACTCAGTACTTGGTTTGGACCCCTTTTGCAGCACTTACTGCAATTACTTTTGCACGATATTCTAATTATTCGAGTTTCACCTGTATATGGGCTGCAGTAGGGAAAAACATGTTAACACATTCCATAAAGCAGGGGTGCCCATTAGGTAGATCGTGATCTATCAGTAGCTCTCAAAGCTGATGCTGGTAGATCACGAAGGGTGTGAATGGTGGCCCCTTTATTCCATTTTGGTATATTTATTTAGCTGTGCACACATGATTACATTTTAGCCTGCTAAACCAAGCTCCCTGACACCTCTCTGGTGGATACTGGTGGTTGAAGTGCTATGCATTACATCAAAGAATATTAGTTTACACAGCCTGTTGCACTGCACTGTTTGCAAAATACAGTAAAGTGAGCCAGGAGAGAGAGCAGGGAGAGAGCAAGGGGAGGGAAGAGAGATAGTCAGGAGCAGTGGCGTAACAATCGCCATAGCGACCCAGGCGGCCGCTATGGGGCCTGTGCACAGGGGGGCCCAGCCAGGCATCCCTCTGATGCCGTGTGGGCCGCCTGGGTCGCTATGGCGTCTCGGGTGCTGGCTGTCACTGACATAGCTCAGCAGCAGCTGTGAAGGAGAACGTTCCCCCTCACAGCCGCTGCGGGGCTGTGTCAGTGACAGCCAGCAGATGCAGCAGAATAGGCCGGTTACACCGGCGTTTGCAGCTAAAGAAGGAGGCGGGGCCCGCCTAACAGCAACCCCGCCTCCTCTCACATCACTAGCCAGCGATCTAAGAGCAGGTGGGGACAGTGATGTAAGAGGAGGCGGGGCCCGTCAATAGGAGGCGCAGCCCGGGACGGAAGAGGAGGCAGGGGCCCGGCGGCGGCGACCACGGAGGTGGACAACGCTGACAGGTAAGAGGCGTGCAGCTCAACTGAGACCTTGCAGAGCCCACCATAGAGAGTCTATGGGGGGCTCAGCAAGTGGCATAACTAGCAATCACGGGGCCCCATACAAAATTTTGCTATGGGGCCCTGTGATTTCTAGTTACGCCCCTGGTCAAGAGGATGAGCAAGGAGAGGTAGCCAGGAGAGACAGCCATGAGAGAGAGAGCGAGGGAGGTTTTTTTTTTTCATGGGTAGATCTCATGTAGCTCGTCATTTTAAAAGTAGATCTTACCACAAAAATTGTGGGCACCCCTGCCATAAAGCATGTGTATTGATGCACCGCAAGTGTGAATGGGCCGTAGATATACTTTGTCTCTTTTCAGAGGTGAATACATTCAATTTATATTAGTCTTTCCATTTAGCTCGGGTTCTCCAAGCCTATTATTTATTTAGCTTGCCTTCTCTGCACCCTTGTTCTGAATAAAAAAAAATGTTAAAAAATTAGAACTTCAGCGGTATTCCTTACCAGCCGATACAAACCGAGAGTATCTGTTCGGCTCAGGAAAAGCGCTGTCGGAGCAGATTTTTCTTATTTTATTTTATTTGAACTACAACGGACTTGAAAGTTCTGTCATGAGCTGTTCACAAATTTCCCTAGGCATCCAAACAACACAGTCACCAAAAAACTGCACGGCACCAAATAGCTGCATAGGCCCCGTCTACAATAATAATTGTATTCCAGCGCCATTTACTGATTGATCTCGTCTCTTGTCTGGGCTATTTCATAGGAGAGGCATTTCAAATACAAAAAAAAAAAGTATTTATAGTCCAATTTAAGAAACATGTCATAGCTGATTATGAAGGGCTCTGTGGTCCTCTGAGGTAATATTGTGTTTGATGAGCTTAGTTACACTGTATCAGTGACAGAGCCTCTGGAAATTAGTTTTAAATGTTGATAGCTGTGCTATACCGCATTCATTTGTATAATCAATTCTGATACACTCCTGAAACTTGAATGCATTTATCCATGAATCATATTAAAAGCTTTTTTATACAAACTAACTTGTACATTAGGTTTAGCTGCAAACATTGAACATCTCCAAATGAATAGAACTACATTTCAGCACTTTTCAGGCCCTTTCTAATGCAAATGTATAGATGTTTTTTTATTTAGATGTACATGAATGTAATCATATTAAATTACAACTGCATCTTTGGCCATACACGCATTTTTGGCCAACAGCTGCCGAATTGGCACAAATGTAATCCATGGGTGGCCCTGCCGGCAGCACCCCGGATCAACAAAAGCCAATTTTTCATCCAGATCGACAATTGTTAGACAGTGACTGGACCTTTAGTTGACCTCCCCATCCCCAAGCACCCAGTACCCCTTCCCAGGCTAAAGCTGGCCATACACCTATAGATTATCTGCAGATTTTCTATGGTCAAATGGAAATAGTGCAACAGATTCCTCCAAACCATCCGCATAGTTTAGAGTAGATGGAGGAATCTGTTGCACTTTTTCCATCTGACCACAGAAAATCTGCAGATAATTGTAAAGTGTATGGCCAGTTTTACAATCCCCTTTCTCTGATCAGGTTAACAGTTAGAGGTGCACCGAAATGAAAATGTCAGAAACGAAACCGAAATTTAAAAAAAAATGTCAGGCCGAAACAGAAAATGTTTTGTATTTTAACTTTTTCAAAATTTTTACATATTTTTTATTTTTATTTTATAAACTTTTTAATTTTTTATATATTTTTTAATTAAATATTTTTTATTTTTTACTTTACTTTTAGTGGCTTTGTGGAAATATTGGGGGTCTAAACCACTGATATTTTCCTTTTAAAATAGAAAAAGAGATTGAGGACACAGGGTCCTCAATCTCTTTTTCTGCTTCCCCTGTTATAAATGAACAGGAATCCTCTATACTGAGTGTTCCTGTTCATTCATAACATGAGGACAGAGTATGGTTACTATAACCACAATCATGAATGAACAGGAGGGGATGTAGATCACTTCCCATTCATTCATAATTGAGGGTATAGTCAACATGCTATGTCCTCAATTATCTACAAACACTCAGCGATCACTGATCACTGACTGCTTGTACCCGCTCTCCTTTCTGTTTATTGGCTAGCGGGAGATTCCATTTACGCTGTTTATTGTGGGCAGGGAAGTGAGTGATTTCCCTCTTAAGAGATAAATATTTTGTGTGTATAGCCAGCTTTACTAAAAAATATTCTTTGGACTGCATTTTAGTAATTAAAGGAGAACTATGGGATCAGTGTTTTTCCCCATAGTTCTCCTAAGGGTCACGGGAGGACACAAACTAGCGTCCTCCCGTGCTTGACCCAAAGCTCAGTATACCGCGAGCTACAGCTTGCGGTATACTGAGACCGCCGCAGCCGGGACGGATCCCAACATTACTGTTGAGATCCACCCAGCTGCGTGATTCACAGCTGGCTCTGCCTATCTAGAGGCAGAGCCAGCTGTACACGCCCCCCTCCCCCATGCATTCCGCCAGTCAGCGCTGGAGGATCGGAGCAGGGTGGGGGGTGGGGGATCCCTGCAGGAAGCCGTGAGTAACAGCCACGGCTCTCTGCAGGGAGATGATCGTGAAGTGAGCGAGCGACGGTATGTGTTCGCTAACTTCCTGATCTATTGAGCCCACTTTTGACAGTTTCATTGTCAGAAGTCGGCTCGAACTATGAGGTTGAGTGAAAAAGGTCTCCTTTAATCTCTTGCCGTCCTCCCGTAGTAAAAAAACGGACGGACGGCACTGCTGCATTTGCGGCAATTATTTTCTGCTCGCGCGCGCCCCCTAGCGGGACATTGGATGAACAAGAAAAATCTTAGGGCGTTTGGGCAGCATAAGATACGGGGTACTGGTGGCTGGGGGACTATGTTATAAGTGTACAGTAACTGCAACAAAGGTACCTGCACTTTATACCTTCAATATTGTTTTTTTTCAATGGAAGAGTCTTTAACCTTTAACAGAGATAGGAGGGTAGGAGACCCACCAGTGCTGCACCACAAAATAGGAGCAACTGTATGCTCTGGTGATACCTCCCTACAACTAACACACTATCATATACTGTACTTTAGAAGTGAAAAGTAAAAAGAACAAAAGCATTTGATGAGTATGTGAAGAAAGATAGATTCGAAGCTTGTGGACATATTATGTTTAAGGGCCAATCCACCCACATATTATATTTTAATTTTAGATTGAGCCTGCCTTCTTATTTGCCCTGGATATTCCACCAGACAGATCATTTTGCATTAATTCCTGACACTGGTTCCTGTTCACTTGGGTGTTTTAGATCATTGCCCAGTTCAGTTCTAACCCATAGACAAGAAAAATTGACTTGCTTACAAGTTCACAGCACCACGTTGCAGGGACTACATGCAGTACCTTTTTTTCCCACCGCAGCATGTTGCAATGGTGAAAGACTGTAGCAGGGACTGGTCTGTGTCAGGTATTTACAATCACAGCCAAGTGATGCACCAAGATTTCCATGACAGTGTCATCCCTAAAGCTGGTCATGCACTGAATTTTGTTTGAACCTTTGTTCAAAATCATTCCTTTGAGAATTTAATCTTGCCATCATTGAGTCAAATCATTTAATTTGATAACCCCTAAAAATTTCATCCAGAGCCCCTACCTGAATGGTACCCCAGATATATTAAACTGGTTCCTTTTGTGCCCGGCACATGCGCATTACAAAATCACATTTACGGTTAAAAGTTTGTTTGTTCGTATAAGAAATGGGAAACATTTTGATTTTTTTCATCACTACGGTTTAAGGCAAATGCCATTTGGACCCCATTAACCATCAGGACATTAAATCAACATTCTAAAGTTCATAGCCAGCCTAAAGTGCTATTAACGTCTAAATGCTTTTAAGATATTTCAGTTGCTGGCTAAATCACTTAGAATGGATGCTGCTTCTTGATGTTGAAACATTTTAGCTTCCTGCAGAATCAGCTTCTCTCCTGAGCACTGGCCCTAGTATCCTGTTTTAGGGTGGCTCCTTTCCCTTGCAAGTTCCTATGGAACCACCCTTGTGTGTGCTAGTAAACTGTGTGTGTCTCCACAAAGGCACAGCAAGGCAAGCCACTCCCCTGCTCCCAGCTCCTCTATTCCTTAAGCCAGCATTTCTCAACCATTTTTTAACTCATAGCACCCTTTTAAAATATGCAAAATTTTGAGGCAGTCTAAAATGTTTTTAGAGAGACTCCACTCAAACACACACAAAAACGAGGGTTTCCGCCTGCACATTGAAGTGCCCCCTTCAAATCAAGATCCCCCCTTCACATCAGAGTCACCTTTGAATGAGTAGCCCCCTTTCACATCATCAGCTCCCCCCTTCACATCAGAAGACCCCACTTTCATTTCAGATTCCCCTTTTACATCAGGAGCCCTCTTCACATCAGCTTTCATTTCCCCTTCAAATCACAGTCCCACTATCACAAAACTTTGAGGCACCCCATTGTGCCACAGCACCCTGGTTGAGAAAGGCTGCTCTAAGCTAGTAGATAGGCAGCTGCTGGAGACTGCTCTCTCTTTCTTGTGATCACGTGCTCAACAGGAAGTTTAGGTAAGCTGAGAGAGTTGGAGCTGTTTTGAAACATGATGGCTGTAAGTGCTTCAAATGTAACGGAATACTTTCCAATGTATATTTAATTGCTCTGGATTCATTATTTAAAAAAAAAAACAAGTTTGATAGTTTAATACTACTTTAGGTAACCTTTTTATCTTATAGTTCTCTTTGGGGTCATGGGAGGACATATATTAACCGCTCGTGACCCAAAGCTCAGTATATAGTGAGCTATTGCCTGCTATATACTGAGAGCGCCGCATCCAGGACAAATCCCGACAATACTGTCAAGATCCACCCAGCTGGCTGATTGACAGCGGGCTCTGCATATCCATTGGTCCTTCTGGAGAAAAAGAAAGCAGATTAAGGCATAGTTAAGTGGGGTGTCAAGGGGAGTACTGTGATCTCTGCGAGAGGAAATGCTTTACCTGGTGCTAGGTCCACTTTAAAATGCATAAATGTAGATTCTCTTTTATTTTTTGCATATATCGGTTGTACAACAAAGCAATGTAATGTAAACCCATCATATGAAGACACACACATACAGTACGTTTATGGAGTGTAATAGTAGATTTTTCACAGCGTGACTTTTTCTTGTAGGTTTAGCCCTCCTTTAATGAAGGTGAGCTGGAGCTGTAGGCTCATCTGTTATAAAATGAAAGAAGACAGATTCACCATGACGTGAGGTTTAGAGCCAATAAGGGTGCAGGTAATGCTACGTCATGAATGTCACTGGCAGAGAAGACTTTATACCACCCGCTGAATTATTGCCTTATGGTACCAAAAAAGCGAACTCCTTTTTTTTTATATAAACTCTGCATTTGCTACTAGATTATTTTTATGTACTAGTAACTGAGAAAAAAAAAAACATAAAAATGACAATACCCCTTCCGACTATAACTCCACGCGACAACTAATCCATAGTGTCTAACAAGTGAGAATATATTGAACTGATTGGTGCTTAAAATGTACTATTAATTACTTGCAATGCATGCAATGTAGTATGGCCTAGCAAGTAAATAAATTAAGTTTGACCTTAATCAATAGAACAGGGCAGGCTTATCACAAGGTCTGCCAACTAGGTTCCTATTAAATAGTCCGCACTGATTAATTCATCTACAAGTCACAGAAATACACTTGTGATGCAGTTGACAGTGGACAATATTCAGAGTACTTAAAATTGAAATGAAGCTATACTATAAAAGCTGAAAAATATGTTAACGGTAGCAAGCTATCAGATGCCACCTGTCAATTCTTCAATGCTGGTTAGAAACTAAAAGGACAAAATTACAAGTTGCCATAGGGATTTTAAACTGGTCACATAAATGTGACCCTGTGACAGCAGGTCCTGGTGTAGGCAGAGAGTCGTCCGGCTGTGCGCTCATGTGCAGCTATAATCCTAGGCCTCCTATTGTCTTTGCCTACCAACAGTTTTTATTGGAGAAATCATACAGCTCAATTACAACAATATTGGCTCATATGCAAGAATGTAAATTACAGCCGTATAAATAAGGAAATTGAATGTAACAAGACGAGAAAAAAAAAATCTGGCATTCATCACATAGTATCATAAGAACACTGATGGATGTTGATAATAGGGTATGAAGGAGAGCAGTGTAGAAGTGATTAACATAAAAGGTATCGATGGGTAAGCCAGGGGTCCCATTCAGCTTGGTACCTTGTAAAGAATCAAAGGTACTGTGGTGAACCCACTTCATACATTGGGTGGAGTTAACCACAAGTAATGAGTAGTGCAAAGGGAAGGTCTGGAGATTTCCAACTGTACACTATGGTCCATTGTGCAGCCCCTGTGATAAAGGAGAATAACTTGTAATATATTATTGGTGTGGTAGGGTGAGAAACCAAAAAGTAGAAAATGGGCCAGAGAAAATTCTAGTGTAATACCAGTCTGTTTCCAAGTAAGAATCCTGCACCTTACCTCAAAGAGCTTGAGCTACAGGGCAACTCCAGACTACATGTATTAATGTACCCTGTTCCCAGCATCCGCTAAAGGTCCTAAATGTCCTACCATCTGTGAATATATAGTATGAAGTCTGTAGGGAGTGAGGTGCAATCTAGTCAAGAAGGGGCTTTTGTTTCTCGAATGATAGGGGAGCAAGAGATTTTATTGATGTTGGTGCAATCTAGTCAAGAAGGGGATTTTGTTTCTCGAATGATAGGGGAGCAATGATAGGGGAGCAAGAGATTTTATTGATGTTGGTGAAGAATTGGAAGAATAGGGATGCTCCAATATCTTTGTCCCAGGCAGTCACATATGACATGGAACCGGATAGGTGGGAAAGATTTAAATGGTTGTGAAGCATAGAGATGGGACTATTAGTGTTTTGAGGAGTCTAAAAATAGGTCTTCACAGAAGGTATAAGAGTTTGAGAAATCCAGGAGAGGGGGATAGAATGAGAAGAAGTGCTTAGGCTGAAGGTTGCAGAATCGCTCAGAATGTGTGATGGATGTAAATTTAAAGTGTACTTCCACTTTTGCAGTCAAATTTAGAAAAACCCCTCCATATGTTCGTTATGTGTTCATATTCACACAGCATACTGAAAAATAACGTTAAAAAAATTCTTACCTTTTAGATGTTTTGTTAAATAAGGCAAGATGGCTGATTCCAGGTTTTTCTGAGCGCTGTCACAGCGGTCTGTCCTAATGGAAAGTCATGGGACTGAGATTCAAGGATTGTGTTTATCTAATAAGTTTCATTAACATAAAATGGTCCAGCTGCCTCTGAATGGATGAGAACCCTCACCCATCACAGGGAAGAAGAAGGAGGAGAAGAAGAAGACATTTTAACCCTTAAAACCCTAGTCCAAGTAAAAGCAATTTAGCACTCATTCACACGACTAACAGCCGGCCCATACAGATCCGTACTACATGCATGGCCATATCGGGCCGCTTCCGGGAAGGACAGGTGCTGTGTGTCATTTGTATGCAGCAGCCTGTTCTTCTCTATGGGAGTATGCGGCCTTACGCCGCCGTTCGCTCACCTGAAGTGCACATCCGTGCTGGTGTCCCTGCTTGGACACAGACAGGATCCATCCTGTTAGTGTACGAGTACGGACACCCGCACCCACACAGACATGCAGTTCAGGTGAGCGTACAGCCGCGTACTCCCATAGAGAAGAACAGACTGCTGCACACAAATCACACGCAGCATCTGTCCTTCCCGGGAGCGGCACGATACGGCCGTGCACGCAGCACGGATCTGTACGGGCCGGCTGTTAGTCGTGTGAATGAGGGCTAAACTGCAAGAAGCATTTTTTATTTTTTTTTAGCTTATGTTATGTGAATGGGAACATGTAAGAAATATAAAATGGAATCCCAATTTGGCTGCAGAAGTGCAAATATACTTTAAGGAGGTTAAATATAATGTATTTTGTAGCCATCCAAAAGTTTGACATACGTAAAGGCCTTTTGCATCCACCACTGAAAAGTTTGTCTGCCTTCAAAGACCAGGAGAAAAGCAGGAGTCCCCAGGAATTTATGAAGGGGTACTGTGTGGGAGATCTACTTGAATCTACCATGTTATATATGTTCCAGAGCCACAAAGTATGCACGACCATGGAACAATAAGGTGTTAAATCTCCTACCCCCCAGCAGAAAAACAGGGGCAAACAGAATCCCTTTCAAATTTCCCCCAGGGGGACAAAGGAACAGCTTGGACACTGTAGGAGTATTTGAGAAAATCAAGAAGATAAATAGTACAAGCAGAGGTTGGAGAGACCCAAATCCTTTCTTTTGTAGTCTATACAGATGGGCATGCTGGATTCAACATTTCTTAATTAGCCAAAAAAAACTACAGGCACTCCACGGGATAAGATGGGGCCACGTTACGATAAATCCATCGTTAGGCGATATCTCCCATATATATATATATGGGAGAGTGTGATCCTCGTCTGCTTTTGGTATTAGGGACACATTTGCATATAACCTTTTCTTTGGAACGTGGTGGGCCTGTAGGATATGGTTAAAGAGGCCTCCTACTCTCTTGTACACATTTGATCATAGGAGAACCCCGGACTGGAGGCCTCATGCATGCTATTTAGGATCCCCTTGGATGTGAGACCAGTGCTGAATGTTCCTTAGCTGAATGGTTATACCCATGATATGCCTACCTGCTGCTCTATACACGGGTAGAATTTTTATTCGAAAACATATCGCTTTCAAAAGGTTGCGCTGGATTTTCTGATGCACAAATTATATTGTTTTTGGACAGAGGGAGTTGAAAAATCAAAAAGTGAATGTGGATGTGATATTCAAGACATTTTCTAGAAAGGTTTAACCGGAAGTAGAACATTGTTGGTATGAAGATTCTTTCCTGTGATTTGGGGATGTGTGATGGAGAAATGCAAATAAATAGTTTAGTTTAGCATGATATGTAAGGAGATTATTTTATGTGTTAATATATAGAGTACATGCAGTGTCTTGCCATATACTGATGCATATTCCATTTGTTCATAGGTTTTAATAAAACTGGTTTCATAAGAAATTTTTTTTATTTGTGTTATTACTAAATCTATAAATGTTTTCCTAACTCAAGTCTCTACCATATTTTGTTTCTAAGCTGCAAACCATTCATCAACACCCCCTTAAAAAACTGGCCATACATGGACTGGATTTTGTTCATTTTCTGCTAAATTGGCTGAAATTAAAATCTTTCCTCAGTTTTTTCTTGTCCCATGCCGCCATCCTGAATTTGGATCCAAGGATGCTTTAGGACACTCTCACCATTATCTGCTGGCCCGTGCATGCACAGTAATGCTTCATCATCTTGGATTTGGGATCCAACTGTCTCTTCCTGATAACTTAGCCAGCTCCCAAATCAAAGATGGCTACTGAAGCATCACTGTGTATGTTCAGGACAGCAGGCTTTGGGAAGAGTGCCCTGGAGCCTTCTGGGATCTGTGAAGGGAAGGGGAGGAATAAAATGATGCCAAGTCTTATATTTGAGTCAAGGTCCACTTTAACAACACATTGCAGTGCAGGACGCATTAAAACACCCTTATGGTTTCCCTTTAAGGCAAAGCAATGTGCTCTCCTTTAGGCACTGGAAATACTTTTATCCTGATTGGAGTTCTCCTTTAGGTCATGCAACGCAGTCACCTTAGGATGTCAGAAGCGTGATGGACTTGTACCGTGCTGCGGCTAAATGTCAGGCTGGCTATTCTGTATAATGCCATGCTTTATTTATGAAAAGTTCCCTGTTTGTCTTTAAAATGTTTTCCTATGGTGACCCGCAGATGTTGCTACATAAAGAGTATTGATAGTAGTGATTGCAGAATTTAGTATGGACAATACCTTGTCTCACTGTCGTGTTAACCTTTTCAACCGCGCGCATCGTAATTTCTTTAAGTAATGAGAAAGAAAAGCGCGAGATGCGGCCATAAAGGAGTAGAGAAGCCATTCAATCACCTGGCATTACCAGTGGCAGAAACAATCTCCTTATCCTGCCCTTAATTATTGTAAAGCGACCTCCGCTCAGCTTGCCCTTTGCCGGCCTGCCAGAGATCTCTCTGGAGAGCTGCTGGCTTCAAGTACCTTTTCACTTTGTCAACATGTCCTCTACAGAAATAGAAAATGAGACTGTCACTGGCTGTCTCTGTGTAATCTACAGGCCGTGAGCGGAAAGTACTCACATTATAATATAGGTGAACGCTTAAAGTAGTATTAAACTCTCAAACTTTTGTTTCAATAATGAATCCAGATCAAACAAATGTACACTGCCCAGTAAAATATTTCTTTACATCTTTGCTCAAGTACTTACAGTCATCATGTTTCCAATCAGCTCTAACTCTCTCAGCTCTGCTTCCCTGAACCTCCTGTTTATATATCCTTTTTTAAATTTAATTTTATTGGGGCTAAATGAGAAAAAATGCTTGCTTCCCCCATCTGCGCTAAACAGCATGGATGGCAGCATCACAACTGGGCCACCCACAGCTCGAGCAGAAGTCTACCAAAATTCTAGCATAATTTGGCTAGCTTTGTGTAAAACTATGGCCCAACCTTTATAGTTCTCTTTAGGGTCACAGTAGGACATTTACTATGTCTTCCTGTGACCCAAAACTCAGCATTGCCCGCTATATCCTGACAGCGCAGAGCCACACTTCAACCGGGACAGGTCTCGACAATATTGTCGGGATCCACCCTGCTGCCTGATTGACAGCTGGCTCTACCTCTCTAGAGGCAGATCCGGCAAAGCCCGTCCCCTTCCCAAACTGTCCCACCAGTCAGCACTGGAAAAACGGAGAGGGGAGGGGGAATTCTTGTGGGGAGCGGTGACTGACAGTCTCTGCTGGGAGAAGATCAGGAACTGAGCGATCAGCGGTATGTGATCACTCAATTCCCGATCAATAGAGTCGACGTGTTACAGCTGCAGTGTCACACTGCTGATCTAATTATGGGGATGAGTGTATTTCACTCATCCCATAGATCTCCTTTAAAACCTAATTCAGAGGTAGCCAAACTTCAACCCTCCATCTGTGGTGGAACTATAAATGCCATGAGGCACTGCAACACTCTTACGGCCAGAGGCATGGGGGAATTTGTAGTTTCATCACAGCTGGAGGGCCAAAGTTTGGCTACCCCTGACCTAATCGGTTGCCATCACAAAGTCTCATAGTTCGAGTGCCTCTGCTGTGATGAATCCGTCTCCCGGACATTGATTGGTCAACACGGACAACCCCTCTGCTCTCTGTGTCCATTTTCATACATCCGCCCCGTGTGCCGTATTCATCTTACGCCGGTAAATGAGTATTTCATATTTGCTTTCCTCTTGTGTACACAGTGCAGCAGAGAAACACATTTCTACAAAATGGTCCCATTATTTCTTCCATAAATCACACACACAAGTTAGATGGTGACATAATGTCTCTGTTAAATTGCTCAGCCCTAATTCTTGGCACATGCCTCTCGCAGAATGCCATGTTTGGTGCTGGCGCAAAGGACGCAATTACGTAGCTATTAGTACGAGGGAACATTTCTTTGTTAGCCAAGACTGATGCTGGCGCCTGCTCAAGACATCATGGCGATGGAGTATTAAAAAAAAAGAAAAAAAGTCCAAAAATAGAAAGGTGTAGAACACAAATGTATAATAAAATGTATAAATCAGAGCAGGGGTGAAGGCGTGTGCAAGAAGCAGAAGCCCAGGAGTCATATTAAAAGAAAATCATTGTAAAAGTAGAAGTCGCTGTGCAGAATCATAAATATATAACTGGAATGTTATTTACTTTGGAAGGGCTGCAGATTTTTACATTTCATAACCTAGCAGTATTAAAGATGAACTTCGGGCCAACTGTACAGATGAAATTCATATACGTGAGATGTGCTATTTGCCTAAGGATTTGTATTTCTGCTCATCCGGTCCTTAGGTTTGTACAGATCCGCCATGAAGCACAACAGATATTGGGAGGAGACCTGATCTTTCTTTGTTGTTGTTTTATTTTCACTTACAGATCTCCACCCCCAGCCTGTGGCTGCACAGTGAAAGGAGACACAGCAGACTGATGAGCTCCTCTTTCTGTCACTATGTTCTCTCCTTCTATGACAGCAGCACACCTGATTGGCTCCTGATTTACTCTCCCCCAGTCTGAGATCTGCTGTACCAGAAAAGTTCTCTCTCAGGTCCCCTCCTCTGGGATTGACATCAGGCAATGGGCGGGTGCAATAGCCAGCCTGCTATTGACTATTCCAATTTGAAATAGCCAATAGCAGGCTTTGTTTATTTCTCGCCCACTGCCCAATGTAAACAGCTTGACGGGTGGCCAGAGGCAAGTATGGTCGGGGGGGTTGCGGGTCAATTTACATCACTGGACAACGTGATCGAAGCTGAAGTCATTTTTTTAAATAAAGGAATTGTCAAAAACCTTTGTGGTCAAAGACATGTGGCCTGGTATGATGCGGGGGGCGCACACTCACCTACCTCCCTTTTCTTGCTCTGTCAGGCTCCTGCTCGGATTAAGGGTCTGGTATGGGATTTTAGGGGGAATCTCACACATTTTTTTTTATTTTTCATGTTGGAGTTCCCCCTAAAATTCCTGAAACATCTGAAACAACACGAAATGAAACAAAACAAATGTTGACGGTGCACATGTCTACAGCTCAATGGTCAGACAGAATGATGGGAGAACCGCAGGAAACAGTAGTGAATATGTTGGCGTTGTTGGACGGAGCAGTTACTGACAGAGTAGATCAGTCAGTGCTGGAGGAGAGCACACTGATCAGGTTAATCTGCCATAATGTGTAATTATGCTATAAGTCTAAGAGTAGAGGAATAAGGTGTAGTTCTTTATTCCTCACTCTGACAGTTACAGTTCAGCACTCACCTCTTACCAGTCCCTTGTCGCCCCCTTGTACAAAGGAGGACCGAGGCTGCTGAGGTGCAAAATATTAGAAAATTAAACTTCAACTTTGAAGTGAAAATAAACCCACCAACGGAACCATTTCCAAAAGAAAGTTCAAGTTAGAAATGTTCAATAAATGTTATTAAAATGTTAATTAAATATGCCGGTGTTGTTGTCTGCATCCTGCTCCGCTCCTGACAACCAATAACGCCAGTAAGCTGGGCGGGATGCTGGCCAGAGCATCCCAGATTGCTAAGAGCTCTTAGCAACCTGGGACACTCTGGCTGGAAAGGCTCAATGAGATGCCGCCTGAGGCAACCACGTCAGACTGCCTCATGATAGGGACAGCCCTGGGTTTACATAAGTAACGGCAGACTGTCTATGATCAGGGTTTTATGTCCATATACATGTGCTTCTTTGTGCAAGTACCAACATATTGTCTGTATTCGTTTTTGTACATCTATACACATGCATGTTTACGCAAGTAATGACAGACTGTCTGTGATGGGGGTTGTATGTCCGTATGCATACGCTTCTTTGTGCAAGTACCAGCAGACTCTCTACATTTGGGATTGTACATCCATACACATGCACATGTTTACACAAGTACCGGCAGACTGTCTGTGTCTGTGGTTGTAAGTCCTCACACATGCATGTGTTTATGCAAGTGTTGGCAGACTGTCTGAAGTGGGTTTTGTACATCCATATGGATGCACATGTTTACACAAGTACCAGTAGACAGTCTGTGTTCGGGGTTGTACAACCGTATGCATGCGTGTATTTATGCAAGCAACGACAGACTCTTTGCGCTCTGGGTTGTACAACCATGCGCATGCATATGTTTACGCAAGTAACGGTAGACTGCTTGTGATAGGGGTTGTATGTCCATATGCATGTGCATCTTTCTGCAAGTACTGGAACACTGTCTGTGGTCAGGGTTGTACATTCATACACATGTCTAAGGTGGGGTTTGTACTTTGTACGCATGCACATGTTTACACAATTTCCGGTAGACTTTCTGCATTTGAGATTGTGCATCCATATGCATTCCAAAATTTAAGAAAGTACTGTTGTATACCAGTGTAGAGCCGTATACACCTATTGATTTCTATGGGTGGCTATATGCATCACCTGTGGTTTCTGAGTAATTTTACGTTGTACCAACCCAGGCGCCCATGTGTATGAGCCCTAAGAGGAACATCAAAAACTTTGGAAGGCAATTAGCACATTTACTTATACACATCCATACAGATCCATGAGACCGAAAGAAGGGGCACTTGGGTCGAAAATAGAGACTGAAGAAAGAAGAAAATGATGTTAAATGTAAACATGTTCACGCTGGAAGTGCGGAGATTAACCAGTTGACATCCGCGGTGTTAAACCCCCTTCCCATCCAGGCCATTTTTCATACTGTAAACTCCATAATAAAGACTAGAGGCCACCACCAAATATTGGTGGAGAAAAGATTTAAGCACAAGGGGCGTAAGGGCTTCTTCTCAGTTAGAGCGGTTAGGGTCTGGAACTCTCTGCCACAAGTAGTGGTATCAGCTGAGAGTGTTGAATCATTCAAAATGCATTTGGACAATTTCCTCAGAGACCGTAACATACAGGGGTACCCTTAAAAATAAGATCACACGGGGACTCGTACACACGCATACACATGCAGAATCACATACATACACACAATAGGTTGAACTTGATGGACCTGTGTCTTTATTCAACCTCAAATACTATGTAACTATGTAACGTAGTGTCCTAAAATCTCCTCGTTTTTATTCAAAAATATTTGGGACAGCAAACTAGAAGCAAATTAGTCAGTGGCCCGATGTGTTGTTTTAACTCCTTTGTAGCTCTGTTGGCAGCAAAAAATGTGTGACCCCTTCTGGGTTATACACACACTTGGGCATGTGTAGGAAAAGATCAGAGGGAGGTAGCGACAGCTGGAAAAATTGGAGCCCTGCTTGTAATTCATGCCAGTTCGTCACCTAATGCAGAGAGAATGTAGATGATAGATTGTGCGCTACGCATTCCGCCGTCTGCATCATACACAACACGGGCAGACTGACAAAGAATAGATAATGTGTATCATTAATGTTACAGAAAATAGATGCAGCCCGTAATACTTTTGTAAGGATAATCAATTATGAAAGGAAGACTCGTAAATTTAAAATATAGTTTAGACATGAAAAATACGAACAAAGGGAAAGTAGACGCGGTTTTGAAAAGCCGCCATTAAAACTGAAGGTGACATCGCCAGTAAAAAAAAAGATGATTGCGTTGCCCTTTGAGTTTGCATACATTTTCTTTCCTCCTTATTGCAATATGTTCTGAAAAAGTAAATGGATTTGTTTAAGAATAGATCCTTTCCTGTAGATGGTGCTTTTGAAAAAAATATGCCCCCCCTCCCATCCTTACCCCCATCTTACCACTAATCCTACAGGGTACAGGGGACCACTAATATAGCTCTGCAGATGGTCCCTCGCCAGCTGTTTCCCTACTGTCCACTTGTGATGACTTCATTCCTCTTCTGGATCCTGAGAGAACCATGCCATTGGACAGCTGACAGAAAGGGGCTGATGTATCAATGTTCCATCCAATGTATAGTTGGGCAAATGCCATTCCCGTGATATCATCGCCACTAGATGGAGCCGGTGGGCATAGGAATATCATATGTTCAATGGCTCAATCTAGTGGTGGTAATGGCATGCAAACATTTATACATCTGCCCCTAAGTGTCCACATCATGTAGGCAGTGACAGGGACACCTGAAGAAGAACCTTGCATGTAAACTAATGAAGAGAGACAATGTGCTACAGGAGCATCATGTCAGAAGCTCTGGCTATCCACCGCTGTTTGCATGTATCCACACATCAAGAAGTTATCTGTGGTTAGGGACGGAGTTCTAACTGTATCCACAATTAGGCATCTCTCCCTAACCGGAGGTAACCCTGGATGTGCGGATACATGTGAACAACGGTGGACAGGTCTTGTCAAACTGCCATTGTTTTGTACAAGCTGAGAGATCACAGCTACTGCAACCACCTATGATCCCAGCTGCAGGAATATGCTGATTCTTGCCACACATTGGCCCTAATAGCCCTTGTGAATGAGGGGTTAGGTTAAAGTAGTTCGAAACCCATTCGCTAAAATGCAATGTTGCATCACATTATTGTAATTTCAGAAGTTGTTTTCATTATATTTCTAAATCTGTAGCTTTCCTCAAAATAATGGTGGTAATGATGGATAACTGTCTCCCAATTGTGGAATTCTGTGTTGCCACCGTGCCACCGATGGATAATACACCATTGTCATTATCAGGGAGCCAAGCCTAAGCAATGATGTGCAGCCACAGCTGTCCACAACCACCTATGATCCAAGCCGCAAGAATTCCTATGATGCTGGGGGGCAAGAACCCAATGTCTGGCATGTCTTGGACACTAGCTAAGACATGGCAATAAAACAGTATGGCAGTATTTCGGCCAGGCTTCATGGGTTCCAGAAAAGCCCTACATGTAGGCAAATTACATTGAGGCTATGGTCACACCTAGGCGACTCCTGACCGTGCGGACATCCACGCATTTTTGTGCACGATTGCCACGCGGTCAGGAGTAGCCAAGGTGTGAACCAATCGTGCTGTGGGTGCCGTTATTTTCTAATGGCACCCCAGTCGCGCTGAGCGGATCACGTGGTTTTCCGCCGCGATTCCACCTGTGCAAGTGAATGCAAAACAAAAGCCGTGCGTCGTGTGTTGCAAAAAAAGGTACTTGTACTGCGGGAATTGACAGTCATGGCTCTCTGCAGGGAGATGATTGGAAATTTAGCGAGCGGCGGTATGTGTTCGCTCACTTCCCGATCAATAGAGCCAACCTGTGACAGCTTCTTTGTCATAGGTTGGCTCTAACTATGAGGATGACTGGAAATCACTCACCTCATAGTTCTCCTTTAAGTTTATCTTTTGGACCATGTTTCATGTTACACCCATATTCAAGGTGCAAAGTGCAACATCACACATGGTCACATCGCAACTTCATACCTCATTATGGACAGGGACGAGAGGGACAACTTGCAGGAGCCTGGGCATTGCACCCAACATCCACTGATCATGGCTGCAATGCTTTACCGGCTCCAATGCAAAAATTAATAAATGCACATTTCTTTCTTTTATGTGTGCTTTTGTTATTTTTTTTTTCAAAAAGTTGACTTTACCTTTAGCAATTAATTTTTGATAAATACCCAGGGTTACTACTGGCCTGTACTACATTTAGCTTCAGTTCTTGTTATATTAACCAGAACAGACACATCAAGACATACTGTCGGGTTCATATAGATACTAGGGTCCAATATAATGTTAGTTAAATAATTAGTTGCCCATTTAGAGTTATTGAACATATTTTTCTTACTGATGGCTGTGCTGTTTAATTTTCAGCAGTGTGCTTTATGTAGCTACATTTCTTTCTGTTAGAACCGACATTGCTTCCTGAGAATCATGTGTTGGCTAGTCTCCGCTTTGCACTTTACAGAAGATGATGTAGAATTTGTACAGTAAAATCAATAAAGATTAACAAGAAAGGTGAAGAAAAAAAATAGCTGTAGAAGTTCATCTTGAGCTCTAGGATTTTTTTTTGTAAGTGTTATTATTGTTAAGTGGAGAATCTCATTTAAAATATTTCATTATATTTTTTATATTTCAATCTTATATAGTTAGCATAGATAACTATTGCTACAGTATTGGGGCCAACTGCCTTTCCACACCCTCCCCAGTCCATAGATATACCCACGTCCCATGTCTGACTTCAGGTAAGCCAGCACCCTCCTTCAGCAGCTGTGGCTTATACCAACTATGGCAGCTCCAGTTCACGTGAAAGAGTCGGCGGGCCGCAGTATAATGCGTACGTGGCCATTTCTCCATAAAACCTAATGGAGAAGCCATCTGTATGCAGGTTTTCAAGTATGTGCCTATTCCAGTAGAACTTATGAAGATGTGGCCACCCATGCGCAGAACGCCGTAGAAACTGGGGGAGGTTGTCAGCTGACTTGTGATAAATAGTAGGGAATATCTATTGGATGGGAAGGGGTAGTTGGCCCCAACTTCTTTTAAAGTGGAGCTGTACTTAAGTAGCTGTGGCCTATGCCAACTCTGGCACCTCCAGTTCCCTTCACTGAGCATAATGTGGACGGGGCCATTTCTCCATATAACCTAAGGGAGAAGCCATCTTTTTCTTTCAAGTGATACCTTCTGCAGTAGGGCCTATGGTGATGTGGCTACTCATGCACAGAATTCTGTAAACAAAGTGCACTTATCCTTTAATGCATTTAAGTTCTGTCGGGCTTTAATGGGGCCCATCTACCTCCATCTCCCAGCTGGGAGACAACTCCTATAGAAGTTAATGGGGATGTACTATGCAAGTGTCCGCCACAGGATGTAAACAAACAACCAAGGCTGGGCCCATCCGAACATGGTAAGTATTCATCTGTGCACGGGCAGGGAGGGAGTGGTAATGTCACTTTAATGGGGCCTAAGGGATAAGTGTACTGCACTGAGAACTACAAGTCCCACTGCCATGTTTTTTGTAGTCTCTTCATTCACAGATCCTGTCAAAGGATCTGTAAATAGATGACATGACTGCAGTCAGGGGGAGAAGAGCCCATAAGACAAAACACGGTCTTAAAAGTAAACTTAGCCTTTAAAGGTGGTATTAGCCTTTCATTTAAATGAAAACAAAATCAAATGAAATTTCTTCTGCAAAAATGAGTTTAATGCCTCAGCCAGTTTCAAAGATATTGGATCTCATATCAAATCTGGAAGAAAACAATGCTTTTGATGTTCAAAGCAGCCAGATTCCAGATGTTCTTTTTTGGAATAGACAGTGCTAAAAGTTAATAGGCGATATGTTCAATAAGGAACTGTGATATTTTAAACTGCAAAGACGCATAGTAACCAATCAGAATCCTCCATTCACTTTAGCAACTACAAGTCTTTTTGGTTCCAAAGGGTTATTGCATTTCTGCCCTGCCTTAGTGAGAACGCGGCTCTTTACAGAAGTGTTACTAAATAAAGCATCAGACAAATTATACAATGTATTGTAGGTGCATGTAGAGGAAGTCATACCCCATTCTCTGTCTGTCACTTGGCACATCTCAAATGGGATCCTTGCAGGGATTGTTCTGACTTATAAGTTGTCTGATCAATCTGATACTGTTGAAGGGCTCGGCTGAAATGTGCCAAGATCTGAAAGGATATCTCACCCTTTGTTGTGATGCCAGGACACGTATTTAGAGCATAGCCATCTAAATGTCAAAATGAAGAAAACAGATTTGTATCTTCAAAACATGGATTTGTAGGTAATCTAGAATGATGCCATCAAGGGCCGCGGAAGATAAAAATGAAGCCGGGATTGTGGAAACGGTTAGGATTACTTAAAATAGTCTAAGATGAAACCGTATCAGACAAAATAGAAACTTTGTTATATGTATTGCACATTCCTGAATTACAGACAAATGAATCAAATAACTTCCTAGGCATTTTTGAAGTCACTGTTCAACTTAAAGGGCTTCATTTATAAAACATATGCCTGGCAGATGCTGTTCGCACAGCACTAGCGCCCCTAGATGGCGCAGACAAGTAATTCCTATACTCGCCAGCACCATCTAGGGGCACTAGTGTTGTGGGAATGCCATCCGCTGTACGCCAGGCAGCAGTTTTATAAATTAAAGAACTATGGGGTTAGGGCTTTCCCCATAGTTCTCCTTAGGGTAACGGGAGGACATAAACTAGCGTCCTCCCGTCACCCTAAGCTCAGTATACCGTGAGCTACAACTCGCGGTATACTGAGACGCCGCAGTATACTGCGAGCTACAGCTTGCGGTATACTGAGACGCCGCAGCTGAAGCGGATCCCGACAATTATGTCTGGATCCGCCCAGCTGTGTGAGTGACAGCAGGCTCTGCCTGCAGAGGCAGAGGCCCCTGGAGATCTGCTTTGCAGATGCCTGGTGGAAGAGCACAGGAAATTCTGACAGCCTTAATGGAAATGAGCCCTGATAGGCAAAAGGCTGAAAAAAAACCTGTAGAACGGGAGGCAGGGAACCCTAGTGGAACCTAGCAGAAGGAAAACAGTGAATTCGAAGAAGAGGTGACATTGAAATATGCCTGTAAAGTCCGTATAACCTCCAAAGAGAGTAATGCTTGTTCCGTGGGATTCAGGGGATCTAGAAAAAAGAGGGAAACACAATGTTCTGATGAAAGCGAAACAACGCAACCACGTTGGGTAAGAAGGACTGACCTGGTCTGAGAACTACCTTTCTTTGAAGCATCACCAAAAAAGATTCTCATAGAAAATGCAGGTAACTCATACACCCACCAGCAGCGAAAGCCTTACAAGTAAGGATTTCTAAAACTATAATTTCCAGAGATTGGAAAGGAGTGCAGTGCACATTTTCTCAGGGAGAAAGAAAGAAACATGTCCATCACCTAAGGACACTGCAAAAAAACTGAGAATCCCTGGTAGGGGGAGGAGTTATATAGGCTCCAAACTGGTCAGTGTCCAGTCTCCTGACAATACGCCATGACCCATCCGTCCGGATTGGCCCAGTGTCCTGTACAGGTTTTAAATATGTTTCTTACTTTTTAGCTGTTTCTTTGGCGAAGGCCTTTGTGCAGATTCCAAGCTACTTTGAGCAGTTTAAAAGTGAAACTAGAGGGACAAACTGAGAGACAGACTGAGCTTCCTCTAATTAACATACAATGTGTGTAAGTTTTTAACCCTTTGTTAGGACAGGCAGTGTTCAAATATAGTTCACAGCTGATAATGAAATATGGCAGCTCAGTATAGACAGGGTTAATTAGAGTAAACATAACTTCCCATAGCTGTCCTTAACCAGCGGTGTATTTACAAATGCTGCTGCCCTAGGAAAAACGGGCAATGTTTTAAGCAAACATAAAGCACTCAAAAATGTAAGCAGCATTTTTTTAAAGTTATGCACTATGAATAGGAACATGTGACGAATATAAAAGAGGTGTCATCCGAACATGGCTGCAAAAGTGGAAATATGCTTGCCCTCACATTCATTTTATTAAGGAATTTTTGTATTTGCTAGATATTTAAAGTTTACTCGAAAGAGAAGTAAAGTCCAACCCTTTTTTGGCTTTACTTCTCTTTTGGGTCACAAGAATACATTTACCAATGTACTCCTGTGACCCCAAAGTCAGCATCTAGCAGCCTATTGTCCGCTATATGCTGACAGCCCAGAGCCAAACTGTAGCCGAGAAGGATCATGACAATATTGTTGGGATCCACCTAACTGCTTGATTGACAGTTTCTCTGCCTCTCAAGAGCCAGAACCAGCTGTGCCCGCACCCTCCCGTCTGTTCCTCCAATGAGTGCTGGAGGAGCAGAGAGGGGAAGAGGGAATCCCTGTGGGGAGGTATGATGGCCAGTCACTGTTCTCTGCAAGGGGAAGCCGTGAGCTGAGCGACGAGCAGTTACATGATCACTCAGGTCTCGGTATATAGAGCTGATATGTGACAGCTGCAATGTCCCGCACTGGCTCTAAATATTGGGAAGAGCACGTTTTACTCTTCCAAAACTTCTCCTTTAAAGGCAAAACTTTTTTTGTTGTTGTGGTTAGCGTACGGAATAATTAGCAACTTCATAAAGATGTATTACTGTCTGTATACCCATTGGAGAGATTCACTGCTGGGGAAATTCCACACTTAATTTTGCTCACCCTTAAAGATGACCTTTAATTAAAAGATAAGCTCGCCATTTAGGCCATGTTTCTTTTTATACCCAAATAAACTGTTGGCGCTATATAAATCCTGTATAAAATGAATAATTTAGGGTACATGGAATGTGGTCACATTACACTGCCCACCACCCTCAAACCACTGCCCCATTTACCTGAATTGCGGGGTTCCTCTCCCTGCTGTCTTCGGTTTACATTTAAATTTGGCGGGGCTGTGCATGGCTCTACGCACACAGCTGCATCATTTATTCACAGATCCATTCACAAGAATCCATTCACAAGCCATGAAGTAGAGGGGCTCCTAGATCTCAATGGGGCACAAGGTCGGTGATGTCACCCCAGTAATTAATTGATGGGTTCCTCCAGCCCCATAACTGAAGTGTCATACCAACTGCTGTGCCTGTCATTGCTTTGTACAGGCTTCCCCACCACAGCTGTCCACTTATACCTGTGATCCAGAAACAGGAATTCACTGTCCAGACCTTACAAGACGTGTGAATGAGGCTTCACTTTGGCTCTAAAAGCTCTGAAACTTTCACAACTATATTACTTATTGCTTTTTCATTGCAGAAATAAATAAATAGTAATATCAGCTTACTGGTCCTTTAAATGGAGTTCCCTCATAAAGCAATATAGCAGCAGCCATGTAAGCAGCAACCCAAAATGAAAAGGTTAAACCATAAAAGAGAGGAATGGAAAAATCGAGAGATATTTCTTCCACTGGTTGCCAATTCAATTCCCACTGACTAGGGTGAAATGTTATGTGGGGATGTAGAGCTTGTATTTGATATATGGACTTGTGCACAGGCAAGTTCAGGGAAGTCAGAGGTCAAGGCATTGAGGGACTATTATAGTGGAACTAGAAAAATAGTTTCTGATAAGCTTGGAGTGTGTGATGGAGGGAAGTATATCACTTGACAGCTCCTGCAACATAACAGACAGGGTATAATATCGAATGGCACGCGTACTTATTTTATACAAAATCGCTTTATAAATAAAATAGAATACTAATATACTGTGTTATGTAAAATTATAATGTAAATGTATCTAGAGGTTAGACTTTTATAACACAACTATATTATATTGTCATTTCATTGACAGTACCTGAGTGACTATCTGTCTTAGGTTCCTTATATAATTCATTTTTTGCCAGCAATGTTTTGGGATCATTCTTGTATAATCACGTAGTAAAGCAAAGTTTCGGGTACATCTTTGTATGATCGCATAGAAAAGCATAATTTTGGGATCATCCTTGCATAATCACATGGAAAAGCAACTTTCGGGATCATCCTTGTATGATCACATAGAAAAGCAACTTTCGGGATCATCCTTGTATGATCGCTTAGAAAAGCAACGTTTCGGGATCATCCTTGTATGATCGCTTAGGAAAGCAACATATTGGGATCATCCTTGTATGATCGCTTACAAAAGCAACGTTTCGGGATCATCCTTGTATGATCGCTTACAAAAGCAACGTTTCGGGATCATCCTTGTATGATCGCATAGAAAAGCAACATTTTGGGATTTTCCTTGTATAATCACGTAGAAAAGCAAAACAACAATCGGGACCATCCTTGTATGTTCACATAGAAAAACAATGTTTTGAAATCATCCTTGTATGATCAGATAAAAAAGCAAAGTTTTGGGATCATCCTTGTATGATCACATGGAAAAGCAACAGTTCGGAAGCATCCTTGTATGATCGCATAGAAAAGCAACGTTTCAAGGTTAATCTTCTATGATCACAAGGATTAGCAATGTTTTGGATTTATTCTTCTACAATCATATAGAAAAGCAATGTTTTGAGATCATTCTTGTATGATCACAAGGAAAAGCAATGTTTCGGGACCTTGCAGGGACCCTTCCTCAGGCATCACATGTGAAGAAAAGCTCTGTATTGTTGTGTGATCACATAGAAAAGCAGCATGTTCAGATCATTCTTGTTTGATCACTTAGAAAAGGAATGTGTTGGGACCATTCTTGCATGTTCATGTAGAAAGGGAATGTGTTGGGATCATTCTTCTATGATCACTTAGAAAAGGAATGTGTTGGGAACATTCTTGTATGATTACATAGAAAAGGAATGTGTTGGGATCATTCTTGTATGATCACTTAGAAAAGGAATGTGTTGGGATCATTCTTGTAGGAATCAGGATCACGTAGAAAAGAAATGTGTTGGGATCATTCTTGTGTGATCACTTAGAAAAGGAATGTGTTGGGATCATTCTCGCTGCCGTTCGCCCCATATTCTTATAGGGGCCGAATGGCAGTGAGTGAATAGCCGAATGCTGCCAAGCGGTAGTCGGCATGGGTATTTTGCTCGGTACCTCTATGGTACCGAGCAGAATAGAAAATAGTGAAAAAAGTACAGAAAAAAAGGTTAAAAAATATTTAAAGAATGTAAATAAATACTGAAATTAAAAAATAAGTAAAGATAAATAAAAAAAAGTGGGCGGACAGCTAGCTCTGCCCAACTGTTTCCTATTGGCCGGCACCTGCTAGGATCTTCCCACAGGTCCCGGATCATTCTTGTATGATCAAGTAGAAAAGGAATGTGTTGGGATCATTCTTGTATGATCACTTGGAAAAGGAATGTGTTGGAATCATTCTTGTATGATCACTTAGAAAAGGAATGTGTTGGGATCATTCTTGTATGATCATGTAGAAAAGGAATGTGTTGGGATCATTCTTGTATGATCACTTAGAAAAGGAATGTGTTGGGATCATTCTTATATGATCATGTAGAAAAGGAATGTGTTGGGATCATTCTTGTATGATCATGTAGAAAAGGAATGTGTTAGGATCATTCGTGAATGATCATGTAGAAAAGGAATGTGTTGGGATCATTCTTGTATGATCATGTAGAAAAGGAATGTGTTGGGATCATTCTTGTATGATCACTTAGAAAAGGAATGTGTTGGGATCATTCTTGTATGATCATGTAGAAAAGGAATGTGTTGGGATCATTCTTGTATGATCATGTAGAAAAGGAATGTGTTGGGATCATTCTTGTATGATCATGTAGAAAAGGAATGTGTTAGGATCATTCGTGTATGATCATGTAGAAAAGGAATGTGTTAGGATCATTCGTGTATGATCATGTAGAAAAGGAATGTGTTGGGATCATTCTTGTATGATCATGTAGAAAAGGAATGTGTTGGGATCATTCTTGTATGATCATGTAGAAAAGGAATGTGTTGGGATCATTCTTATATGATCATGTAGAAAAGGAATGTGTTGGGATCATTCTTGTATGGTCACGTAGAAAAGCAACATGTCAGGATGATAAGTGTATGATCACATTGAAAGGAGATATTTCGGGACCTTGCAGGGACCCTTCTTCTGGCATCAGATGTGAAAGAAGTATCCCTGCACAGTCCGAAAACATTGCTTTCCTATGTGATCATACAAGAAAAAATATCTTTTCACTTTGAAGCAAGCTTGTTTGTGTTCCGGCAATACATCTTATCCATGTGATACACTGTGACCTGTCGGAAGTTGTCACAACACCCTATTAACCACATGGTCAGTTCCAGTATGGTGCGGGAGAGGAATATGCTCCACATTGATTACATGGACAGCGGCACTACCTACCAAACGTGTCATGCTGTTTAAAATTTGCCACTGCCGTGCCATGCGTACAAGCATGAGCGGCCCTACATTAAGTTTTAGGTGAGTGGTCATGGTGGACCCCTCACCGGCACCATGTAAACGAGGCCTAAGTGACAATATAAAAATATGAAGTTGAAAAACTGTAAATGTTGATTTTTGTATGACTGCTCTGAAATTGTTGGCCTTGTATGGCAATTTCTCTCTCTCCCGCTCGCTTTCTCTCCACAGCCTGCTCTGTATTCACACTGCAGACAATGAAAAGAATCTATTTGTCAGTGTTTAGCAGGCAGTCTCCTTCTGAAACAATGCAATAATAATACACAGAGCTCCAGACACAGGGCAGCCTGAGAACAAGAGAAGTGAAGGATGCCAGACTCCCAGGCTCTGTCTGTACACACCATTACATCTATTAGGTCTCCATTGTTAGCCCATTAAAAGCTATCACAGACGGTGACAAATCGACACTTGTCTAGGACCAATAAGGCAACTCTGTTCTGATTGTATATTTTGCAGCGAGCAATCAAATCTGCAGGGATCACTGATTCTATGTGTACAGCTGCACACGACATGCTAGAGATAATAGCAGCCCTTGGCTCACTGATATGTACTTAGTATATAAACCGCCATTTAAAGTGCATACAGAACTGGACGCTAATTGCTACTGTAGCTGTGTTTTTTTCCTCTGCGGACCCCAGTGTGCAGAGGTGAAATGCTCCATTCGCTGCTGTTAATGACTCCCATAATCTGTTGTATTTACTCTGTCATTTTCTTTTTATATATATAATAGTATAACCAACAATAGCAGACTATATGATATTCTATATTCACAAGTGTTGCAACTGATTTAACCATGCTCACGGAGTTGCCCATTGCTTTCATTCCAGACCGAAAAGTGGATCGTGTCTTGGATAGATGCCACACTAATCTGCATCTCACTGAGATCTATGGTAGCAGAAGATTTTATTGCAAAGGCTCCAATGAAGGACCAGCAGTCTCTCTCATGATGGACCCAAGAAAATCGGTCCCAACCTTCAGGGCAGTGTCTATTCCACTGTACTCCTGGCCGGTATGCCCCTTTGATGTTGGGTGCTGTAGTGATAGCGAATGGCGCCGCCCAAGTCCAAGTACAAAGAATTGTCACCAGCACACCGAAAAAATACGTGCAAACTTTGTCTTCATTTTCTTTTATAAATTCTTTATTTCAAGGTTTTCAAGATTTTTCATCTTTTCCAAACAAAAGTAAAGGGTAGATACAAGTAATACAGGTAATATAGGTAACACAGGTAATACAGGTAATATACAGTATGACACATAAACATAGCAGCATATTCTGTGGTCACGATGACGTCATCAGTAGCATCTTACATGATAGCCAACAGTCATGTAACTATCCCAAATCCCAGGTAGAGTGGTCATATTCATATAGAAGTATATGGGGATTGTGTAGGAACAATGGGTAGAGTAAGGTATATTCGAGAGTGGTGGAAGCCGTCGTGTACCGTCGCGGGCCCAGGCGAAACCAGGGGGCCAAGCGCCGGTACCAGCCACCTCCTCTTCCACTGTCGGCTATCTAAACAGACCACAGAAAAAATTACCAAAGAGAGAGAGGGCAGGGGGGACCAGAGTCTAGAAAGGGAGGGGGTGTTGGGTTCCAACTTTTGGAGAATGAGAGGAGGGGAGCAAAGCAGGTAGGGGAGGGGAGCTGCAAAGAGGTATGGAGAGGAGAAGGGTCGGAGATGAGGTCCGGGGACCAGGTGCCAGTCCCCGGGCAGCCGTCGCTACGTGTTCGGTCGCAGCCTACCCCTAGGGGGGACCCTGTAACAGGGTATTGTATTCGGTCGTCTGCGTAAAAACGGTCCAATAGGACCATGTCCTGCAGTGTTTAGCATGTTAGCCTCGTCCAGACCAGACCAGGTCCTCCATTCTCTCCACCTCACTAACTTTATGAAGCCACAGAGCTGGAATACAACAGCGTGCTGCATTCAGGAGGTGTGGAAGGATAGATGCCTAATAGCTTTTTCTGGGGGAGGGAGTTGTGATGAAGGAGAAAAAAGGCTGGGTCTAGTGGAGTTTCCCTATCGGTAAATTTACCTAGTAGGGACTTAACTGACGACCAAAATGGGGTCACTCTGGGGCAAGTCCAGAAGATATGAAGTAAATCTCCTGGAGCTTCCTGACAGCGCCAACAACTGTTGGGTATCGAGGGGTACATCGAGTGGAGGAGTTGGGGGGTCCTATACCACCGAGTAAGCAGCTTAAATCCGGATTCCTGAATTTTCGTGTGGATGGAGGATTTAAAGGTGAAGTAGTGAAGTCTCGCTATTTGGGCAGATGTGAAACTGATCCTAAAATCTCGTTCCCACTTGCGGATGTAAACGGGGGTGTCCTCCGCTATGGGGGCATTCAGTAAGGAATACATGCATGAGACCGCATGTCGCAGATGGTCCATATTATCACATTCCGCTTCAAAGGCCGTGAGCGGGCGGGAGAAGTTGAACTTTGTCTTTATTGATGTGTGGTGTGGACGTTATGTCACGAGGATAGCGACTTCAGGGCAGTCACGCCTAAGCACAGCCAGCAGCACATGACTTGTAGCAAGTCCGTATTGCTAACAGTGTAAAGGCACGTACCATCGTGGAGTGAATGAGAGAAATCTGGTTCTTTTGTATACCGACAACCGCCACACGCGGCTGCTGAATACCTGTACAGTGACTGCGGCTAATTGGATGCAGTCACCGTTCAGCCAACCTGCCTCCTTTAACAAATGGTTGCCTCCAACCATTTTCCACCTGCCTCCTTTAACAAAAGTCAATTGAAAAATCTACTTTTGTTGAGCTCAGTGGTTCCTTAGGGTCACCCACAAATCAGATTTGGGCCAATTCAGCAGGAAACGGCTAAACATTGATCTGTGTTTGACCAGCTGAAAGTTCCAGAATCACTGAAGTTATCACAGATTCAGACACATCCAGTATCGTGAACAAATCAAAATACCAGTAGTGTCCTCGGCTGGTAGCTAACAGAGCAAGCATTCTCCCACGTAATTCTCAGCTGTGTCATGTAAAACATACGCTGATGTGTAGGTGTGCCACTAGTGCACCATGTCCCTCATTTGCTTAAAAAGTGCTATTCACTCCTGCTCAGTACGGCTGATTACAGCCGTACATCGGCTGAAATCCAATATCTGGATTGGCTGAGCCGAAGCTCCGTCAGCTCTCTCGCTGCCGTTCGCCCCATATTCTTATAGGGGCCGATCGGCAGTGAGTGAATAGCCGAATGCTGCCAAGTGGTAGTCGGCATGGGTATTTTGCTCGGTTTGCCCTGTTGCCCCCATTGGTTTCTTCCGGGTTCGTGCTGACCATATGAGCTTTCCTATACATAAGCTGTTCGCAGTTTGGGCTCCACAGCAACATTGGTTGCTAAAATGCTTGCGTCCTACAGCGTCATTGGTTGTAATGGTGCACTCACCTGTGTCCTAGCAACCAGTGATGCTATGTAGCCCAGCCACTAACACCCTGGAAACCAATGACGTTATGCAGCTTGACATCATTGTGTGCTAGAACAGAGATGGCCCTGGGTTTGGTTGGCTTGAACGTTTGTCAAACCAGGAATTCTGTCTGGGTATTTATTACTAGTAGGCAGGTGAGGTGAGGGAGCTGGGCCAGCGCACACAGTAATTAGACACTCTCAATAGAGGAGAGGACTATAATGCACAATACAAATTGGATACAAATTGATTGGATAGATCATGTATATCCTCATCATATCTAATCTAAAATTGATTTCACAAACATTGTATGGTCACATTGTAAAGTGTATGGTGACCCTTAGTCCTAGCTTGTGCCTAACAATAGAGATATGGCCGACCATAGCTGCACAGCCTGTGTGCATGCATGTCATAGGTATCTGTGAATTTCCTTAGCAAATATCAAGTCCGATAACCTGACATATAAAGGCTGGGTGTGTTTATATATATATATATATAGCACATGAAATGCAAATTGATGATGACAGACCCTTTGTACATGTACAAGCACAATGCCATCTCCTAACCATCAGGTCAAGCCATATTAAATGGTTTCCTGTAATTTGCTGGCTGCATATTCATTGTTCGAATAGTCAAGCTGGATTGACCCGCATTGTCATAGCTCCCTAGAAATTGGATATAGTGATGAAAGGTGCCATTTAGATGAAAGGCTTGGGGATAATAGGAGGGACTGTCACGAGAGCAGCTGAAATTCTATAGTTTAGCATTTCTGCTCCTGTGTAAACTATGACAAGTCACTGATGTGCAGAATGTTATATAACCGTGCTGTGCGGCTGGAGAGTTATGGGTCACCCAGAGGCCATCTCTCAATTTGCCGGGCTTTCCTGACATCTGCCTAAACCTCCCAATCCATAACAACCCATTATCTTATTTCTTACCGTTCAGGAGTTCAGAAAGCTGCACATGATTGCAGATGTATAACGCACCCTGCATCGGGAACAATGAAATCTTCTTAGAGAGAGACTATAATGGTGCGCGGTCAGCTTTAATTTATTTTTTAAATGTATACATTTTTAATGGACATTGCATGTGTGTTTTTTTTAAATTATTTATAAAAAATGTTACAAGCCAATATATACACTGAGACCAGATTATTATGACCACCTGACGTTTGTAGGCAAATTAGCTATAATTTTGCGCTGAAGTTGCTAGAGGGCCAGACCATTATAAATAGGGAAGCAGGTTGTTTACCATGACAGTAGAAGTGATTTGTTTCTGAAGATATGGGTAAACAACGCGATTTAACAGCCTTTGAACGTGGGATGATTGTTGGCGCTCGGAGCCATGGAGCGAGTATCAGCAAAACAGCAGAATTCGTTAAATGTTCAAGAGCAGCTGTTGTTAAAGTGTTTAAAGACTGGACTGTCAGCCGAAAATCTGGGTCTGAACGTGCGAATTGTGGCCGTCAGCGACTAGTCAATGTTAGGGCAGAACGGAGAGTGGCAAGACTGGTACAAGACAACAGAAGGGCAACAGTGCATCAAATTACTGCAGATCTTAATCAGGGATCCTCTCAAATGATCTCTGAATGCACTGTTCGCCGTACACTGCATCGTATGGGATATGGAAGCCGAAAGCCTGTTCGAACACCTTTGCTGTCTGCAGTTAACAAGATAAAACGTCTCCAATTCGCACAGGAACACAAGGATTGGACAGTCGAGCATTGGAAAAAAGTCATGTGGTCCGATGAATCACGTTTCCAGTTGCATCATGCAGATGGCAGAGTGAGAATTTGGCGGGAACAGCATGAAAGCATGCACTCCACATGCATGAGTACAACCCGTCAAGCTGGTAGGGGCAGTGTTATGGTTTGGGGCATGTTTTCCTGGCACGATTTGGGCCCTTTAATTCGTGTTGAACAACGTCTAAATAGCACAACATACCAAAGTATCGTTGCTGATCAAGTTAATTCTATCAACAAGACAATGCGCCATGCCACGGTGCTCGTATTGTGCGGGAGTGGTTTCAAGAACATGAGGGAGACTTTACCTTGCTTAGGTGGCCCCCACAATCACCAGATCTCAATTCAATTGAGCATTTGTGGGACGAAGTTGAAAGAGCCATCAGGCAGCTGGTTCCACAACCATCAAATCTCACAGAACTGGACAGTGCTATTCATCCGGCATGGTGTCAGATTCCTCGCATCACCTTTCAACATCTTGTGGAGTCATTGCCAAGAAGAATCGTTGCAGTATTGAAGGCAAAAGGTGGTCCAACAAAGTACTGATATATAATCTGGCCACTCAGTGTATATATATATATGATGTATATATATATGACGTATTGAAATGTGTGTAGAGTTCAGCTTAAGCTACTGACCTCTGTAGGCAACAGGCTGATGTTGCTAGGGAGCCCTTTGAAAACCATGAAAATGAGTTAAGAGTTCCATCTGCTAACTGCATTTAAATTCGCAACCTATTCATATGTAATACTTTATATTGATCAATTCCAAAAAATACATTTTGCATTTTTTGGTGATGATGATAATAATACTGATGAAGTAATGAGCATGGCTGTTGGAATCTTTTGTAAAAGACACTGCCCTGCTCCCCTCTCTTTCCTTCTCCAGACTAGTAGATGAACAATGCTGGAGACTTTGCTCTCCTTTGTGTCTTGCACTAGGCAGGAAGTTCAGGGGAGCCTATTTGAGGAAGTTGCAGAAACATGATGTCGGCAAGTGGTTGGGCAAATATTAATAGAAATACTTTATGGGGCAAAATATTTTTTCCTGATTCAGATTCATTATTTAAATAAGTTAAAGAGTTTGTTACTTTTTTAAATGACACTAAACTCAAGAATCCCCTCCAAGTGCACTCTACCATGTGAAATACTTCTCCGCTTTCCAACAATATCCACTGTGCAACCTTGGCTGGTGCTGCACAATCTTTGCTTGGGGAACGGTCCCGCTGGGTCCCCTTCTTACTTAATCCTTTCTCCCCTCTGCTCCAGCGATGGAATGCACCTCCGTGTCCTTGCGTCCTATACAGTGAATAGAACGTGACGATTCACAGGACCGCTGGAGCAGGGGGGAGTGAGACTGAAGGGGCCAGTAAGGGAGCTAGCCAGGTTTGTAGTTCAGGTGAGTTTATCTGTATTATTTTAGCTCCCTAGGCAAAATGAGTACTTAACCCTTGCAGTGCGGGGGTAGCTCTACTGGAGGGATTAAGATTTTATTTGCCCAGAGTTCTTCTTTAAACCTCTCTGCTCATCCTTTCTTTGCATGGAGATGCTTCTGCAGAACACAATATCTGAAGCTCAAACCACTTCTTAGTATAGCCTCATTTATTTCTTAGCTTCTCTATGTAACTGTGCACTTATACATTCCATACCGCTTACCAAACCATTGCAGTATCAGGAGGTGATGTCAGATTCCAGTTAGCAGAAATAGCTATTCTAGCTCCCGTAAGAACATAATTAACTTTCAAATTTTTTTGTTATTGGTTTACCCAGTAAATATACAAAGGAATTGAGATTAAAGGATGCTACAGTTATCTTAGAAAGAAGCCTAGTAAGTTCCTACCAAAATATGGACAGTGCTAATAAATCTGTTCCTCGGTCTGATGTATATAGAGGAGCATGCTGGAAGCTAACTGTCAAGGAAACCTGGTGTACAAGAGAATGGTCCGAAAAATGCCTTGTTGATGTCAGAGGTCAGAGCAGAATGGGCATCTGATAGAAAGGCCAACAGTAACTCAAATAATCACTCGTTACAGCCAAGGTATGCAGAATACCATCTCTGAATGCACAACATGTTGAACCTTGAAGCAGATGGGCTACAGCAGCAGAAGACCACAACGGGTGCCACTCCTGTCAGCTGAGAACAGGAAACGGAGGCTACAATTCGCAAAGGCTCACCAAAATTGGACAATAGTAGATTGGAAAAACGTTGCCTGGTCTGATGAGCCTCGATTTCAGCTGCAGGGTCAGAATTTGGCGTAAACAACATGAAAGCATGGATCCATCCTGCCTTGTATCAACGGTTCAGGCTGGTGGTGGTGTAATGGTGTGGGGGATATTTTCTTGGCACACTTTGGGCCCGTGATGCTATCATGTCAATATGGACCAAAATCTCTGAGGAATGTTTCCAACACCTTGTTGAATCTATGCCACGAAGAATTAAGGCAGTTCTCAAGGCAAAAGGGGGTCCAACCCGATACAAGCAAGGTGTACCTAATAAAGTGGCCAGTGAGTGTGTGTGTGTGAAAAAATATATTTATATATATATATGTATATATTCATACAGAATATATAGTGTATATATAATCCAATGTTTATACAAAGCAAATGTATTTCCTAGAAATTAGCACCAAGCACAGAAAAGGAGGAAAGGATGGTATGTTCTTTCTATGCTCCTCGGCTTCATCTAATGGCCATACAGCACTGCGAATCTCAATTGCACAGCAAAGAGCTGTGCAAAAGGTCTATATAAAGCCAGCCATACACCTATAGATTTTCTGCATATCTTCTATGGTCAGATGGAAAAAGTGTAACAGATTCCTCCATCTACGCTAAACTGTGTGGATGGAGGAATCTCCCACTGGGACAAGCTTCAGTCTCTTGCTAGTCGGCCCCGCTGGCTCTCAAAATACCTGAACAATCTGATTAGATGCAGTCATTGTTCAGATGTTTTGAGAGCCAGCAGGGCTATCTAGCAATATACTGACGCTTGGACCAGTGGGAGATTCCTCCATCCACACAGTTTAGCATAGATGGAGGAATCTGTTTCACTTTTTCCATCTGACCATAGAAAATCTGCAGATAATCTATTGGTGTATGGCCAGCTTTAGGGCAAGCAAGCTCGGAGGATCGGGTGAGTACAACCTTTTCTTAGCACCTACACAAAAAGAGCACTTAATCCTTGCAATGCAGGGATAGCCCCACTGCAAGGGTTAAGACAAAGTCTGCCCGGAGATCTGCTTTAAGGCTATTTGCAGGCAATTGCAAATATCTGCAAAGTCACAAAGGTCTCGTTGAGATTATAAATATGCTTTAAGGGGATCTAAACACAATTGCAAATCTATGCGGACCCGCACTGGTACATTGAGGTCTCTGTGTAAAGTGTGATTCTACTTTCTCAGATATTAATAAATAAGTGAACACAGGAACAAGGACAGACTGTTAACAGCCAATAAAAACAAAAGATATTTTCTGAAATACGGGAAGCGCGATTCTGTTTGCCGCTGAAAATTGACGGATGTTTTGTAATCCTTTCCTATGATGTAGAATATTTTAGCAATATATTTGATACATTGTATCTCTGAATCTCCTGGCTCTATACTCCCCTACTCCTCCTTCCCAGAGCTATCCGTCCGCATTTATTAAGCAATTGTATTTGTTTAGAAACCCAATATCATTTAACCCGTATGAATAGGTCTGTTACAGTGGCAGAACTGCTGAATTCACACTCCTCACATGTAAAGGGGACATTTTCTAAAGGTCTCCCGGTGTGATATAAATATAAAACCAAAGCAAAGGAAATACCGGTAAACGGATGCTAAAAAATAATTGATGATTTAGCAAGGGGGAAAAAAAAAAATTGCCAGTGCAATTGAAATATAGGAGTCTATTGTTTTGCACAAAGAGCGGCGCTTCCTTTGGGGCTCGGGGATCGGTGCCAGGAGCCTTCTTGAATTTCTCAGAGAATAAAGCTTCAGATGATCTGCATTCAGTCCCCGAGCCCTGGCCCTGGAACCAATAATTGCCTCTGACAGGATTTAATTACCTTCTTCAAGACCTTTTCTCTGTTTGACTGGGGACCACCTCCTGCCTGCGATCAAAACAGACAGTAATAACAGGCCAGGGAGCAGCAGCCAATCACAAGTCAAGTCAGCTGTGCGACCTTGCTGAGAAGAAACTGATTGGCGGTGTCAGTCTTGTCAGCTGTGTCAGTTAACTATCAGAAAAGAAGAGAGAGAAGGCCGGGGAGATAACAGGAGAATCATGTGCCAACAGCGTCTTGGATCAGGGCTGTGGAAATAAAGGAACATGCACAAATGGGAAGGGGGGTGTTGAACCAGACGTCAAAATTAAAGGGTATCTTTGGGGGCCCATTTACATTTGTGCGGTGTATTAATGCATGTGCATTAACGTGCATTATGTCATGTATTAACGTGCATTGTAATAAGGCAGTCTATTTTATTCAATGGGCACCAAATGGTCCCAAATAATGCAATGCATGTGTGTAGCCTTACTCCCCTTTCACAAATGAACTTTACTGCGATCTGGGATCCTTGCAGCAAGAACATTCCTGTGGCAAGAATCCCAGGTGCCCCCGCTCAGATGCAGACATTGTACATATTGAAGTAAATGATAGGTGACAGCGGCCGCATCTGTCAGTGGCAGTGTGCATGTAATTGTACATGGTAGTTTGGGATAGATGATTGCCCCTGTGTTCAGTGACAGTTATCTATCCCAAATCGCATTTGTCATCCCACCATGTACATGCAATCTACCACTGACAAATGCAGCTGCTGTCACCCTGTCATTAACTTCAATAAGTACAATGGCCGCATCTGAACGTGGACACCTGGGACTCCTGCTTTGCTGCTGCAAGAAACTGTAAGTTCTTGCTCCAGGAATCCCAGATTGTAGCGTGTGAATAGAGCCTAAGTGCGTTGGGGTGCTTTTTGAAATTAATGGCACTGCAATTCTTCAACACATGTAATATGCATTGCGGTATTGTGAAAAATGCACAAATAAGGGAGGGGTGGGGGGAACCAGGCTAAATTAAATGGTATCTTTAAGGGTAGGGATGCACAGATACTGATACTAGTATCATTTTCGGTGCCAATACCGAGTACTCGCTCAAATGCTCTGATACCTTCCCCGATATCGGAACTTCTGGTCAGACGGAGATCTCCCCCTGACTGGTAGTGCCACGAGGGAGCATGGAGCCGGCTTCCCAGTCAATTAGGAAGCCTGGTGGTGGGTTGCTCCCTCGCTAGGAAGCCGGCTTCACTTGTTGCTAGGCAGCCTGGCTTCCTGACCAATCAGGGAGCTGGGCTGCACGTCCTGACCCACCTCACGACTACCTGTTGGTCAGGAAGCGAGGCTGCCTAGCAACAAGTGAAGCCGGCTTCCTAGCCAATCAGGAAGCCGGGCGGCATGCCATGACCTGCCTCCCGGCTTCTTGGCTGGCTAGGAAGCGGACTTCACTTGTTTCTAGGCAGCCTGGCTTCCTGACCAATCAGGAAGTCGGGCGATACGTCATGACCCGTTGCCTGGCTTCCTGATTGGTCAGGAAGCTAGGCTACCTCGCAGCGTTGCGAGGGGAGTGAAGCCAGTGTTATTTTTATATTCTTATCAATCAGAAAGCTACTTAATGTCTATTTACATGTGCCTTAATGCATGTGCGTTAACATGCATTATGCCATGCATGAATTCACATTGCAATAAGGCATCCATTTGGAATCAATGGGCTTCTGATGCACCAAAACGGGCCGATAAAACAACTGTCACCAAATTTTTACTGCAATATACTCTGGCGTGTAACAATGTGTTGCAGCATATTACAAATCATGTGCCTTGGGGTACTGTTCAGAATGAATGACACCGCAATGCCTCAACACATGTAACATATGTTGCTCTAAGAGCAAGTTGACACAACGCAAAGATATAAATCACCTCTTAAAGTTTTTTGTTATTATTGAGGTGAATGGGATCGCTTCACTATAAATGTTATTATGTGTTCTACAGTACAAAAATTATTTGTGCAATACATAAAGAGATCTTGTCATGAAAATAACCTTTTAATAACGTTGTATAAATAAATGACAGAAATTTCACAATTAGGGATGAGCTCAGGTTCAAACCAATCCGGATCTGAATCTGAGCTCCTCTGAAACCAGAAAGAGCTCCTCCCAAACACAGAAGGAAGCTCCTTCCATGCTGCCCAATCAGTGATCTTCCTTTCAGTTTTTGTAAGGTATTGTAATGTTTTTAATCGGCAACAGCATAGGTACCCCTCTCTTGTGTACCGCCTTTATCTCTACAACTAAGGCCTCATTCACACGAGAAAAAGCCGACACGTACAGCTCCGTGCTGCGTGCAAGGCCGTATAGGGCAGCTCCCGGGAAGGACAGGTGCTGCGTGTGATTAGTACACAGCTCCTGGACAAGGGGCAGACAATTTATTTGTGGCCACTAACATGGGTTTGCGGTGGTCCCCTCCTTCATTTTCTCTATTTCTCCTCAGGGCAGATTTAAGTGCATTGCCCCTTTAAGAGCATTACCCCTTTAAGAAACCCCTTACCTGTTTAGGCGGGAAAATTGTCCAGCTTCTAGAAGGTTCTGGGGGGCTCACCTCTCCCTATAAAAGGTCGGCACCTGAGGAGCAGAGGTCACTCATGATGGTATTGTTTGAGTCGTAGTGGCTAGGCAATTATTGGTTGATTAAAGGAGAACTATGGGGTCAGTGTTTTTCCCCATAGTTCTCCTTGGGGTAACGGGAGGACACAAACTAGCGTCCTCCCGTTACCCTAAGCTCAGTATACCGCGAGCTACAGCGATAGCTGTATACTGAGACGCGGTATACTGAGACGCCGCACCTGGAGCGGATCCCGACTTAGATGACGGGATCCGCCCAGCTGCGTGAGTGACAGCTGGCTCTGCCTATCTAGAGGCAGAGCCAGCTGTACCCGCCCCCTCCCCCGTAAGAAGCGCAGACCTTGCGATGGTTGTGCCGCGAACGAGCACATATAGGCGATCGGCGGGCTATGGACCTGCTGATCGCCTATATGTTGTGAAACACCCGGTAACGTGCATTGATCGGGTCTTTTCTGCCCGTGCGTGCCCGCTAGGGGGCGCGTGCGAGCAGAAAAAAATTGCAGCAGCAGTGCCGTCCGTCCGTTTTTTTACTACGGGCGGACGGCAAGAGGTTAATGTATGTTAATTTATTGTATTGGTACCGCCTGCAATCCCATGTCCTTCTCTATGGGAGTACACGGCCATATTACGCTCACCCGCCCTGCATGTCCGTGCGGGTGTCTGTACTCGTACGCTGACAGGATGGATCCTGTCTGTGTCCGAGCCGGGACACCCGCACCCGTATGGACCTGTACTTGCGGTGAGCATAGCCCGTTGGTTGAACAAAGAAAATGTAAGCATGTATACCTGGCTTCACACATGAAAAAATATATCTGACTCAAGGTCAACTTTAAGACAACCTGGAGTTCCAATCATGCCAAATTAAATAATAGATCCTGAACTTGTCTGGAGCTCTTTGCTCTGTAGTCTTCAGTTATTCCCAGTGAGAGGCTGCTGCAGGGGCTGATCTGTGTCAGAAACCAGTATTTACAGGAATGTGTCACCATCTCAATCCAGGAAGGAAATGCTGACCCCGGATGATGTCTGAACAAAGGTGGCTCTGACCAGCTGGAGAGAAAAGATAAAGGGATTATCAGGGAAAGTAATGTGATCTCAGTGTTACATTTACACCTTACTTAGTATTATTAATATACGGGGGCTTGGTGCATAGCACTTCGTTTGAGTTTGCCCAAGCCTGCAAAAAACACCCCTATGCCAGCCCAATCAGTAGCAACAGAGGCAGCCGGTGGGAAGCCCTTTTGTGACGTATCTACGGGACAGGAAATGCTCCTGTTGTAACTGATTGAGCCAGGAGGAGGTTGTGTCAGTCACAGTTCTGCATGGGCTCAGGTGAACTGCATTCGCACCACTCCCCGCAAATCACTGCTTAGCAATGTGTGCAATATACATGAAAATTATCTAATATCTAATTTGCCTGAAAATCTTTAATAGTCCAAGGCATCCATTTGTGATTCTTAGCATACCCTGTATAGTGGCAACCAGGGCTGCCAATAGGGGGGTACAGCTAGCCCTCCTGTACCGGGCCCCTATGAGAACAGCAGGGGGGCCCGACAGCTTGTCAACTACAAGTGATCTGAGTGGCTTTACAACCACCCATATGACTTGTACTAGCCTGATATTGTGTGCAATTCTGTGCCTGATCGTCTGTATTGGAAGGCAGGGGAGACGTTAAGGGTAGGGATGTACCAATACCGATGCTAGTATCGCTGAGTATTTGGGCGAGTACACATACTTGCACAAATGCTCTGATACCTTCTCCGATACCAGTACTTCTGGTCAGAAGAACATGGAGCCAGCTTCCTGGGCAATCAGGAAGCCTGGTGGGGAGTAATGAACCGCCTCCCGGCTTCCTGATTGGCCGGGAAGCCGGGTCAGTTCCGATTGGCTGGGAAGCCGGTTTTTCCGGCCAATCACAATTGAGCCAGCCAAATAACAGGCAGCCGGCTTCCCAGGCAATCAAGAAGCCGGGCAGCATGTCATAACATGCCGCCCGGCTTTCTGATTGCCAGGGAAGCCAGCTCCATGCCAGCACAAGCAACGGTATCAATACTCGGTATCTGCGAGTACCGAAAGCCAAATATCGGTAAACCGGTATCAGTGCATCCCTAGTTAAGGGTCTAACAGACCACTGATGTCTCCATAAAGAGAACCTATCACCTCCAAATGCTATGACATAGGGGTTTGTTAGCCACTCTGTGAGAGCAAAAGTGAAGTGAAATTTTTCTTTTTTTAAAGTGATAAAAAAGTAAAAAATTAAATAAATACATAAAAAGTAAAACCAACCATGCCACCTCCACCATCTGATTCGAATGAACATGTGCACGTAAGACATGCATGTGTATGTAAAAGGAATATAGGGAAGGGGGGGACATGCCAGGTAGGCTGTACAGGGCCCCATGATTCCCAATGGTGGCCCTGGCGGTCGCTGTACATTTTATCATCTTAATACTGCAAAAAAAAGGAAATGGGTTAAAGGAAGAGTTTTACACAAAGCAGGGCTGAAATAAAAGCCAGAGAAAAGGTTTTCAGGCAAAATAAATTCAAACCAGATGTATATCAAAGAAGCAGGGAATGGCGCGCTTTATTTATGTAGAGATAAGACCTTGCCTTTGGCTGCTCCCCGTCCTTCCATTTACATGATTTCATGCTGATAGGAATCACTTCCCAGCGGTTTGCACACCAGGATCTGGCTTTATCCCATGGCCCAGAGCTAGTAAGAGAAAGTAAAGTACCTGGAAGTGATAAGACAAGAAAACCTCTTACCTCTGCTGGCTCCAAACCTCTGAAATGTCATTCAGCTTTTTGGGGCGGAAATGCGGCGTCCAGACAGGAGCAGGGGATGCATACTTCATATAAACACTTGCTAGTAGTTTCCTAGGCAGGGATTAAAGCTCAACCCCAGGCGGATATAAAAACAAAACAGAAATGTGCTGTGCTAATTACAAAAATGCAGCTGGTATAAGTACCCACATTTTTCTTTAGATTAGCTCGCTGTAATCCAATGCATAGTAGGATTCACATGGGAAAGGGAGGGGTAGCACATTGAGGGCAGTGCATTGAGCTGTCAGTAGGGCTTGTCCACACATAAGTAGCTGTGCTCACATATATCCCATATAATACCCCTGTATGGAAACTGGGCAGTTTTATTCCATTATTTAGGTGTATTTTAAATGCAGTGCCATGACAGATGCCTTCCGCACACGTTGAACCTCCAGGATTAAAACAACTGAAATTGAATACATTAAAATTATGGATGCACCGGTTTTTCGGTATCGAGTAAGAGTACTGATATTTTTTTTCCAGTACTGGCCAATACTGATGCTGGAAGTCCCATTATGAAAGCATATAATGACTCGTTGCCCGGCTTCCTGATTAGGAAGGAAGCATAGAGCCAGCTTTCTGGCCAATCAGGAAGCTGGACGGCGTGTAATGACTCTCCGCCCGCCTTCCTGATTGGCTTGGAAGCTGACTACATGCTCCCTTGCCACCAAGTGACGAGGAAGCATGGAGCCGGCTTCCCGGCCAATGAGGAATCCGGGGGGTGAGTCATTAACCGCCCCCCAGCTTCCTAATTGGCCTGGAAGCCGGCTCCATGCTCCCTCATGCCAAGGGAGCATGGAGCCAGTTTCCTGGCCCATCAGGAAGCTGGGTGGCATGTAATGGCTCGCCGCCCGGCTTCCTGACACTGGAAGTTCGGGTATCGGGATAAGCATCGGGAGCATTTGGGAGAATATGAGTACTCGCCCAGATACTAGCATCAGTATCGGTGCATACCTAATTAAAATGTGCAGGCCAGAAACAATAAGACTGGGGAGAAAAGTGCTAGATGATGCTGGGTATGAGGTGGGCTCTATCGGACTTGCTGGAGCTTCCAATGCACATTGTGAGAAACTCACAGTGTGCTGAGTAAGCAATTTCAGTCCAGGAGAGGAGCCGGTACAACTCTGCAAGACTGAAGGTAAGGCCGGAGTTTAGGCAGACATTTTGGCTGATCACAAACAAATCTGCCCTTTCTGACTGTGTGGACTTGCTGAGAGACAGAGACACAGGAAAAACTTAACCTGCCTTTGAGCATTACAATGTGTAAAAAATACATGAACTTTAAGAAAATTTGATTTAAATGGTTAAGTGTAAAATTGCTCTGATTTTCCTTTATTTTTTGTTTCTTTTTCATTATATAGTTTCTAATAAAATTGTACTTTTTTTACATTGATAGTGTGATTACCCCTTTTTGGGATCTTTATTGGGGGATAACCTTTTATCTCATTTGTGATAATTTAAAAACAGACCCAACAGGGGCGTCCCGAGGCCTGGTGTGACCCGGAGCGGAGACCGGGTGACACCCCGCCGTGACATCATCGCGCATGCGCGTCCATCTTATTGACGCCTGCCGGCGGCCATCTTGGTGATGGGCGGCAACAGAGAGAGGAGGGGACATTCACCCGGCGGGATGAGGTATGCCGCCGGGTCTCCTCCTCTCTCCTGACACTGTCGGGCTCTCGGTCCATGACCGAGTGCCCGACCTTTCAGAGGGGGTGACAACAAAATGACTGTCATTCATTTTGGTGTCACCCCTCCAATGGTGTTACCCGGGTGCGGGCTGCACCCCCCTTGTGATACCACTGAGACCCAAAAAGGTTGATATATCTGATATAATATATATTGTTTAGCTGCCTTCTATGATTTCCCCGTTTTTCTAATATATATTATTGTCAGGTTAACCAACGAATGTCAATGCTGCTAAATTTGGTTCAGTCATCTCGGCTTCAATGACCTCTGAGAGATTTAAAATTTCTTATATTAAAGGAAACCTGTACTGATAGAATTTTTGTTCTTGGGTTTAGCTAGGCTTCAAGCTGATCACATTCACATATCTATTTTAAAACTCTTTAGTTCATCTTTAAGTTATAAGTTCCTGCAAAGAGGATGTGAAATGTGACCACTTATGAAAGCAGAGCATGTAGCTTCCACGATCGGACAGAAGCCGCAATTAAAAGGGGGCCACCGCTCCCAATGGAGAAGGGATTTGTTATGGATTGAATTCAGCCCCCAGTTCCTGCCGGTAAAGCAGAATAGATTTGATTTGTCCCATGCCTTTCCCCTCAGCCTGACCTCTGCGCGGATCTGAGCACCTAAGCCCAATGTAAAGTTAGCAGGCAAAGGTATTGATCGTCTACAGGAGAGATTGGACTGTGAGTTATTATGAGACACAGGAAGCCTGGCTGGAAAAAAAAAAAGGCTGCTGATTTTTTCCACGGTGGCAGTTTGGGATTTTTTTTAGAACAATGAATTGTGCAGAAACAGGAACTTGGGGCAAATGTAAAGGAAAAAAAAAAGGACAGTATATAAACTGAACAAAATATTCAGCATTTGAAATCTTCAGTGCCTGTAATGATAGAATGGGGCAAATCAAATGTTCTTAAAGATAAATTAAAGTCAAAAGTATTTTAAGCTATTTCCAATGCTGATTATATCACTTACAATGGATTCCTGCAGAATCAGCTGCTCCCCTGAGCACTGGTCCTGATATCTTGTTCTAGGGTGGCTCCTTTCCCTTGGAGGGTCCTAAGCAGCCTTGTGTGCACTAGTTATCTGTGTGTGTCTCCACAAACACAGCAAACTAAACTACTTTTCCCCCCCCCAGGCCTCTCTCCTCCCCCCTTGCTTCTCCTACTTACCTCCCCCCCCCCCCTCTCTTCCCTCCTTGCTTCTCCTACTTACCTCCCCCTGGCCCCCTCTCCTCACTTCCCAAGCTAGTAGGTGAACAGTTGCTGGAGTCAGCACTGTCCCTGGTGATCTTGTACTTGACAGGAAGTTCAGACAAGCTGAGAGACTTGGAAGCAGCTGTTCAGAAACATGATGATTGTAAGTGTTTGGGCAAAAATGTAAAGCAATGCTTTGCTGGGCAATGTATATTTGTTTGATGTGGATTCATTATTGAACAAACGTTTGAGACTTTAATTCATCTTTAAGGCTATTTCCTCTTCTGGTCTAATGTTCTTCAAATAACTTGGGCAGTAGCGAATTGGTGCAAATGCAGCAGTATGACCACTAGATGGAGCTGGGGATCATGGAAAATAAATACATGTTAGTAAGGAGGCATACAAGGTAACAATTGCAGAGAACACTGGAGGGAATTAGCAGATACATTTAACAGTAGTAGCAATGGTTACAATTGTCTGCTAATTCCCTCCAGAATTGTTACATTGTATGTCTCCTTACTAACATGTATTTATTTTCTATGATCCTCAGTTCCATCTAGTGGCCATAATGTGGTATTTTCCCTATTCACCACTGCTTATAATATTTGAAGAACATTCGACCAGAGAAGAAAATAACATGAAAGCGACATTAAACCTTCAGGTTTTTTTTTGTTACGGTGGCCAGACTTGTTCCAAAATGTTTTTATTTTATCCTTTTTTTTTAAATTTCCTCGTTCTCTCGTGTGTGCATGGTCAAGGTCGTGCCTGCACCTAGCTGTGTGCAGTCATAACTTGTCTTGCAGTCATAACTTGGCTGTCAGCAGAAGGAGCCTATGGCTCCTCTGCCCTCAGTACCTGGCAACCACGAAGTTTGGGGAAACCCGAGTATCTTCCCGGTCTCGGTGGAGGAGACGAGCAGCTGCAGGTAAGTGTGGGTGGGGGGGCTGTTAGAAAAGTACTGAATGTTTTTTGCCTTGATGCAGAGAATGTATTAGGGCAAAAAAAAACCCCCAGCCTTTAGTGTTTTAAGAACATTGGATTGGACCTTAGACCACTGGAGTAGAGGGGGGAGAGAGGCTGGAAAGACTGGTCTAAGAGCCATCTGCCTCAGAGGATAATGTGAGGTGAACTATTTTTGCACGCCCAAACAAAATAAGCACTTAAACCTTTTTTTTGCCCAGAGTTCTTCTTTCAAACACTGGATTTTTTTTTTTCTTGCTCTTTACGGAATTTCTAAGCAATAATCAGTCAAAATGATAACATCCGTTGTTTAAGAGGACTATAAAGAGATAAAAAGCTTTCAACTGGGCTTTAAATTCTACTTAAAACATAGATTACTATATTTTTATGAATGATATATGTGATTTTTATATTGTATATTTCTAGTATTGTTTACATTCTCTTCACTTTATATGAATACTAAAAGAAAAGAAAAAAGAAAGATAGGAACCATTATGGGAGAAATGGACCATACAGTCATGAAATAACATCACCGGCACACTACACTGGCACTTATCCACACCAGTGATAATGTAGATGGAAGGAAAATTAATTACTATTTGCAAAATAATAAAGAAGGACTCTCACAAAAGGAAATCACTCCAGACGTCATTAATTGGATTATGAACTATTAAGATGAGAGTGGAAATAGGCCGGCGTGATTTATTAGATAGATTGCAGTTTGCAGAGTGAACAAAGAGTGAAATATCCCTATAATTTAAAGTCGTGTCACCAGAGAGGGCCATCTATAAATGGCTAGGGAATGACTAATAAGAGGAAATGGTATGTAAGCCCTGACAATGAACTTCTTCTCCTATTTTCTTTTTTTTTGTCTGTTATATAAAACAATTAAAGCGTTTTCTAATTTCCCTTCCACTTTTAGATTGTAAGCCCTCACGGGCAGGGCCGTTCTTACCATCTTTTCTTGAATTGTTTTGTGATTGTAATGTCTTCCTTATATTGTAAAGCGCTGCGCAAACTGTTGGCGCTATATAAATCCTGTATAATAATAATAATTTGTACAAAAAAAATCTGATAACTTCCTCTGTTCTCTGCTTGTGCTGCACTCTTATCAGTTACATTGTTTCCAGCTATTGATATGGACTTCAAACCCGGTTCCCCTTCCCCTAATGCAGTCCTGTCCTCATGTGACAACACTGTTCCTCCTTAGATACAGTATGGAGGGTAAGCTTTGTCACCCAAGGACAGGAATTGTGTTACTGGAGGGCAGTGGCGTCACTAGGGGGGTGTGGGCCGCACCCGGGTGCCACCATTGGAGGAGTGACACCAAAATGACTGGCAGTCATTTTGGTGTCACCCCCTATGAAAAGTCGGGCACTCGGTCATGGAACGATCAGTACAGGTTTCCTTTAATATAGGAAATTTGACATCACTCAGAGGTCATTGAAGCCGAGATGACTGCACCAAATTTTGCAGCATTGTCATTTGTTGGTTAACCTGACAATAATATATATTAGAAAAACTGGGAAATCAAACAATATACAGATCAACCTTTTTGGGTCTCAGTGGCGTCACAAGGGGAAGGCGGGGGGTGACACCATTGGAGGGGTGACTGTCAGTCATTTTGGTGTCACCCCCTCTGCAAAGTCATGGACTGAGAGCCCGACAGTGTCAGGAGAGAGGAGGGGACCCGGCGGCATACCTCATCCCGCCGGGTGAACATCCCCTCCTCTCTCTGCCGGCGTCCATCACCAAGATTGCCGCCGGCAAGCGTCAATAAGATGACCGCGCATGCGCGATGACACACCTTCTCCGCTCCGGGTGACACCCGGCCTCGGGACACCCCTGCTGGAGGGATCGCCAGCTTAAAATGAAAGGGGAAACTCTGGGAAAATCACAAACTTACTACTGTAGTGGGGCTACCGTCTCAATGCAAGGGTTAAGTGCTCATTGTGTCTAGGGGGCTCACATAAAGCAAATATACTTATCTGATCCTCTGTATAGCCGGGCTGCTAGACCAGTCCCTGCAGTCTCTCCTTCCCTGGTTTCTGGCGGTCTAAGAACCACTGATGTCATCACATCTTATGCAGGTCCATCGATACTCCATAGCCGTAGCGGAGGGAGAGAGAGGTGCTGACCACCAGGTGACTGAGGATCAAGTGAGTATATCTGCTTTATTTGACCCCGTAGACAAAACCAGCACTTAACCCTTGCAATGCAGGAGAAGCCCCACTGCAAGGGTAAGTTTGTGATTTTTGAGTGGAGTGGCTTGCTATACCCATGTGTTTGGGAGACACACACAGCTTACTAATAGGGATGCATTGATACCGATACTAGTATTTGTGCAGATACCGAGTATTTGGGTGAGTACTCCTACTCTCCCAAATGCACCCAATACTTATCCCAATACCGGAACTTCCGGCATCAGGAAGCTGGGCAGGGAGTCATTACAAGCAGCCTGGCTTCCTGATTGGCCGGGAAACCGGTTCCATGCTCCCTCGACACCAGGGAGCATGGAGCTGGCTTCCCGGCCAATCAGGAAGCCAAGGGGCGGGTAATGACTGGCCCCCCAACTTCCTGATTGGCTGGGAAGCCGGCTCCATGCTCCCTCATTACTCCGTGCTTTCCGGCCCGATTCTGGCCAGAACGCACTGCCTCGCATTGCGGCCGGCTCACTTTTTAGTGGGGCAGGAGGGGGCGTGGGGGGCAATTGAAGTGAATTGCACCGTAGCTACGCCCTCCGGCCCCAATGCGATCGGCTGCATGGGATCGCAAGGCACATTATGCCTGCAGTCCGGTCGGGTACGGTGCGATCAAAATAGTGCTTGCAGCATTTTGATCGCACCGGACCGCAGGCATAATGTGCCTTGAGATCCTGTGCAGCCGATCGCATTGGGGCCGGAGGGCGTGGCTTCGGTGCCATTCATGTCAATGGCCTGTCACGCCCCCTCCTGCCCCACTATAAAGTGAGCCGGCCGCAATGCGAGGCAGTGCATTCTGGCCAGAATCGGTCCGGAACGCACTGCAACTGGTCTGAACGGGCCCTCAAACAGGATATCAGGGACAGTGATTCTGCAGGAAGCCAAAACTTTTAAACATCAAGGGGCAGCATCCAAGTGATTTGATCAGCATTTGAAGAGCTTAAAGGAGAACTATGAGGTGAGTGCTTTTCACTCACCTCATAGTTCTAGCCGACCTGTGACAATGAAACTGTCACAGGTCGGCTCAGTAGATCGGGAAGTGAGTGAACACATACCGGCGTTTGCTCACTTCTCGATCCTGTCAGAGAGCCGTGACAGGGGAGGGACTGGATTCCCCCTCCCCGCTCCGATCCTCCAGTGCTGACTGGCGGAACGGACGGGGCGGGTACATCTGGCTCTGCCTCTAGATAGGCGGAGCCAGCTGTCACTCACGCAGCTGGGCGGATCCAGACATAATTGTCGGGATCTGTTTCAGCTGCGGCTTCTCAGTATACCGCGAGCAGTAGCTCGCAGTATACTGAGTTTTGGGTAATGGGAGGACGCTAGTTTGTCTCCCTTCGGAGAACTATGGGGAAAAGCCCTAACCCCATAGCTCTCCTTTAAAACCTTCTTACTTTAAGATCACTTTAAAAACTGCAAATATGAAAATGATTAAAACAACTTTTGAAATGACATTCCTCTGTAAATGCGGATGTGAGATTTTAGTGATTGGGGTGAAATCTCCCTTAACACACATTGATAAACTTATTCATATGAAGCTGATCTCATTTACAGCTGTAGCTTGAAATAAAACATTGAAAACCTCCTACATTGTGTTGTGTCTGTAGCTGGTAATTATCTGCGTACATGGGGACAGCCTTTTTGATCCTCTTATCTTACTGCTGATTGAAAAGAATAGATCCTCTGCTGTAATGATGGGAAGCCAGAATCTGTGATCTAGGCTGCTCCGGAACAGCAGTTTTTTTTTATCTTGTGAAATAATACTTTTCAACTAAAAATAATAATGTGATTTGGTGATGATGACGACTCTTGTCCGTTGGTTCAAGTGAAGAGTGAATTTTAATAACAGGTATTTTTTGAGAAGTAGAAGGAGGGTTAACTTTGCTCCGAGTGTCTCTTGCAGCTCAGAGGCATATCACTTCCAGTGGCGCACAGTAATGTTCTAACAGCGTTGACTCTCACCTGGAAGCTGTCTTGTGATATGAATTCGATAGTCATCCGTTCGCCCTAGGGAGCACTGTGTGCGGCCTGTCTAGTGCTCCCTAAACCCATGTGGAGAGCTACAATGAAATCTGGTGCTTTACATACTTCCTCAGTCACTCATAGGCTGGGTATACATGGTTCAAATTTTGATAAGAAAATTATACTTTTTTTGTAATGCTCATTGAATTCAGGTTAAATTGGCAATCGTTTTTCACCAAAGTGATGAAAAAAATCAAAGGAGTAGGATGGGAAATTTTTCTCCAACAAACAAAATCCAAATAATAAATGCGGCTTTCATTTGGGAAATTCTAAAATCGAATGTTACAATTAGGGATGCACTGATACCGGTTTTTCGATTTCAAGTACAAATACCGATATCTTTATTTCGGTACTTGCTGATACCGAAAACCGATACCGGTAGTCCCATTAAGGAAGTCGGGTGGTGTGTAATCACTCGCCACCCAGCTTCCTGATTAGCCGGGAAGCGAGTTAGTACCCACCCCCCGACTCCCTGATTAGCCGGATAGCCCGCTCCATGCTCCCTCAACACCAGGTGACGAGGAAGCATGGATCTGGCTTTCTGGATTGACCAGCTTTTCGACCAGTCAGGAAGCCGGCGGCAAGTCATTATACATCGCCCAGCTTTCTGATTGGCCGGGAAGCTGCCTCCATGCTCCCTCGTCACCAAGTGATGAGAGAGCATGGAGCCAGCTTCCCAGCCAAATAGAGAAGCCGGGCGGTGAATCCAAATGAACATTTAACAAGAATTCAGATCTATCCAAATCTCGTTCAAAAGGAAACTAACTCGGACATGTGACTGTTCTTTGGCCAATCAGATTTTTATTTTGGCTGTTGGAGGTTGCATTACAGGCACAGTCATGTGACTTCCTGGAGAGGGTCAATAAGAGCAGTAGAAGAGCACATTGTGTCAGAACCAAAATGACCAAAAAAAAACCAAGACAAAATAATTAAGCTAATTTATAATATTTTAAGAACCCCATCCGAATAAGTTGGAAACAAAAATTCGGATTGTTCCGAAATGAAAATTCAGATGGATCCGAAATCCGAATAACTAAATGAATCGAATTTTGTAACCGAAATTCGAAAAACGAAAAAAAAAAAATAAGAATCTGAATCAGTGTGCAGTCAGCTTTTCTTCTGTTTGAGTGAACTCCTCTTATTTGCTCTCTGTTAAAAATACAATCAAAATTGTATCAGAAATGAGGCAGGGCTGACAGCACACCTTTTGAAATTCTGGGCCAAAGATACACTGACAAAGAGGAAGGTAGGAGCACAATGGAGCAGTACTGTTTGCAGCACGCCTGATACCGGATACCTGATACCGGATAAGCAAACCTTATAGCGGCAATGTCATGAGCACTTCCATGTTCACTGCAGTGCTGGATGGTGAAAAGAAGGAGACAGATGACTGTGAGTTCTCTGTTTCTTTTCCTGGCACAAAGGGGATGTTTGCTGTGATGTGCTGGTGCATTGCTTAGACAAAGTGCATTTAACCTTTTGCCCTCCCTCGCCTGACCTAAACGATCCTCACCCTCCATAAATCTATACTTACTGAGATCCGAGGGCCACTCCTCTGGTGTTTGTTGACATTCAGCCCTGCAAGTCTCCCTCTACTGGCCATATTCATCGCCAGGATGAGAGACAGCCCTTAGAAATCTATAAGATGGTAATGTGCAGGTGCGGCCAGCAGAGGGAGCATTGCGGTATTGGATGTAAACAATACCGAATCACACCTGTCGGATCTTGGTAAGTACGGATCTGCGAGAGGGAAGGTTGCTAAAAGGGTAGTGGCTTCCCCTTCGGTGCTTGTGCTTTTGTGAAAGTACACACAGCTTACTAGCACACACAAGGGTGACTTCATAAAAGTCGCCACCCCCAAAAAAACAGGATATTAGAGCCAGTCCTCAGGGGGCCAACTGATTCTGTAAGAAGCTAACATTTTAAAATATCTAGAAGCAGCATCCATTGTAAGGGATTCAATTAACATTATAAATAGTTTAAAAACATTTTGAGTTTAATATCACTTTAAGTTGCAGCAACAAGGCCCCACTCGCACATAGTAGAACACTGTATTTAGAGGAATAGTGTGTATGGCAGTGCTGATCTTTTTCTTGTCAGCCTATCAACTCACTGTCTTAACAAAATTTTGGCCAGCAGCCATGTACAAGACCGGACCAATGTTTTTCTTGTCTTTCAAAACCAGTAGCTGCCTACATTAGCAACTGAGCTACTGTTGCCTCCTGGACAAAAACCAATGAACTTCTTCCAAGTTATGATTACATTTCATCATCATGAGGAATAAACAGGCTTATTTAATAAGCCACTGAAAACAGCATCGCGGATATGCTAAGTGCAGTAATCTACAGTGACCTGAAAGTAAAACTGGCATGAACATAAAAAAAGGTTCCTTTTTAAAGTGGGTGCTGCAATGAGTGTGGATGGCACCACTTCAAATCCAAATAGTAAAATATATCACCAGCCCACCAAGGTAAAAACTTCAACAAGTGGTCATTTTATTGATGTACACACATCTCGTCATAAAGCAACATTTTGGGGCCACTCAGGGTCCCTTCATCAGGCATGACTATCGACATCGTTTTAGGTGCATGAAACTCTTTTTCTGTACCCCTGGGAGCCCCTGAACCTTGGTGCACCCTGTACATATTCCTATCTTCTGAGGTTCACCTCGATGTTGGCCGCTGAGGAACCACTTTTGTACTGTAGGAAGTTGTTGAGGTCTGCAAAAGCTCCCAAAAAGATGGTCAAATTTAGCAGAACAACTGGTGTCAGGCTTTTACAGGTAGAAAGAGTTTTTCTGTCAGCTAAATAGATATGTAAGCCCCTTTTTTTTTAGGAGATGTCTGTCTACTAATCCCCTCTTTCCTTTAGTTAAACGTGTGCGCTTGTGTAACCTGATTGCACATGTTTAGGAGACCACCAGCTGAAACACATGGATTCTACCTGCGTGACTGCCTGCCCTAACATGTCTATTGACACTTACAGTGTTATATGTTTAGATTCACTTAAGGTTAAATAGGTATTTCGGCCCATTCCATACCTTGTTTGAATGGTTGGCATGACATCAAGCCAAAGTATTTTAATGGGACTGAGGTTAGGACTCTGAGTTTTGGATTAGAGACAGACCCTTTAAGATTCTGTTATCAAGTTTCTTCAAAAGCCCAACTCCAGACAAAACTTGTTTTCAACTTGTGGAAGAGTTGATTACGCTTATGCCCATTGTATAGCTGGGCGCTGGGCACTAGATGGTGCTGAGGAGCATATGAATTTCCCTAACAGGTTTTATCCTATTCTTACCCTGTCTAAAACTATAAATACATTTTGGCTTTAAGTTGGCTTTATTAAACTGTATTCCTATATGATTCCTATATGGAAGCTGTCCCATGCCTTTAAACAAATTCCCATAATTCTCCACAGTTGGGATGAGCTATGGGTGTTAAGTTGGATTGTTTTGTTTTCTCCAAACATTACACAGTGAGCATTCAAAAGTTGAACATTTGTCCCATTAACGCTCCTAAGGTAGTATTGTCTGTGAAGGTTCTCATTTATCCAGGTTATGGTATATCTGTAAAAAATAAGTCAAAGCAACTGGACTTGCTGTATTTTTCTTGAAGACGTTTCACTGGTCATGGTTCTGAGTTAGGAAAGCTAGTGAAATGTCTTCAAGAACAATACAAGTCGTCCTGTTGCCTTGACTTATTTTTTCCAGATATATCATGACCTGGATGAATGAGAACCTTCACAGACACACTAGTCCACTGTCACCCATTTGAGAAATGATTGTTATGTCCTATGGAGTGGAGTGGAGTGCTCGCTTCTAGGAAGAGTGGGGAAGGAACTTGATTTCTTCCATTGGTGAACTATCTGCCCGATTGTGGACTGATGGAAGCCCAGGGGATAAGAAAGTATTCATAGCCTGTTACAGATATTGTATAGAAGCTTTAGCACACCTTCTTCATTTTACACTTAAATAATTATTTTTGGAAGCATAGGCATCTTTACGTGTTTTTATTTGTAACGCAGCACAGAAGGTCAAATTCAAACCTGAATTGAATGAAGTGTTTGACTCCCTGAATGGAATATCTGACGCTCGTTTCCCTGTGTTCAAAATGTCATTATCCTTGAAATTTACATTCTCTGTCACTGACCTTGTAAACTTATTGTTCAGGTAAAGCTATGGAGATGTAAAATGTGTAAGTGTTGCAATAAGAAACACATCAAAGTGTTAAATGGTGACAAGGAAGAGTAAAGTGTACTGGTTTTAGATCAATCATATTTTAAATGCCTTGTTTTTAATCTGATGGATCAATCTTTTTTTTACGTTTTATATAAAAGTTTTATTTTACTAACAAAAATGAATACAGGGTGCATTCATTACACCGGTGTCACCTAGCATTTTTTTGAAGAGAGAAAACCACAACATCTGCTTGCTTTCAGACAGTCTCTCTAATTGACACTGTACAAAGCCAATGTAAGGCAGTTTTGGGGCATGCGAGAAATACTGCACATGCACGTAGTCCCATTTTCCACACTATTGGAAAATGTGCACTTATGCGCAGGCACGTGTGCAATTGCTTGCAACAGGACGTGCACAGGAAGATGTGTGCACTGCTGGTACCCAGGATATGGCGTGATCCTTTACTAATAGACTAGCCTATATAAACGGGCCTGTCATGCACACAATTGCTGAGTGGTCTTCAGCTTGTTCTCAGTGACTCTGCGACCTGACCTGCTGTTTGTCTCCTGTGCTTGACTCAGATTGTCTCCTGACCTCTCTTGTGATTGCTTCCTGCCTATTTGACCGCGGCCTATTATCGGACTCCGACCTTGCCTCCTGTTTTGTACCTTGTTGCCCAGCTGGCTCTGACCTTGGCTTTGATCTGACATGGCTCCTGTCTTTGTACCACACTGCCCGACTGGTTTTGACCTCGACTCTGTTCAACCTGCTCCAGGATCCAGTTTGGAACTCACATCCAGCATGGTGTCTGCTTACCTCACCAGCACCCATGCTACTCTCTGTCCACCCACTTCCTGTCTCCCCCACAGGGGTGTGGGACAAGAGGCACAAGGGGAGCCCAGGTCTCAACCCAAGCACTTGATATCCTTACAGAGGGGTGGGGAAAGGTCCCTCCCCTGACTCATTAGGCTTTGCAGAGCCACATATTTAGCTATCAGCTCTGTAAACAGCAAGCTTGTTTCAGCAAAGCAGTTGGCATGGTAAGTTTATTACAGCATTTGAGGAACCATTGGCTGCCTGTTTCATATTATATAACGGGTTAAAAGTTTATTACATGTGAACATAGTAAACAATCTCTGTCTTGTAGGACAACAATAGACGTGCAATACCAGCGCACTTATTAGTAGTGTAACAGAAAAAAATAGCAAAACAATGTATATAAATCAAAATAACACAAATTCTTTATTAGTGTGATGGTAATGAGGTCACATTTTAGGAGGCATATGTTGTGAAATCTTGAACACCCCAAAGGGGTCTCACTGTTTTGTTTTTTTGCATTTACTAGATATCAATCTCTTTCATATACACTACATGTATAAGAATGCTCTGCTTCCATGTGTCCTGATTCAGAAATAGATATATAGATATAGGAATTCCATTTTCTTTATATGTAAGTGAATGAGTCTTATTTTTTTTTTTACCCATTACTTTGGGTCATAAACACACAGCGGGAACAGGAAAGAGTCCAGATATAAGGGATAACTACTTAAAGTAGTATTACATTTTTTAAGGTTTTTTTCCATAATGAGTCCAAATCGGATATGTATACATTTTCCACCAAAGTATTTCTTTATATTTCTGCCCAAGCATTTATAGTCATCATATATTCCAAATAGCTGGTTCCAACTCTCTCAGCGCCACTTCCCTGATCTTCCTTTCCGATACAAGATCACAAGGGACAGCACAATCTCTAGCAGCTGTCCATCCACTAGCTTGGAGAAGGGAAGAGAGAAGAGAGGGGAGCAGGGAACAGGGGAGCGTCTCGCTTTGCTGTGCCTGTGTGTTTGTGGAAACACACACAGCTTACTAGCACACACAACGGTGGCTCCATAATAGTCTGAAAGGGAAAGAAGCCAGGATATTAGGTCCAGTACTCAGGGGACCAGCTAAAACATTTAAACATCATGGAGCAGCATCCATTGTAAGTGATTTTAAATAGTTTAAAAAGCTTTTGACTTTAATATCACTTTAATACATGTATTTTATGGATTGGAATTTATATAAGCCAGTAGGCAAAACATAATGGGGGTTTATGTATTAATTCTATCACACAGCAATGCTGAACAGGAGCCATGAGACAGTTTGTGAGAAAGATCCATTACAATAAGGCAGCTTGAACCATAAATTCAATAGAATGGAAATAGTAAAAATAGATTTGTGGCAGAATAAAACTTGCCCCTCTCTCACCTCCAGTGGTAAACCTGTCGCACATCTGTGCAAATCTGTCCTAGTTGGCTGCCCAGGGTTGCAGATATGGAGGCCACAAATCCACATAGAAACTGTCACAAAGACTTTGCTAACCTTACCTGCATCTAATTTAGTTTATATGTTGATGCTATGGTGTTGATGTATTAACCACTTGATGACCAGGGTGTTACACCCCCTTCTGCTTTCCAGGCCATTTTTCAGTATTCAGCGCTGCCGTACTTTGACTGACATTTATTCCGTCATGCAACGCTGTACCGAAATTAATTTTCCATCATTTTTTGGAACAGATAGAGCTTTCTTTTGGTGGTATTTAATCACCACTGGGTTGGGTTTTTTGTTATTTTTTTACCATATAAAGAAAATAATACTGAAAATTTTGAAAAACACAACTGTCTTCCTATGTTATGTTAATGAAACACTTATTATTACCCAATTGTACAGGCTGTTTAAAATAGTACCAAGATCAAGGCTGCCGTGATCTTGGTATAACTGCTTCAGGATGCTGCCGTTTATTCATGTTAGGCGATTTACTTAGCAAATTAAAATTTAATTTCGCAACTAAATTGTCACTTAGCTTAGTGAATAGGGTGAATTCTATGCAAAGCGAATTTTCACTTTGCAGGGGAGTTTTTACTTAGCTTAGTGAATGCAGTGAAAATACACTTTACATAGAAAACTCAATCATGTGCAAGGAAATATAGAAAAATTGACTTTTTGATTGCACATGATTGGATGATGGAAGTCAGCAGGGATTTACCTCATTCACTAAGCTAAGTGACAATTCCCTTGCAAAGTGAAATTTCACGTTTCTGTGTGAACAGATTATATTCCATTAATAAATAAACCTCTATGTTTATTATATTTGCTCAAATGTGTCATCTTTATTTAGAGGAGAACTGAGGTGAGTGATTTCCACTCATCCTCATAGTTAGGGCCGACGTGTGACAATGAAACTGTCACACATCAACGCTATAGATCGGGAAGTGAGCGAACATATACCGTTGCTTGATCACTTCCCGATTATCTCTCTGCAGAGAGTAGGGACTGTCAGTCACGGCTCCCCGCAGGGATTCCCCCCTCCCCTCTCCGATCCTCCAATGCTGACTGGAAGAACGGACAGTGGAAGGGGCGGGCACAGCTGGCTCTGCCTCTAGATAGGTGGAGTCCGCTGTGAATCAGCCAGTGGGGTGGATCTCGATAGTATTGTCGGGATCCTTCCCGGCTGCAGCACTCTCAGTATATAGCGAGCAATAGCCTGCTGTATACTGAGCTTTGGGTCACGGGAGGAGGTTAGTATATGTTGTCCTGTGACCCTAAAGAGACCTATGAGATAAAAAGGTTACCTCATAGTTCTCTTTTAATGAGATACTGGTTAATTTTGCATCTACCCAAAGCCAGTTATGATTGTGTTTGACATATGAAAAAGCAATGTCAGTTTTTATCATTATATAGTTTTTATTTTTTATAAATAATAAACCAACAGGTAGAGATAAAATGCAAATCGTTTAACTAGGCACCACCAGCATTATCCCCTTCCTGAACATATACTGTACCTTGACAAATACAGCATATAGCTACACATTACTCCGAGTTATATTACAGATTCCCCTCTTTATGTCTCCAATTTAGTTAGCTATACACATAAATTACAATTTAAGGTAAAAACATTTTTAATAGTATTCATAAAATGTTCCAATACATGGCTAATATCCTGTCAGCCAATCCCATAAAACAATACTGGAAATTGTTACTTTTAGCCTATAATGGGAGCTTAAACAGAGTTGGCTGCACAGCACACTTACATAAATGTCAAGTATATAACATTGTGTGCAGTCATGAGCAAATTTATGTACATATTTGTAAGTGTTGTAAATAGATGTTTTTATTGTATATCTAAAATGTCTATAAATACACTATATGACCAATAGTTTGTGGACACCTGATGATTCCACCTACACTCTTTGGACAAATATCTAAATTGTCTACATTATGTATGATGTAGTATTAACAGTACCTGGAAACACCTGAAATCAATCATTTGGAGAGGCGTCCATAGACTTTTACCCATGTAGTCCTTATAACATGCAACTATATCTTCATATTAAAGCTCAACTCTCAGAAATATTCACTAGATGTAACATTATCACTGTGCTGTACATAGCCTATGCAGAGAGCAGAGCTGTGGGAGGGACCCAACAAGCCCCACCCACTACAGGCTGCCTATTGAAAGCTAAAGGAGGGGGCGGACACAAGATCAGTCACCCTGCACAAGGAGAGAGAGCAGCAGTGACCGGTCTTTATTACAGGAAGCACCTGCAAGGAGGCAAAATCGGGGATCTGGGAGAAATATACAAAGTGCAGTAAGAATAAAGGAAGACTACACATGGCTCTTTTTTGTTCAGCACATGGTGTTTTAGATATTTTAATATATATATTTATATGTGTGTATATTAGGGATGCACCGATACCGATACTTGGATCGGTATCAGTGCCGATACTGAGTATTTGGGCAAGTACCTGTTCTTGTCCAAATGCTCCGATATCTTCCCCGATACCGTAACTTCCAGTCAGTTTCCTCTGACCGGCAGTGCCGCAAGGGAACATGGAGCTGGCTTCCTGGCCAACTAGGAAGCCGGTTAGCGGGTAATGATTGGCCGGGAAGCTGGCTCTATGCTGATTGGCTGGGAAGCCGGCTTCCCGGCCAATCAGCATTGATCTTGCCAAAAAGCATGGAGCCGGCTTTCCGTGCAATCTAGAAGTCGGGCGGCGGGCAATGACACGCTGCCAGGCTTTCTGATTGCCCGGGAAACCGATTCCATGCTAGCTGAAGTACCAGTATTTGTACTCCGTATCGGTGAGTACCGAAAAATTAAAATATAGTCACTCGTTCTCGATATTGAAAAACCAGTATCGGTGCATCCCTAAAAATATATATATATTCTTATACATTTTAAGGTTTTAAGGTATTTCTGTTAGGATTGATTTATTAATCAATTAGATTAAGAGCACATACTATCAGAGTCATTAGTTTTCTTATAGTCAAACAATACTTGCTTATCCCAGATTTCAGCTTTAAGCTGATCCTTGGTGCTTAGCACAGATCCAATGCTGCAGAATCCCTTTGTGAAGGTTTTTTCTATTTATTAGCAAATTATCAAAAAACTAAATTATAACCCCCTCACTCCAGAGAAAAGGAGCCTAAAACACCAGGAAAATGTACTGGCATCACCTTGTCTTGAAAAATGGTTGGGGTGTGGTCCCCATTACGCCAGCATTAGAGCATATATCTTCCAGCATTAACGTGACACTAAACCCAGGAGTTAAATCTTAAAAATGCATTATTGTACCTTAAAGAAGAACTATGAGGTGAGTGGTTTTCACTCATCCTCATAGTTAGAGCCGGCCTGTGACAAAGAAGCTGTCATGGGTCGGCTCTATTGATCGAGCGACCACATACGGTCACTCGCTCACTTTCCGATCATCTCCCTGCACAGAGCGGTGTCAGTCATCGCTCTCCACACGGATTCCCCCCTCCCCTCTCCGATCTTTCAGTGCTTAGTGGAGGAACGGATAAGGGATGGGGCGGGCACAGCTTGCTCTGCCTCTACATAGGCAGAGCCGGCTGTCACTCACGCAGCTGGGTGGAGCTCGACAGTATTGTCAGGATCCATCCCGGGTGCGGTGCTCTCAGTATTGCCCACTATATACTAAGCTTTGGGTCACTGGAGGAGGTTAGTATATGTCCTCCCGTGACCCTAAAGAGAACTATGAGGTAAACTACTTACCCCATAGTTCTCTTGTGAGTAACAAAAATGTACATTATTTGTGTATCTAAGGTTGCCACCTGTCTGGGATTCACCTGGACAGTTCGAGATTTGAAAGGTGTGTCTGGGTTTCATGGCAGCTGAGACCTGGACACAAGATATCAGGCAGACAGGGGCAGCCAAAATTAAGATAGGGGCTATTGGCCCCCCACAGAAAATAGTCTTGTGCTAATTACATATGAATAGGTGGCACTATTTACATATGAATATGCAGTGACACTTTCATTTGTAAATACCCCTGTTAATTGATATGCAAATTCTGCACAGACAAAAACTGGAGCAGCTGTACACGGCAACCAATCAGCGTCTGTTTCATTTTAAAATCTTAACTGAACAAACTGAGGAGAGAAGCTGATTGGTTGTCATGCACAGCTTCTCCAGTTTTTGTCTGCTCCAGTTTTGGTAAATTCTCCCCACTATACATTTATGGACAATGTTATTTGTTGATTGAAAGTCATATCCAATTTTGGACTTCTTTATCACAAAATTTTGTATGTGTTTTGATGTGTATGATTTTTTATCACAAAGTGGTTAATATTGATGCACTAAAAGGATTTTTTCCCTGGAGAATTTATATATAGTTCACATATTGCTATCTGAATGATTCTTATTTTGTTTTTGGGGTTATGTTACATTTTGAATAGAGCGGGGCACAAATAAGGTTTTATTGAATGGTCGGTGTTTATACCTCTGGTATATTGGCAGTCACTGAGAATACCTCTGTTACATTGACGGTCAGTGTAATGCCCCCTAACTAATTCTTTCATCTCGCTCTCTTGACTGTCTCTCCTGGCTCTCTTTCTTGGCTCTCTCTCCTGGCTGTCTCTCCTCATTCCTGGCTGTCTGTCCTTGCTCTCTCTCCTGGCTGTCTCTTCTCTCTCTCCCCTGGCACTCTCCTGGTTGTCTCTCCTCACTCTCCTGGTTGTCTCTTCTCTCTCTCCCCTGGCTCTCTCCTGGTTGTCTCTCCTCGCTCTCTCTCCTGGCTGTTTCTCTTCACTCTCTCCCTTGGCTGTATCTCTTCACTCTCTCCATTGGCTGTTTCTCTCCACTCACTTCCTTGGCTATCTCTCCTCACTCTCCTGGTGTTTTAAAGTAGCCACCACTTCAGGCTCGCTCCTGTGATGGACTACAATGTCATGTTTAGTTCACCAAACTGTATTGGTTATTGAGAAGTGACTTCTTTACAACACACACAGGGACCATGGGGAGTAGCTACGTTCCAGAAGAAAGGACAGTATTAGCACCAATTCAGAGATGATTTTAGGCTCTACAGCTGAGTTATACACAAATAAAGTTCAGTATTGTTAATAGTTAGGGTACTTGAATTCATTTTTAAGATTTAACTGCTGAGTTTAGTGTCACTTTAAGGTAGCTTTGAGAGGAGTTCCCCAAAAAAGGGCTACCATTCTCAAAGTATTGATGCCTACTATTGGCATGCATTAGGCACCTCATCACTTTTGGTGCCTTGAAGGGGTTCCATGCATGTAATAGCGGTTTATGTGCCTCTTAGACTCCATTCATACCTTCCACACGTATTCGGCCGTAGGAATACGCACACAACCGCTCTAAACATAAAAAAACAACGCACTTTAATGTGCATTGTTCAGACTTTTGCACTGTAGTCTCGCAGTACAAAACTGTGCGTCCCGCAAAATAGTACAAGCGTGATTTCAGGAGGGGATTCTTCTCATTTGCGGCTATTGTAATAGCCGCAAATGAGCGGAATCCGTGCAGTTGTAAAGATTTTAGCATTTGTATGTGGTGTGGTTTTCCGCACTCAAAACAGCGCGGGAAACGCAAATGCTATATGTGAATTGAGGCTTAGGCCAAATAGGGTTATACCCAATACTCTGTGAACTGGTAAAGGAGTCCTGTCGCCACTTATCAGTATACATATAGGCTTTAAATGAGTTAAAGGCAATAACAGCTTTATTTCTTTAAAAAAAACGTTATCGAAAGAAAAACAATATTCCTTTACCTTTTAATGTAGCTCAGTTTACCACAAATCCACTGAGAGTGAGTAACTAGATCTGTATAGATTCAAGCTTCATGAATGTCCTAGGGAATTATGGTGGATTTCCACGCTGTCATTCTCTAATGACCTTAGCTAGGGGAAAAGGAACATAACAGTTGTATTGTATACAGTGTAACTGATATGTTTCCTATTGGTTAACCAAAGCAATTAAAGAATGACAGTGAGGGAATCCACCATGCCATTTTCATTCTTCAACACTGAATCATAACTGACTCAATACATCTGTGTGCATAGACCTGGGAAGAAGGATGAGAAGCTTCCCTGAGGAAGCAAAGTACTTTCAGGTAATTGACACATAAAGCCCATGCTGTCACTGACACTCTCCAGCCATAGGAACACTGGTCCATATTCCTGGTGGGCATGGCAGGTATCCTCAGAGGAGAAACATCTTTAACTCTTTAAGTAACAGAACCATAACTTTTAATGCATGTATAGCCAAATATTTTTTTACCTTTTGATAGAGTAGGGAAGGATTAAAACCTCTCTCAAGTTAATTTTGCTGTATGTGTCCCGGCTAGGTAGATCCACCCTCTAAACTTGTACTGTTCTCACCAGAACAAGTGGTGAGGGGAATTCTTCCAATGGTGACACCCGTTCTAGTGACAACTGTCTAAGGGAGAATTGCCTTTGCATTGCAGAGATTTACTCTTGCTTCCAGTTGGGTCTCTTGGACAGGAATTAAGGGGAAATCTTCCTGTCAGGAAGCCAGAACCAGCCTGTGCCGCTGGAGCTGTGTGTTAGCAACTGTGCATGCGCATGTGCACGGGCACAGTATGGCTCATAGATTTGTGCAGGTCTGCACGCATTTGTGTGTATGCTCCTCAGTGTGCATCCGCTCATTATGAGCTGTGGCTTCAAATGGGCTATTTAAGGCTATGACATCCTAGCCTCCAGTGCTGAGTGATCAAAGGCCTTCCTCTGTCCCAAGATCCTGTAGTCTGTTGTGCATCTGTTATTGACCAAGCTTGTTGGACTGTTCACGCTACTGTGACCTCGGATTGTTCCTGACTACACTCCTGCCTGTTGCTTGCTACTGCTCTGCCCGCCTGTTGATGACCCAGCTAGTTCTGACTTGTAGAATTCTGCCCCTCGTGTTCCTCACCTGTGCCTGTTTCCTGCCAGGGACTCGGCATCACAGAGACTATTCTTTCCTGCCACAGTGACATCAACGGCACTTGTGCCTTTGATGAGCAAATAATATATCGAGGTTTCAGCTGTTTCCTACTCTATCAAAAACAAAAAGAAAGTTTCTTCTATACATACACTTTAAGACATAAATCATATCAGCATGATTCTTGTAAAAATACATGATCCCTGTTAGCGACAGTGTATAAAATATGAGGTGTTATTATTCATTTTAAACCTATTATGAGATCCACATGTAGTACTAATGTGAATTTAAGGGCAGACACTGCAAGGTGTCTGTACAGTTGCTCTTTGGACTGATATTAAAGAGAATAATTAAGGCAAAATTGACAGGCTCCCTTGAAAGTCCCCCTTCACACACCTTGAAATTAAGTCCTTGAAAATTTCCAGTGCTTCCAGGTATGAAGGAGTGACCTTCTCCCATTTCTTCCAAGGATGCAGGTTTGAGCAGCCAATTGCCAAGCCAGTACAGTGCCACATAGTGAAGGAGAGAAGGTCATTAACCCTGGGTAGACTTGTGCGCCGTCAAAAAATTTGTTCCGTTTAGTTCCGTTTTGTAATATCCATTATTTCGTATTTCGTAATTCGTATCCGAAACTCAATTCGGATTCGTCCGAAATACGGATTTTCGTTAGTTTCAGCTCCATTTTACTGACCACGGCCTTACTGCACGATTCCAGCAGTCAAGGCTCCCTTTCCTGACAGGTCAAGTGATTTGCCATTAACTTCTTAAATCCTAGCAAAGGTGAGGATGATGTATCTGGCCACTGGCTGCCTCCTGAGATGCCTATTTCACACATCCCAGGGGAGATAGTTTGCCTGATGTTGTGAATTTGCAGACATGCAATGGATCTCTGCCAGGTCTTTGACCCATGGTGCATCTGTGCATGCTTAGAATCCATGAATGCGCAGACATTGCGCAAGTCTCTGCCAGGTTAGACCTGGTAGAGACTTGCGGCTTGTCTGCACATGCGTGGGGAAATCTGGTGTATTTGCAGACACTCTGCTGGTCTCTGCCAGGGTCTATGGGACCTGTCAGAGACCCATGCTATCTCTAAACATGGGTCAGATCTTGTTTCTAGGTAGCAGAGAGTTGAGTACTGCAAGTAGAATTTCACCTGATAGGACAACACTAGACTCCTTGGACTAGTAAGTATGTCTTTTATTTTCATACAGGACCAAGTGTTCGGTTTAAGAAATTTGATGTTAGCTAGATATGGTGAGGTTCCTCTTTAATCCTCTTAAATATATTTCTGTTTACAGTTTTTGATAATAAATGAGCATGGGACATCTTTTAATGTTTCCGGTACACCATGTGTGTCCTGCTTAGCAATGCAGCATAGCAATTGTTCTTTAGCATTGTTGCTGAAGTCTTTCTTTTGCATTTGGAAGCAGTGCTGTTCAAACTTATGCAATTGAATGCAAATTGCATGAGTAAAAGGCTATGCTGGACCTGCGTTGTTTGCAGTGCAAATGCATCTCAGTTGGACCTGCTGCATCCAAAGAAAAACATAGCTATGCAAAGCAGGTTGAACGCAGCTTCAGAACTGTCATCCACATTTCACAAGTCAATGGGAATTTGCAGATTTGCGTTTGGCATACAGAAATTGCAGGAAAACAGCGCCTGTCTGCAGGAGTCCGTACTATGTCAGAGCCCTCATCAGTCTTCTCAGATAATTCAGACTCAAGGAATGTTTTGCTGTAATTGGTATATTGGCCGTTCGGCCAGAGTGCTGATTGTACATTCATTCAGCCACTAGACAGCAAATCCTGAAACAGCAGACTATCTGAAAAATCACAACAAATATTACTTCTTCAAAAACTCAACACTCACTGGAAATACATTTTTGGGGAGCAGTTAGGACACTATCTGCAAGGAGCTTGCATGTTCTCCTTGAGCTTGTGTGGGTTTCTTTTGGGTACTCCGGTTTCCTCCCAAACTCCAAAGACATGCTGGAAGATTAATTGGCTCATGTCTAAATTGGCCCTGAATGCATGTGAGATAAGGACCTTAGATGGTAAGCTCCTTGAGGGCAAAGGCTGGTGTGATTGTGAATAAGGTGCTGCATAAATTGTCGGCGCTATATAAATACCTATAATAATAAATAGTGTTTTATTATCAAATATCTTCTATATTATTAGACAAATCTTCTTTAAACAAACTATCATTTGTGCCTTGCTGAAATAAAAAAAAATTTAAATGAATCCTCTAATGTAAAACACGGCCTACAACCAGAAGACCATTAGATATTTTTTACTACTGTCATTCCTTATAATTTTTCAGGAGAGGCAAATTTAAAATCTGCATTCACATTCTATGAACTGATAGACAATGTTTATTTCATCACCTGTAAAGGCATTTTTTTTCACTGTCGACAGGAGATCATTGCAAACTGGAATTCGCAGTGGACATTTTAGACTCTCTTTGGTCTGGTGGCACCCCCAAGGAAATTAGGGACAAAGTCCCGATGCTTTTGTCTACAGACCTCTCATTTCCTCCATGCGGTGTGGTGAAAGAATTGGATACAGGGATGGAAGAAGCAAAGTGCTTCGAGTAAATGAAATATTGATCCGTACTCCCCTGGCCTTGCCTTCACCTTGCTCTCCGGACTGTGAGTTACTGACTTTTCCGTTTTGGCTGGATGAGGAATTATTACGAGAGGTCCGTACGAGTAATTACTTGGCATGGAGAGAAGGAGGGTCCATCATATATTTCTGCGCAAACGCTAATTTCCATCAGTCCGGCAGTCTCCTTTTTTTTTTTTGGCCCTGTCTTTTCCTACCCTTGATTCAATTCTTTTAACCATCATTAATCATTGGGTTTGTCGGTAGAAGTTTATCAAAAGTATTAAATGAACACGGGAGCATGGTCACGATTCAGGAGGGGGAAAAGGGATGCAAGGCAGGAGCTGAACGTCGGGAAATATGGAAGGCTGCTCTCGTGATATATGGGGGTGTCTGTTCAGCTACAACCAGCAGTTTATTTTAGTGATGAATATAGTAGCCAGGGCCGTGATAGGATCCATCTTGCATCTTATGCTGTGGGCTATTGTTTAAGGTAGGCCATGTGTCTCTCAATAGTGAAGGTCATTACTGATAGCAAATATGAGAACAACAGCGATTCATTAAACGTACTTAATAGGGCTCGGAGTTGACAGCAACATGTGTTCTTTCAAGCAAATAGCATTCAGTCCGGGTGATTTTTCTTTTTTTCCCCCTCTTACAATGCAGCTGTCGCACTCTGCTTAGTCTGAACACGCTGCAGGAGCCAAGGCTGTTGATTGTGCTTCCCCCCCTCCCCCCACTCCTGTTCCAAGCTGCATCTGCGTTGCACAATGCTCAATTAGTTTGACATCACTGATGTCACAGGGAGAACTATAAGGATTTTAGATTGACATTGCTGGGCTAGGTAAATAATAAAAAAACAACTAATTTAAAAACATATTAAAGTCAAAAGGTTGTTATTGATATTTCAAATGCTGGTTAAATCACTTAAAATTGATGCTGCTTCCTGAGGTTTAACATTTTTAGCTTCCAGCAGAATCAAATGGTGTCTTGAGCACTGGCCTGATATCTGGTTTTAGGATGGCTCCTTTCCCTTACAGGGTTCTATGGAGCCACCCTTGTGTGTGCTAGCACAGAAACATACAGGCACAGCAAGGCAAGCCCCTCCCCTGCTCCCTGTCTCCTCATTTCTTCCTTCTCCAAGCTAGTAGATGGACAGCTGCTGGAGATGGTGCTGTCCCCCGTGATCTAGTAACCAACAGGAAGTTTAAGGAAACTGAGCTTAGGCCTCATTCATACACAGGCGACAGCATTTACGCACGTTATCACGTGTATATAAAGTCGCAAACAAAAATTGCAGTGCGCCTTTTCAATCGTTTCCTATTGAGTCTATGGGGATAAATCATGCTGATCTGGCCAAAAAAAGCTCATGTGCTTTTTCCAGCTACGGGCATTTTTCTACGCGCGACACTACGCTCATGTGTGAACGGGGGCTATGGAAATGAATGGGATTTCTTGTTTTAAACGTTTCAGTCCAAAAAAAAAAAACGCACGACAAAAGCCTTGGTGTGTACGGGGCCCTAGGGAGTTGGAGCTGTTCATAAACACGATGACTGTGTTTGGACAGAAATGTAAAGAAATACTTTGCTGGGCAATGCATATTTGTTAGATCTGGATTTATTATTGAAAAAACTTTGATGGTCCATTTCCACCATCTGCATTGTTTCCAGTGCAAAACAAGGCAATTTGCCTTTTCCACAGATGGTGCCTATTCACACCACCACATTGCGGTAGGATTGTGGTAGGAATGTGGTGGTGTGCACTTAAAAAAGTAAGGAATGCCTTACTTTTTTCAATGCAGCGGGATACGCACCGTGCATGATTGCCACGCGTTTACGGATCGCCCAGGTGTGCACTAGACATGTGCAATTCGTTTCGTTACGAATCGAAATTCGTACGAATTTTCCTGAAATTCGTAAATTCGGAAGCATCCGAAATCCGAATTGCAGTTTCCGAATTATATCCAAAATACGAAATTCCGTTAACGAATTTCGGATCCGAATTTCTTTGAAACAGGAACTAATATTACCCCTGTAAATGAGGTTGAACAACATGACAAGATTTTTTTTTAAATCCGAAATACGGATCCGCTGCTGCTGAGAGTTGCATTACAAATACAGGCAGGAAATACGAAATTCCGTTGACGGAATTTTGTTCCGTTACGAACATTCGTTATATTGAAGTTAAAAAGCAAAGTACATTTGTTAATATACTGGAGTTGATGATGGTAGTTTTTTTTTCCCCCCGAAATACGACATTCGGATCTGGAATCCGTTAACGGAATTCGTATTTCGTTTGGTTGACCAATCAGAGGTTTTCTCTTCTGCTGCTGAGAGTTGCATTACAAATACAGGCAGGAAATACATCACTTCACTTCTGATCGGTCATTCACTCGGCTGCCCTCGGCAGCTTTGTGAATAGACCCCTTAGACTAGGCTCACACCTAAGCAATTTATCGAGCTTATTTAGCTGCACGATATTGCACAAAACAGAGATTTCCATTCAAGTCCATGGGAGCTATTTTCGGGCAACCACGCAGTTTTCAAAGCAAAATTGCCCAAACAAAAATGCATGACAACCGCGTGAAAACAACTAACCAGCTCAAACGCCTAGGTGTGATTGTAGCCTTGGGGGGTGAGGAACGGGGACCACCTGTCTGTGGAGTTTGCAGACTATTTTTCTAGAACCTCTGGTATTTAGTATAAATATGGTATAAATTTAACCTAATATCATAGAGTTATTTATTTAAACTGCATGCAACTGTTTCATGCTTTGTGCTTATCAGTGCAGTGTATGGAAACTTTGGCTGCTATGGAGTAGGGTTTGGGACCCAACAATTCCAAAACTATAGTTCTATGTAGTCAGTCTACAGAAGCACACAGGCTGTACTAGTCTTTTGCAGAATGTCCAGCATGCTTTGCAAACTGAGTGTCATGGATACATCCTCTAAAAAATGTTTGTCTTATTTTACATAAATACGAAAAAAGAAAAAGGCATTCTGTGTCTGGAAAAGAAGAGGAGGGGGCGGGGATGTGACCCTCTCCTCTTCCAATTGCAAAAGTCTTGTATTCTTTGAGAGAAAAAAACAAGGTATTTTGTGAATGAAGAGGGGCAGACAATAAGACCGGAGCATTTCATTGCTCGAGTTACATCCCTCACCTCTCGAAATGCCCCAAAGGTTGGGGTTATGAGTAAGAGCCTGCATGCCTCAAGGTAACATTTTTATACTTTGCAGCGGCCCTCCACACATACCATCCAGCTTTTTAACAATAATTTAGACACCCATTGCAGTGTGTAAATGATAACTTTTCCCAGAGTTTGGCTTTAAGACAGGATTTTCTCATCTCAAACCCGATGCACCTGAACAACATACAAAAAACATGTGTATGAATGCACTGAACGGCTTTCTAAAGATGCATCTGCCGGTAACCTAAATCTATCCACATATAGTGGCACGCATCGTAACGTTTTACATGAATAAATCAGCTGCTAGCTGATGTCTTTGAATTAATAGGATTCTTCACAACAGGAGTAATAAACATTCAGCGAACAGCATTTGTTTGAGAATACAATTCCCATCCAATTTAACATTATTTCCCACTTATCCTCACATATCTTCTCTCTGTGAATTTACTCCCAGTTTGATTTCCAATCATTTATATCTTATGGTTGATTAATCTCTTAGCAAACTCAGCCAAACGTCATTCACAAGGAATTTTTAAAAGCAGGGCATACCTTGGGAAAAGAAATGTTAGTTCCTTAAAGTATTCTAAAACCAGAACATTTTTTATTGTAGCTTTGGATATAGCGAGCAAGGCTTAGAAACTCTGTATGGGTTGTATTGCTGTCTGTACCCCGTTGGAGACATTCGCCCTCCCTGTTTGTTCTGGTGACCATTCTCACCATAATGGAAAGTGATGGGAAGTCCAACATTTTCCAGTTCTGGTGACAACTGACTTAGATGGATTTTTCATTCACCTTTCAGAAATTTCTTCTCAGCCCCTATCTGTATTACGTAGACAGGAAGCAAAACAAATTCTCCCCAGTGGAACGTTGGGATGATGTATGAGCTCAGACACCCGTGTTCTTGAGCCCTAAATCAACCAAACTGTCACTTGGACTCAATAGAAGGCTTCTTTAGGGGGATACATGCAGCTTTATTGTTTTGCAGAGCACCCCAGGTGGCCTGAGACCCAGGACACTCTGTTTTGCAGATACCAAGCAGAGCTGGCAGGCCCTCATCCATCCCTTGCGTCTCATTATTGGTCGGTAGCTTCAATGATCAATGGTGAGGCACATGTGGGACAGCTTTTAACATACTGCTTTAAAAACCAGGTGGTACTGCAATGTTAGAAGATAATGTTATGAGTTGGTTTAGTTGGTGGATTAAGCTCTTTTGTTCCTGTTGGATGTTGATTGCTGTAAAGTTTGGTGTGGCAGCATGTCTCCTGTGTCCTGTCTCGAAATGCCAAGCACAGGACATGACATGGTGCCAGAAGCTTAAACGCAAGATAAGGCCACTTTCTCCACGGAAAATTGAATTTGTTGGCATAAAACGTCCACTCCTAGCTCTCATCAGATCAATGGACTTATTAGGATAACTGTCAAACATTTGATCTCAAAAGCAAAACAAAGTTTAGGAAATCCATGCAGTACCATACTGGAGTCTAGGAACTCACCTACTGATGGCCTCGGGTCACCAGCTCATCTGCTCATAAGATGGTGGTTGTGCTCCATTCTACTACTAAAGCTAATTTTACATGCCATAGTTGTATAAATATGGAGGATTACACAACAAACACAATCTGAATGATACAGCAGGAAGATCAGACCATTGTCCAAAGACTCTGAGGTCAATGCTGCCAACTTCTTAATTACATTGTACTTGCTGCAAACAGGGAATTTGGTGTGTATAGAGGCCACAGAAGATAGCTGATCAAAACACAAACATTGCTGTTTTCAGTTGGAGAAGATAAGAAATGCAGTAAAGACAACCAAGAGGATACACGTAATCCATAATTGGGGCCACAGGCCTCAGAAACAAAAATGAATTCAGGAAACAATGCTGTGACACCATAAAACAGCAGAATGCAAATTAAAAAAATCTATTTGTGCTTTAAAGCCACCTGAGTGTCTTGATTTATAAGAATGCACCACAGTGAGTTTATTAATTATACGAAAACTCTCCCTGTACATTTGTGTAATGTTTTACAATGTACTTTTCAGAGGTGTAGAGTACTGTGTTGAACAGAAGGTGGCATTGCAAAAGGTCAGTATATAGTTACTGTTACTTTTTGGTTCAGTGTGCCCACTAATAAAAATAAAATTTTTAGATTATTTAAGGTAAATGGTTAAATCTTATTTGTGGAACAGTTTTTACATTGGCCCAGCATATGTAGGAATTTCATTGACCTGGCAATACCCTGCAGACAGGGCCGGCCTTAGGCCTTTAGGCGCCCTGTGCGAGAAAGCTTTACAGCGCCCCTCAGTGGCCACACCCTTTAGTGGCCACGCCCCCGTAACCACACCCATTTCCCCCAGTGGTCTCTCTGCAGAAGTCTGACATGTCCCCTACTGAGCCAGAGCTAAAGCTGTGCAATAAACAGAGAGCATGAGCTTTGCTGACTGCACAGCTCTAGCTCTGACTCAATGAAAGGGCATTTTGTACTGCTGTAAAGAGAATCAAAGTGACAGGTTCTGTTAGAATCCCCCTTCCCTGCTGATACTCACTCTCCATGTTCTCACCCCGGCTTCATCAGAGCACTGAGTCCTAATCCTGGGTAAATGGGTGGTGTTAGATGGTGTTGAAGCTTAAACATGATTAACCTATATCTCTTCTTCCTCATGTGCAGGGACGGATTTACACTCCCTGTTGCCCCAAGGCCAGCCAGGTTCCTCAATGCAACAGACGTTCTCCGTTCTGCTCCCTGCTCTCCATCCTGAACTACCTTGCCTTGGTCCCGGTCACCCAGAATAGCGGGGGACCCCGAAAACCACGGCGAGGAGGGAGGCGGCCAGCGAGGAGAGAGGCGGTCGGCGGGGAGAGAGGTAACTGGCGGGGGGACAGACCTGCAGGCTGCATACAAGTGATCTTGGTGGCATCGCGTGATCACTTGTACAAAATGAGTGTTGGCTTCCCCACTCTATTTTTAGCTCTGCTTGCCCGAAGCAGGGTAAATGGAGAAAAAAATACCCGCCCAACGCCCGGAACTGCATGTCCCAGGCACTGGGCGATCGGAAATTCCACACTCCTGCTGCCCCTCTACTCCCTGCTGCCCAGAGACCGGGCCTCAGTGGCCTTGTGGGAAATCCGGCCCTGCTCACGTGACAATGTTCATGCCTGGCAACTAGCTGAGCAGGCCCAAGCGCTGCTTAATTTAAGAAGGTCAAATGTTCCTCCATATACAGAAGCACCAGGCACAAGGACAATGGACAATCAACAGGGCAGCAAAGTAGGTCAGAAAAGATCAGGTGGAGGAGTTCTGCTTTCAGGACAGCCTGTCACTTTGCCTTGAGTTGGCAGAATGATAGATTCTCTTAAATGCATGCATGGTGCCATGTTAGTGGGGTGATGGTAACAGGGTCTCACTGGGTCCCTGTCATGGTCCACTGCTCCCCTCCTCACCTCCAGTCACTATGTGCAAACAAGGTTCTGTGTAATGAATCATCTGGGCAGATAATAACTCTTTCCAGTGTTTCCCATAGTAGGGTTAATAAAATATTGAATTCTAGAGACCCTTTCTTCCTTTTTTTTTTTCGATTCCGTAGCTGACATCTATGAGTCTGCTCTACGAGATGTCAATCCTATTCCTCAGATAATGGCTCCTGTATTTTCCATGTTCCTCGATGACCTTGGATCAGGTTTATCTGCATAAGCCGCTACTATTTGTCATGATGTGCAGATAAACTGCCTTTAACTTTTCCTGCTGCAATTATGTTTCAGGGGGATTTGATGTGTCTGCATACCTTGCCTTCCACACTGAGCAGGTTCATTTACTGTGAGAGGTAAGGGGGGCTTCGTCTGGTATGGTGAGAGGTCAGGCTTAATGAAAACAGTCCTTTGTTTGTGCCAAGGAAGGTTTATCCAAGGGATATCCATTTCACTGCAGCTTATAAAGAAGCAGAAGCAAACATTAATTATGATCATTTTACTGGAGGAAGTGGAAGACAATACATCCTGTTTTCAATAAAATACAAATGATGCCATTCTTAAGCAGCCTGAGCTATACAAATAAGTACAATTTGAAGTAGACCCCTTACCCCGACATAAAAGAACTGGGTTTTGGTAAAAATCCTGAAAACAATGTTCTCTGCTAATGGTTGTTTCTACCATTGTACAATATAGCTGTTGGATGCAATTCCTTTTTTCTTTTCTGCCTTTGTATTTGGCAATGTGTGTGGATTAGATGAAGGCATAAATATTTTTAGACGTCTAGATTTAATAAAGGATATGTATAGGAATGTGTAATGGTTTTGTATATATTATTTTTATTATGGTAAGGACAAAATAATAAAACGATAGAAGATAATTTTTAGTCAGGTATACAGTATATAAAATAGTGCATATGAATATTTTCTTTTGAATTATTCCCAATCATCAAATGAAGCTGCAGACTGTGTTTCCCATTTACCTGTCTCTTTTTAGCTGCTGTGTTAGAAAAAAATCACTGTATACAGAGCTCAGTAGCTCAAGATGACAAAGAAGTGAATGAGTCATGGTTGGTCCGTGGTACGTGGTCCGAGTGTTGGATTGCATTCTGGGTCCATCCTTTTGAGGTTGAGAGGGGCTGGTCTTCTGTTGGGGGACATAGCCTGACCATCATACTACTTCCATGTGGCACTATGTGTAATCTTTGAGTTGCTTTTTTGAATCAATACTGTTATTAGACAAATTGCCTTCATGTACTACAGTGTGATTCTACCTTGTACCTGGCAATGATTCTTGTCTCTTTTTCCCTTTCTCTCTTTTATGTATCATTTGAAAAAATGTAATACAAATTATAATATTTTAAAAAAAGTAAATGAGTCATGTGACTTATCAGTCCATTTCGCCTGCTCTGTTTAGATGGGCGGGTGTTGGAAGGAAAACGAATGCTGCTTGTCTAGGACAGCGTCATTTGAAAGATTAAAGGAAACCTTTGTCAAGTGAAACATGGAAGCTGACATTGCTGACTTCTCATTCTGCCTATGCTACTTGCCTGGCTGTCATGCAAGCTGGAACAAGCAATTAGATAATATGTTCTGACTTTTCTAATCTGCATACTTGTTCCAGGTCAGTAACTTAGAAAGTGTTGAATCCAGCATCGGTTCACTATAGTAGCCAAGCTACTAACATTTTCAAAGAAAGGCCAGAAATTGCACCCCCTTGTTTTTTCAAGGGAGGTTTCACTTTAAGCCTGATTGGCTGTTATGGGAAACATTTCCAGTTTTTGCAAATTACAATATGAAGAATTCAGCACAAGAAACTAAAATCTATGTGGAGTAGTTGGGGACAGAACTGGGACTACAGCTGGAGTTGTCCATCAGGCTTAAAGCAGACCTAACATTCTAAATGAATGCAATCTCTTTTAAATCCCCCTCAAATGTTCTGCCAGCAAAGATGTATATTTTGTACAAGAACTTATTTTTCTTTCAATCAACCCTGATTTGGGTTGGAAGGTAAGTGCCATGTTTTAAAAATCCCTTGCAAGGGTCTGAAATCTTTAGGCATGGGAGAGAATGTTGGTAGTTTGACATCAACATTTTCAGGCAGACGCTCTTAGTCCCTATTTATAGTTATTATCCATATGAGTCTTCCTCAGTTTTGAGAAGTCCTCTACGCAAGCATGACAATCAGGTGGTTCACCTAGAGGGAGTGGATGGCCGAACCAGCATGTGGAGGACATGTAATATTGTGGCACCAGTAAATTTGCATTGGATGAGGTATGCACACCTTGGGAGAGTTTGACAAACTGCTAGGATAGTTCATGTGGGGTTTTGCTATATACACATTTCACATTTTGTGAACAATTGGTCTTCCAGAAGTCAGCTCTAAGAAGCCAGAGGGTGATTCAATCTAACAACATATACCCATAACGTGGCAAAGAGTTAGAACCTCTGCCACATTTTTATTGCTGTCTGTGTCCCCATTTTTGAGTTTTCCACCACACTTCACGTGACAGTGACCGATGGCATACATAACAGCAAGTGAAGGGAAATTACTGCAGCGAGACCAGACACTGCATTTAGAATGTAAAGGAACATCTATCTATCTCCTATCCAATAAAATGTTTTGGCAGGAGTTGAGCATCAAGAAAATGTTTAAATCCATGCATTTGCATAACAGCCAATCAGCTAGTATATTTAGAAGGAGCTATACTATGAGACTTCATGAGAGTCCCAAATTTCTCTCATCACAGGCTTACTTAAATTCCTGTTTAGGTTATACCTGTATTTACACTAAGCATATTCAACTGCTAACACCTAGATATACCTTTAAATATTTTCCCAAGTTCCCTAACAACCCTGGGGTGCCGTTATGCAAATCCTGACTTTACCCATCCCAGCTTTGATATGTTAATTCCCGCCTCCCTCAACTTTCTATTGATTGGTACACACTGAGGAACTTAAAGTGATATGAACAAGAGGATCGGCAACATGACAAAGCACATTGGTTGAGATTTCAATAACTAAGTGACCAAAGGTCTCAAGGCTTTTGAGAGATACTATATGTAATGGTATGAGCAGGTGGCTCCATGCAGCACCTAGAGTTGCCCGCCTTCAATTCATGCTAACAGTGTATTAAGTTTAGTGTAGGGACAGGGTTGCTTTAACTTTTAGATTGTAAGCCCTCACGGGCAGGGCCCTCCTTACCATCTTGTCTTAAATTGTATTGTGATTGTAATGTCTTCCTTATATTGTAAAGCGCTGTGCAAACTATTGGCGCTATATAAATCCTGTATAATAATAATAATAATACACTCTTGTGACAGACATGTACATCAGGTTTCTCATATTCTGTTTTACAATCTCTAATGCAGGTTACTGTCCACTCCAACTTCATTTGATGCTGGGGCTCCTGGCTGGATGTGAGCTCAGGATAAAGATGTAAAGACAGGGGCACTTTCTTGTAGAAATCCAGTCTTCAAAGAGGCCTTTTTTCATGTTAGGAGAATAACAGTCAACTTAACCAGTCCTCTTATGTTCCCTATCATCCTGTACAGTGGCTATATTAAGTTGCAGCAAATATGTCATACAGTTCAGTAAGACTATAAAAAGAATCCAGGAATCATGCACTGGGTGACTTTCTGTGATGTCCTAAAGGCTTTCTACATGCTTTAATAGTTCAGTCATAAGACTTGGCCCCTTTGATCATTCTCAACATAACATATCATGGAAAAATTAGGCGACTGAGCCATTCTGAATACTGTGCTGCAAAGGCTGTCAAATCGTTAGTGTGTCACGGCTCACAAAGTGGCATCTGTTGTAGGGAAAATAAAGGGAAGAACATTGGCGATTGTGGTTTTCAAACACAAGGGATTTGCAGGGCTCCATGGAATTGTTTAGTCTGGGCCTTAATATGAGATTGCATGAGGGAGGGGCTGCTTCTCAATGTTTTTAATAACCATCTTGTATTTCATCTCTGAATATGGATAGTTCTCAGTTTACTTATGGGTCAATAAACAAGTGTGTGAAAAGGCAAAGCCAGGCATGCATTACTTATGGCCACTGAAAGCTTCCCAATGCCCAGAGCCAAAAGGATTTATTGAGTTGAATCACTAGATACACATGAGCACTTACCAAAGCATTAACTTTGCTGCAAGATGCATTTTGATGAACTAAACATTTGGCTTTGACCCAATGGCACTAGTCCAACTTGGGGACCTCTGTCCTTGGAAGGAATTATTTGTGCCTGGAGCTTTTCATTACGACCTCTAATGCTGGTTTTACACATGGGCCCCATAAAAACAACTTCATTAATCAGGGCAACCAACCACAAATAGTTTCTATTGTTTTCGCGATAACATAGGTTGCATAATTCTATTTGGTTGTTTTGTTGATTGAAAGTTGGTTGAAAGTAGAAGATATTGCCTAATAATTACCAAATGGCCAGCATTACAGTTTGTACTCACAAGCTACAGGCTCAACGTGTACACTGCACCCAGTAGGGAAGCTAGACATTCAGTCACCCGGGGGAAAGGCTCAGAGTTACTCCCCCAAGGGACAAGTTCTCCATCCACACACCCAATGGCACCCCTCCTACCTCCACTGAGTGGGACAGCCTTTGAAACAGAACATTGCTGCAGAGTCAAAGCCAAACATGCATTTTAGCAGCCTACAGCACAATGGATGTGTTCTTGTGTGTTTTAGTGCCCAATGCTTTTTTATCAAACAGAAAGCAAAATAATTTCCCTTGCAGGGGTCTGTGTGAGCATATTCCAGTAGACCAGTATACAACAAAATATGCAGCTCCCCTGTGTATTCATGAGACTTTTTTTGGGTCAGCTTGGACCTACACACTGTTCTACCACAGTCTGCACACAGTCTGGTGTTTCTAACAAGCACTACCACCTTGCTCATTAAATAGAAAAGTTAATATTGTACCCCAGGTGGGGGGAAGTTAAGCCCCAACATACAGCTGCACAGATGTGCCACTACCATCAACTTACCTGACAGTCTAGGCAGAAGGCCCACAACTCTGCCCTAGACCCAAATATATATATATATATGTATATATATATTATATATACTGTCTATATAGTAAAAAAAGAAGTTAGGGTATTGCAGTACTCAATGTTCTTTATTTGTTATTCCAAAATGGTCATGACATGATTTTGTATCATGTCATGACCATTTTGGATTAACAAATAGAGAAGAAGACTGAGTGCTGCAATACTCTAACTTGATACTATATGCAAGGAATCGTGGATGGATTCCTGTATTGATGACACCAGCTAGAAAAAAGCTGGGCTGCGGTGTATCCAACTGATTTAGTGAATATATTATATACAGTAGGCATGTGCACCAGCAAAGTTACATTTAAGAGGGAAAAAAAGTTTTCTTGTTCTCAAATGTCACTTCACTGCAATGAAATTTCGTCCAAAAAACGAAAGTTCGTCCAAAAAAACCGATTCGGAAATTCGGATTCGTTTGCATTCGTCATATCTGTAATTCGGAATTCGAATACATCCGAACCTCCGAATTTCCGAAATTTCGTCCGAATTTCGATTCGGAACGAAACTAATTGCACATGGCTAATATACAGTATATACACTCACTGGCCACTTTATTAGGTACACCTTGCTAGTATCGGGTTGGACCCCCTTTTGCCTTCAGAACTGCCTTAATTCTTCTTGGCATAGATTCAACAAGGTGTTGGAAACATTCCTCAGAGATTTTGGTCCATATTGACATGATAGCATCACGGGCCCAAAGTGTGCCGAGAAAATATCCCGCACACCATTACACGACCACCAGCCTGAAGCGTTGATACAAGGCAGGATGGATCCATGCTTTCATGTTGTTTACACCAAATTCTGACCCTACCATCTGAATGTCACAGCTGAAATCGAGGCTCGCCAGGCAACCTTTTTCCAATCTTGTACTGTATTGTCCAATTTTGGTGAGCCTGTGTGAAATGTAGCCTCCATTTCCTGTTCTTAGCTGACAGGAGTGGCACCCGGTGTGGTCTTCTGCTGCTGTAGCCCAATGCTTCAAGGTTCGACATGTGTGTTCAGAGATGGTATTCTGCATACCTTGGTTGTAACAAGTAGTTATTGAGTTACTGTTGACTTTCTATCATCTCGAACCAGTCTGCCCATTCTCCTCTGACCTCTGACATCAACAAGGCATTTTCGTCCACACAACTGCCACTCACTTGATATTTTCTATTTTTTGCACCATTCTCTGTAAGCACTAGAGATGGTTGTGCATAGAAATCCCAGTAGATCAGCAGTTTTTGAAATACTCAGCCCAGCCCGTCTGGCACCAGCAACCATGCCACGTTCAAAGTCACTTAAATCCCCTTTCTTCCTCATTCTGATGCTCGGTTTGAACTTCAGCGTGTCGTCTTCACCACGTCTAGATGCCTAAATGCATTGAGTTGCTGCCATGTGATTGGCTGATTAGCAATTTGTGTTACCAAGTAATTGAAAAGGTGTACCTAATAAAGTGGCTGGTGAGTGTGTGTATGTATGTGTGTATATATATATATATATA
>NW_017306298.1:877869-901210 GCF_000935625.1 Nanorana parkeri
CGTATACACTACTGCCAGTACTCCCACAGATTAAAGAACACAACATTACAGTAGAAATTGTAATGTTAATGCTGTGTTGAATTTTCTACCTACAAAATTGCTAATCACTCTTCTAAGTTCAAACCATGGGTGCTCATCTCTACTGAGAAAATGGGGGAAGTATAATGAGGGCAAGCTAGAAGCTATCCACCAATGCTACAAAATCCTAATGCAGCTCTCGTAAGTAATTATAAGGACTTCTAGCTTCCTTATTGCTGGCATTGTTCTTTGCCAGTGCAAAAATCTCTTCTGCCAGTCCAAGGTCTGGAAAACCGAGTTGGGGGAAAACGGGGCTTTTGAAAAGGTTACAAGTTATGTTATTGATGCATTACAGCAAAAAGCTAGTGGTGCTGAGGGAGGTCTTAAAGTGCTTCACATCTAGTGTATTCCCTATTAACCCCTAAGCATTTATTTTATACTCAGGATCCCTTTGGCTCGCATTACTAGAAACATCACCAAAACAAGAGGAGCCTATTATGACATGTTGTGTGTAGATCTTTATACAGAAATCCCATGAAGCTCTGCAGACCTTATAGAAGATTAAACCTTATCTTGATCCTCGGCTTCAGATATTCAGAAGATCTAGGTCTGCTAACCACCAGGAAGAATAACATGTAGAACGTGTGATATTCTGAACATAACTGAGTACTTTCAGAATGTTTGTGATGAACTCGCACAAGAAATCATGGGAATTGTCTGTAGAAGTCAATGGCGGGATCCAGGCCAAGACACAGCCACTAAAGTAAACACAATCATTTCAAGTGCTAAGTGTTCCAGCCAGACATAAACAATGGTATGGAGGAAGTGGCAAAGACCTGACTGCAACCAATGACAAGCTGAACAGTTGTGTGCCTCTGATAAAGAATGTCTTCAGGTTTACCAAAGTAATGTCAACATTTTTTATTATAATATCAAGTGGTGGAATAATAGTAGTACTGATATATGTGTAGCATTCGTTCTGTTGCTTTAAGCATCCAATACATGCGCTGTTTCCCAGCTAGATTAGGTCATATTATAGCTAATCTGATAATAACTGGCCCATAATTGACAACACGATTATCCACTCAGCACCTACACACATATCAGTTGCCTGTAATGGGAATTGCAGATAAACAGGACTGAATTTGCGTGTACATTGTGCCACATTTATTTTGTCTCCTGGATGTTCTGGATGTTAGGTATAGGTACCAAATGTTTATATCAGTGAGATTTCAATATGCACTATATTGCCAAAAGTATTGGGACACCCCCTCCAAATCATTGGATTCTGGTGTTCCAATAACCTCCATGCGCCACAGGTGTATAACATCAAGCACCTAGGCATGCAGACTGATTCTACAAACATTTGGGAAAGAATGGGTCGCTCTAAGGAGCTCAGTGAATTCAAGCGTGGTACCGTGATAGCTTGCCACCTGTGCTATAAGTCCATCCATTAAATTTCCTTGCTACTAAATATTCCACGGTCAACTGTTAGTGTTATTATAACAAAGTGGAAGCAACTGGGAACAGCAGCAACTCAGCCACGAAGTGGTAGGCCACGTAAAATGACAGAGCGGGGTCAGCGCATGCTGAAGCGCACAGTGCCCAGAAGTCGCCAACTGTCTGCAGAGTCAATAGCTACAGACCTCCAAACTTCATGTGGCTTCAGATAGGCACAACAACAGTGCGTAGAGAGCTTCATGGAATGGATTTCCATGGCCGAGCAGCTGCATCCCAGCCTTACATAACTAAGTGCAATGCAAAGCGTCGGATGCAGTGGTGTAAAGCACGCCGCCACTGGACTCTAGAGAAGTGAAGATGTGTTCTCTGGAGTGACGAATCCCGCTTCTCTGTCTGGCAATCTGATGGACGTGTCTGGGTTTGGCGGTTGCCAGGAGAAGGGTACTTGCCTGACTTCTTTGTGCCAAGTGTAAAATTTGGTGGATGGGGGGATTATGGTGTGGTGTTGTTTTTCAGGGGTTGGGCTTGACCACTTAGTTCCAGTGAAGGGAACTCTTAAGGCATCAGCATACCAAGACATTTTGGACAATTTCATGCTCCCAACTTTGTGGGAACAGTTTGGGGATGGCCCTACCTGTTCCAACATGACTGCGCACCAGTGCACAAAGCAAGGTCGATAAAGACATGGGTGAGCGAGTTTGGGGTGGAGGAACTTGACTGGACTGCACAGAGTCCTGACCTCACCCGATAGAACACCTTTGGGATGAATTAGAGTGGACACTGTGAGCCAGGTAGGTGTTGCTTAAAAGATTGGATCACCGGCATGAATATTTTTTAAATTGCCTGCTGTCTCACTGCATGGTATATCACAGAAATCACTGCGCTGGGAATGCGTGCCTAACTACCTGATTGGACCAGCCGCAACAATGTGTATAGGTGAACAAATGTAAAGCAAATATGTTGCGCTAGGTCTATGTGAACCAACTGCACACTAAAGTGTTAATAAACAAATCTGTGTGTAAAAATTACAACAATCCGTGTGAAAAAATTGATTCAAGTGGATTATTTACATATGACTAGAAGGTTCAACACACAAACATAATAAGAATAATAAAAATCAACACTGGAACCTTCAGAATTAGTGCCAGTCATCAACCTCATTGGTTCAGCATGTATATTTTAAACACGTGAACCTCTGGCCAGCGGTGTAGTAAAACAACACAGAAAACTAAAATTTAAATCGTGATATTAATTCAAGCTTTTCAAAGTTTGTTCACAGCTTGAATTAATATCACGATTTAAATTTTAGTTTTCTGTGTTGTTTTACTACACCGCTGGCCAGAGGTTCACGTGTTTAAAATATACATGCTGAACCAATGAGGTTGATCACTGGCACTAATTCTGAAGGTTCCAGTGTTGATTTTTATTATTCTTATTATGTTTGTGTGTTGAACCTTCTAGTCATATGTAAATAATCCACTTGAATCAATTTTTTCACACGGATTGTTGTAATTTTTACACACAGATTTGTTTATTAACACTTTAGTGTGCAGTTGGTTCACATAGACCTAGCGCAACATATTTGCTTTACATTTGTCTCACTGCATGGCCAACCTTTCAAGAACCAAGTTCACTTAAACCTGAAGGTTCCAAAAATGTTTACTAAACTGTTGTCATGAAATTACATGAATCCTGTGTGTCACTAATAGGTGGTGCAGGTTCTTCCAAGTCAAAGGGACTAAAAATTGTATAGGGTACACCTAGAACCCCAGGAAAGAGTTATAGACAATCCAAAGTAATAGCCATTAATTTTTCCCACTGGGGGAAAGTAAAATGTAAAAGGTAATGGCAAAGGCAATACAAGTTGTCAGAAGTATGAGCTCAGGCAGCAACACAGAAGAAATGGGTAAGACCTGATGTTAAATAATTGTAGACAAGTAAAGGCAATGGTCAAAAGCTGTAGAACCATGCTTCTACTTAATTTATCTAGTAGGTCTATGCTTCATCCACCTCTCTGGCAGCTTCTTGATTATTTCCCCGACAGTCATCAGATAGCATGGGACAAGGCATGTTAAGCTGGTCTTGGAAAGTTCTGCTGGGAGCCTTCATGTAATACTGGTGATTAGTCCTTTGCCCTCCTCTTGCCTTTTTATACACACAGCTTCCACAGTATAGACCTCCTATAAAATGTGTTTACAGGAAATGTTGTGCCTCCCCAGCATTTTTCAGTAACTTACAATTGTGGCAAGATGGCAGTAGCTCACAATCTCAGTAGAGTTGGCAGACTCAATCAAGATGAAACCTTGAAGATTGTTAAAAAGTTAATCCGAACTGTTGGCTGCCAGAATTACTTCTATTATAAAGCCAACAACCGGCTTTAGAATTGTAAACAGAGTTGTCGGGAGTCTGTTTAAACGGGCCCGCTGTCAATGCCGTACTATGTACATCAGTGGACGTAAAGAGATTAAAGTGAATGTGTAGTGGGTTTGTGCATATTTTCTTTATTTCTTAGAGTGAGGACAATAAAAAAACATGTTTATAGAGGTCAACAGCTCAAGCTCCATCCAAAAATTCAATGAGAGACAACCTGTCTGAAAGAAGACAACTACTGATGAGCTCTATTAGAAAACACTGTGTACTGTATTGTAAAAGTATCCCAAAGGGGATCCTTTGGGATGTATTGAATGTGTATTTGGAAAACAAAGATTCTATCTATCTATCTATCTATCTATCTATCTATCTATCTATCTATCTACACAGTATATTTTTTTTCGGTTGGTTGCAGCAACTCAATCTTGTTTTATTCCATTTATTCAATACTGTTACATAGTAAACTCTAAATAGTGTCAAATGAAAAATGAACCATGCTTTGCAACCAACTAATTTTTCCTGAATATGAATATTTGGGTTTGGAGGACTGATCCCATTTGTATGTAGGAATGCAGGTGTGTGTGTGTGTAATGAAATAAACTGGCTGAAAAACTGTCTATAGCTGATGGAAACTTGGCTGTGTTCAGCTGAGTAATTTTTCTTGTGTGCGCCACTGTGTTTGTATGAATGGAGCATGTTTAGTCTTAGATAAGACTGTTGTTTGAGGTCTTCGGTCCCTGGGAGTCATGGCGAGTGCAGGGATATCATTTATGCTGGCATCCTGTGACTGTATACCTGAATGATGGATCAGCGTCTTCCTTCCAGTCTTATCTTTTTCATATCGATGGTTCAGGACTTTGGATCTTTTCTTGGCGCCCAACTGCTTCTTACCCACAAAAATGTGTACCGTGTGCCAATGCTGATACTCAATACTGTACAAAATCTTTTTGGCAAAGTCATGTGATTCATACCTTAAACTGAAACAGCATCTCTATGAACTTGCTAGACGGTTCTTAATTGTTCATATGATTGCCTAGACTAGTTCAAAAATCTAGCACTGCGTTAAAATGTACACATGACAAACCCAGGCAATAACCTTTTATTATATAATGAAAAAAGGCTTAGGTAGAAGTTATCTGATGTGAACAACGCATGCCAAAATGAGCAGCAGCTCCAGAGATACAGAGAGCACAAGTTGTTTGCAAGCTGTTTTGTAGAGGCAAGGCAAAGAAGCAAAAATCAAGATTTACATATAACATATAATATTGCTGGTCAGTGAATGTGTTTTTTCTGCATGCAAAATCCAATAGCAGGCTGGCTATTGCACCCAAAAGTGATAGCTGGAGTTATATGAAAGAAGACACTTTTAAATTTGCATGCCCCTGCTGATTCTTGTTAGCCACCTGTGAGATAGCATGGAGAGCATACATATTGAAAAAGAGGATTATAGATGTTCATACTATGCAGAGGACCCTGTGTCTGCTGATGACCGCGTTAGGATAGTAGAAGAACACTTGTATTGGCAGAACCTTTCGTGATCCCAGTTCAGCTATCCAAAAGACAGCAGGAGAAAGGAAAACAAAATTAAAGAGGAAAAAAATCTGCAAGGGCTAAGTGCTCGTTTATGTCTAGTTAAAAAAAAAGTTATACTCACCTAATCCTCGGAGCTGACCGACCGATCACTTTTGTTTCGCTCCCTCTACACTGCAGTGGTCTAAGGATCTTTCATCACGTTCTGTACAGTGTATAGCATGTGAGGACGTTGAGGGGAACTCCACTGCTGCAGCGGGGAAGCAGACATGCTGGAGTGAGTGCTGCCACAACCGTCTGGATCTGAGGTTCAGGTGAGTATAACTTTTTTTTCAACCTAGAAAAACCTATCCCCCCCCAAAAGAAGTAGGGAATTCTTGCGGAATTTCATTTCCATTTTGGACTCTACATTCAACAGTATTGAATGTAGAGATTATTCCTCACATCCTGTCTGTGTGACACCTATACAAGAAATGGGGGTACAGGTGTCACTATAATAAGGAAGGAACTTACAGCATTAACCCATGATCTGAAATTATAACCCTTCTTCACTAATAATGTGTTTTATTTTTGTCTGTGCCCCCGCTGGAGAGATTTCTTATCTCTGTTATACCTGTTCTGACAGGAAGTATTATCCCCAAAAGTGACACGGACAGCAATGAAAACCTGATTGATGCTTTACCCCTTCCCTGCTCTATCCAGTTTTATGGTTGGAGGCTGGTTTTAATGGAGCTCATGTGTTTTAAAAGTATACATATCAGGGATCCCAACCTGAAATTAGTCATTTCAGGGAGGTGCCCTTCTCATTTTCGGGGAGGTGCCCTCTGTCGCCCCCCCCCACCCCAGCTAATGCTTCCCTTGCTATCTGCTGTATTGTTTTGAGTATTCTGACACCTGCTCCTGTCAGAATAATAAAAAAAAAACAGCACAGGAACTAATAGCTAGATTGCTATTGGCTACTTCAATTTGCAATAGCCAATAGCAAGCTGGCTATTGCAGCCGCCCTCTGCTGCTGTTAGTCAGCAGAGGAGGACATGATGGAGATCTTCAGGTCCACCTCTGCTGACTGATAGGCAGCAGTGGGCGGGTGCAATAGCTAGTCTGCTGTTGGCTTTTGCAAATTGAAATAGCCAATAGCAATCTAGCTATTCATTCCTATGCTGGGTTTTTTTTTTCTCTGCCGGCGGTCCCGATGTCAAGAGAAAAAAAAAAACAGATAGCAGGGAAAGGTTTACTCTGTTAGATAAGCAGAGTAAACCTTTCCGGGAGAAAATGTTTCTCTCCTGGGTGTCCGGAAGCCGATATCTTATAGCGGGAGACTCCCGCAATGTCCGGGAGAGTTGAGATGTCTGACAAATACAGAATGTAAACAGTGCCCCGGCCTAATGTGGATGCTTAGACCGAGCTAGGATGATTTTTCAAATGCTAATGGCCAGGTGTTCTACCAATTGAGGAAAGGGCAGCTTTGGGCTGGGACTACGGAAGAATTTTTCACTGGTCCAGGTGCCAGCTTTGGCACATCTGCCCGCTATCCTGCTGGGCCAAAGTCATCAGCAACCACAATTAGGGCTTGGAAAGCAATTATAGACCTGATATTTGTGACTAGCAAGGCCCCAGAACACCGAAATGAGAACTGCAGAATTAGTCCAGTTCATTAAAATCATTAATAGTCATGAAATGAAAAAACCACTAGAGTCCAAAAGGCTTAATGCCCTATCCATATTAATTAGATGGAAGCAAATCTGAAGTGAAAAGCAACACATGGTCTGCAGAATTAGCAACTGCTCTCTGCAGACTACACAGATCTCTATTAAAATTCAGTTTAATTAAAATTGATCATGTTAAGAAACTGATGTGGTTAATTAACTGAATTCCTGGCCCTCTTTTCATATATTTCACAGGTGCCTTGTACGCTGCTGTCCTTGGTGACAGCTAATACATCGCCACTCAAAACAAATTTCACGCCATTAACTCGTTGAGCTGCTGGATGGGGACCACAAGGTTGCCTGCCCGGCACTTGCTAACATAGGTGCTAATTCTTTTTTTTTTTTTATTATTATTGTAAGGATTTAGTCTGTTACAAAACTACAGCTGTATATAGACATAAAAGAGGAAGTATTCTTCATTTATAGAGCTATGCAGTCCCTTCCTGAACTTGTCATGAGTTACATTGCTGATAGGCATGAGATGACAGTCGCCCTTTCAGATGTTTTTATATCTATGAATCCCATGCGCGCTGACCCCGGTATATTAGTTCTCAGCAGCTTTTCAGCTTCATTTGTCTCTTTCTTCTAAAGTGATCCTAACTCTAAAGCACACCTCATCACTTAACCTTCCCCGAGCTAAACCCTAGCACTTAATCTAACCCAAAATGTGCTTTTAATGGGTAACCTCTGCCTCAACACTCGACCCATAAACCTTAACACAACCCTTAATACTTAAAGACAACCTGCACTGGGAAAATAATTATTTTATTACAAGTTGCCTTGCTATGTTAATCCAAAGGCTTCAATATTGTAAAAGTCCCAGACCCAGAACAAATTCACAGATAAGGAGTTCTGACTTTTTTACAACTTCACTAGCTATATGGTTGTCGCGGTGACTCTGAAAATATGAAAGCCCAAGACAACCAGGTTAGCAATGGCAGTTTCAGTACTTCTCTTAATACACGTTTCCTTTTGTTGGAAATGCAACAGCATATGTATGTACTGTTTGTATTACTGACTGCAATATGTCTTTTGAGCTGTAGATGGCAGTGTAGTGCAATGCTAGTCTATGCTAGTCTTTGTGCATGCTTATCTGATATATACAGGACGTTATCTCTGTATGCTGTATAATTCTGTATTCTGATGTAACATTCTCCTAATTGTATTACTGACTGCAATATGTCTTTTGAGCTGTAGATGGCAGTGTAGTGCAATGCTAGTCTATGCTAGTCTGTATGTTCATGCTTATCTGATATATACAGGACGTTATCTCTGTATGCTGTATAATTCTGTATTCTGATGTAACATTCTCCTAATTGTATTACTGACTGCAATATGTCTTTTGAGCTGTAGATGGCAGTGTAGTGCAATGCTAGTCTATGCTAGTCTGTATGTTCATGCTTATCTGATATATACAGGACGTTATCTCTGTATGCTGTATAATTCTGTATTCTGATGTAACATTCTCCTAATTGTATTACTGACTGCAATATGTCTTTTGAGCTGTAGATGGCAGTGTAGTGCAATGCTAATCTATGCTAGACTTTGTGTGCATGCTTATCTATGATATATACAAGAGGTTCTCTATATATGCTGTATTCTGATGTAATATTCTCCTAAGCAAGTAAAACTTAATTCAGCATTCCTCAAGATCTCAGTACTTCATCTATATACATAACCAACACATTTAACCTAACAATATTAGTATTAGAATGATCTTATTCTGGCCAGGGGAGCAGTGCCAATGCTTACACCTCTTAAGAAAAAAGTATTGGGGCCAAGATGAGAAATAATGATCCCAGCCAGCAGTACTATTATTACTCCATGATTTTATTGATTATTGGTATGTAAATAGTGCTGACACTTTTACACAGCACATTCACATCAGCCCCCTGCCCTCAAGGAGCTTACAATCTAAGGTTCCTATCTCACATGCTTACACGTCTGATTCAGACAGAAGCCAATTAACCTTACAGCATGTCCTTGGAGTGTGGGAGGAAACCCACACAAGCATAGGGAGCATATGCAAACTGCTTCCAGATAGTGTCCTGACTTGGATACGAACTGGGGACCCCAGTGCTGCAAGCAGGGCAGCCATCAGAAATTTTAGGGCCCCTTACACGGCCTTAGGCCGCCTGCGCCGCTGGGCACAGGGCTTAGTGACGCGCTGGACGCAAGGCTTAGTGATGCGCTGGACACAGGACCCACCTGAGAGTGACCCTGCAGAGCTCACCATAGATGCTGCACAGCCCATCTGAGACTGTCTATGGTGGGCTCTGAAGGGGTCTCAGGTGGGCTGGTCAGGGCTGCATCCCTCCCTCCTGTCCTTCCTTCTTTCCTAGCTCCTCTTACCTGCACACATGGCCTTGTCTGCCGCCGGACCGGCTAGAAGTGACGTCACTTCCGGCCAGTCCGACATCAGATGAGCAGCGTCGCTGATGGGGCCCTAGCTTGTCTCAAAGCCATTGGAGCTGCAATGCTGGGGCGCTGCTAGGGCCAGGCCTCCGCCTCCTCGCCCTTCACCGTCGGTCGATAGTCATGTAAGGGACCCGGGCGGGCCCCCCAGGCTGCCCGGGCCCCTTACATGAGTATCTGCCGTACCCCCCTGATGGCTGCCCTGGCTGCAAGGCCAAAGTGCTAACCAGTGAGCCACTGTGCAGCTGAGATAAAGGGCACACTTGAGTCACTCTCCTCCTTCCCCTTCAATGTCTCTTGCCAAGACATGGACATTTGGCCAAGTCCAGTCTTATCACCTGGAGTTAGTTTAATTATGCATGCAGGTTAAGGGCCATACCTATGCATAATATGACATAGCAAAATCACTAAGGGGCCTCTCTGTCTATCTAATCTCCATCTCAACCATCCCCTAGTCTATCCAAAACTTAAAAAGAGAAGAAATTTGGTTTTACATATATTTTAATGAGTAGTGAGTTTTATATGTAATGCTACTAGAACAGACCTGGTCAAGAGGCAACATGGTGAAAATGTAACAGGGTTATAGGCAAAACTACAAATAGTACTAGCAAATGGCTCCATTGTTTAATTAATTGTATATCTTGTTGCAATTTAATTTAATTATTAAGAAGGTATGGTTGTTTCTTACAAATATCTTTATTTGTTATATTCAGAACTAAAAAAATAAAATATGTATCTTTTTTTGTCAAGTAAATATGAAAGATTGCTAGTGAATATTATGTCTTCTATCTGGTTAGCAGATGGAGCTCTAGTCTCTTTTTCCCATGTTTTATAGTGTCCCCTAAAAATAGTGTTGTAAAAAATCTCCATTTGAATGAGTGATCTGAATGAACCATCAGTCTATTGACTCATCCCTTACTGGATGGCTTAGATCAAGGTTCCAATCAGATAGGTCCAGTGGTAAAGGATTTCCAAAAGAGTTTCATTAGAATCAGGTTCTTCCAGTATATGAATATCCATATATATTAGGGCTGGTAATGATTCAAATTTTCGTGTTCGATTAATCAAAATTTTTTTAAATCGATTAATTTCGATTAATTATAAACGCACATACAGATCCAACTACATTGGCCTACAATGAAGTTGGATCATGAAGTAATAAAATGAACTAGGATCACACTAATCCAGCACGTTATTAATCTCACGTGCCCCACTCAATATGGCCGCCGCTTGAGTGGGCAAAATGTCTAGTGAAGAATGATACAAACCCCATTCAAAATCAGCACACTGTAACTAATTATTTTCACAGGCTTCCTTAGAAGAAAAATTGAAGTCAAATGATTTTTCCTAAATAGACTTGAATTGATTTAATTTGTAAGTGAATTTTCATGGATCGTTACAGTGAGGCCTCACAGAGGTCCCTCACGTTTCTGCTCCAGATCAGTAATTGCACGGATATTTCACAGATCTACATCTATAACTGAAACCTTACTACTGTGTTTGGAGGTTTCACATGCCTTTGAGGGACATCTAAACTGCAACTGGATGATATTTGGTTTATGAAAGCCCTATAAACAGTCACCTATCTTAAAATAAATACTAAAGTTAGTAGTTTTAAAAAAAATACTAAAACTGAGTTAATATAAATAATACTAAGTAATAACTACGTATTTAACTTTTTGTTGCATCTCTGTGCTGCTGTTTTTCCGCAGCCTCCTTAGCCACTTCCTGTCCACATCCACTTGCTTCAGCAACAAGAAATGACAACAATAGAGCATGTCTGTGCTATGTGTGTTGACGCAACCACTTAGAGTCTTCATTAGCAGTAAAGCAGTTGGTTCCCCATAACAGGACGTGCCCGAACTAAGACATTCATGGCAGGATCACCAGGTATTATTTAATTAAAGCTTCAGATTTAAAAACTGAAAATAATGTCTGAAATATCATTAACATTGCAAAGATAAAAAAAACAATTCTATAAAGAGGACACTAAAGCTATTTAAGAACAAACCTCAAACTGTGAGAGATTCTATATGTTGTAGGTAGTACTGGGGTTCCTAGCGTATTTGACTCCTGGGGTGGATTATGTTTTTAACCTCCCTCTCAAAAAATGTAAAAATAATTTTCAGTAATAATCATGATTTAACAAATACCAATAATGATCAGAAAAAAAAAAATCGGACATATGTAAAAAAGAGAAGAAAAGAAAAAATAATACATTCAAGGGTGTAGTAGCAGTGAAACATGGGCATCATAGAAGTGTTCTATCATAGTGACAGACCTGCAGGGGTCTAAAATATGGTAACGTGGTATCACGTACCTGAGGCTGAGACTGCAAGATGGGGAGGCGCCTCTTGCGGTTCGTGTCCTGCGACCCCTGGAGTTTGGAACAGAAGGGCGCAGGGCAACGAGGAGCACGAGTGCCGAAGACTGGAAACGAACACTGCGTGGGAGCAGCTGAGAAGAGAGGTCAGGAAGCCAAGGTCAAATCCGGTCGGGCAGGCAAGGTACAAAAACGTAAGGCAATCTCAAGGTCCAGGAAACAGGCCGGGGTCAAGGGCTGGCAGCAAGCAAGAGAGTAGTCCAGGGCAATCCGAGTCAGAGGCAGGCTTTAAACAATACAGGAACACAGGATACAACACATCAAGCTGACAAGACCATCAGCAATGAAAGAGAGGCTGACTCCTCCTTAAATAGTCCCAGGATACTGACAGCTACCTCACTTCCTGTGTGGTTTCCCGCACATTTTGCCGCCATTCCCGCGCATGCGCAGTTTGCCGCGATTTCTCGCGCATGCGCCGTTTGCCGCGATTCATGCGGTTAACAACCGTGCCTTTACAGTGCCCCCCCCTAATGGGCAACATCCGGATGCCCAATTTGGCTGCAATAAGAGGATGAGTCCTCCTTAAATAGTCCCAGGATACTGACAGCTACCTCACTTCCTGTGTGGTTTCCCGCACATTTTGCCGCCATTCCCGCGCATGCGCCGTTTGCCGCGATTTCTCGCGCATGCGCCGTTTGCCACGATTTCTCGCGCATGCGCAGTTTGCCGCGATTCATGTGGTTAACAACCGTGCCTTTACACGTGGTCCTCCTCCAAGCAACGCTGTCTTGAACATATGTAGGCAGAAAAATGAAAACCCTGATAATACTCCGGCAGCAAATTGGCAATCACATACAATGTACACGGAGAAAAAAGTCAATTGGTAAAATACAACAAATGGGCAATCATTCCAATCCATGGGCAGGAAACAGCCAGCTGTTGCAATATACTAACCGAGCCCAAAAAAAAAAACCCCCGCACTTGAGAAAACGCCCCAGGGAAATATACTCAGAGGGGTTTTGTACTGCTTATGTGCAGACATGTGGGGTATGCACAAATGTTGGAGCAATAACCACTATAGAGATTCCATACGCTCATCAACCATCATAGAGATTCCGTGTGCTCATCAACCATCATAGAGAATCGTAGGTTTAATAACCATCATAGGGATTCCATACGCTCATCAAACGCCATAAAGATTCTATATGCTTATCATCCATCATAGAGATTCCATATGCTCATCAACCATCATAGGGATTCCATACGCTCATCAGCCAATACAGGGATTCCATACACTCATCAACCACCATCAAGATTCCATCCGCTGGTGCTTGAATAGAGATTGCAATAATAAATCCCTGTAGATATGCTGAGTTCACTCTTTGTCATAGCTTCATGTATTTGGGGTTTTATTTCCTCATGCCACATAGGTTGGCAAATGTGAATTTCATTGTTTAGGTAGTTGGTCTCATTAGATTATTATAATAATTTTAATACATTTAAAAAAAAATGTTGGCACATATATTCTATAGTTATAAGGATAGAGTGCACACCAGGGCCATCCCTATAGGCAGTTGCCTCAGGTGGCATCGCATTGGGTCACGTGGGGTAGGGGGGAGCCGCAGGTACCTTTCTGGCCAGAGTCTCACAGATTGATAAAAGCTCTTAACAACCTGAGATGCTCTGTCTGGTGTCCCACCCAACTCACTGAATTTACTGGTTGCCAGGAGTCGAGCTGGATGCTCTGGCTGGTGCCAGTGACATCAGTGAGCTGGGTGGGACACTAAACAGAGCTGGAGCCAGAGGAACACCCTCCACTATTAACCTGCACCGCCAGCATTCCCCTTTACCCAAAAAGCCCGCCCCTGTTATGTGCACCAGCACTCTCCAGCCAAAAGTGTAGGAACTCCCCTGGGGCACACAATCAGCATTATTTGAATGCTGAGGCAGCATGACAAACAAGGGCTGGACTCATTGAACACATTATTGAATGGATTAAACATCAGTGTGCGATCAGCTAAATAGGTTCAGGGATCACAGTCGCTGGGTGCACATATCTGTGTGCTCATGCTGACACATAATTCAAGTGTACCACAGTGAGTTATCCCTTTTTTTACCATCTTCCACAGCTCCTTGTCTTTACCAGGACCAAGAGTGGAAATGACAATTCTAGGGGCTCCTTACCATCACAGCACAATAACATGAAAATAGTGCACCAAGATCCATTGTGTTCTTCTCATTGTATAGCTTCTTTTGTGACTGAAAAGTCAAACTTCTCCCTCCATTTTCAGTCCTATGCAGAGCCAGACTTACAAACGTATTCTTTATACTTTCCACCTGCACAGACCGCTGCCGTCTACATAGCGACAAATGCTGCTTAACAACTTTTGGTGTTAATTTTGCATGAAAACACCATCTGCTTGACATAACAATCTAAGCCGGGGATCTCCTGTAGTCTGGATATGCTTAATATGATATGCAGAGGTCAGACTAGCGGTTTAATCACATGCCCTGATACTTAAAGGGCTTAGACAGTGCAGCACAAAAATTCTCGCTTCAGGCTGCTGAGTCTCAAATATATTTTGGGACCTGCTTAGAAATGGCTGAACCTGATATTCCAATCATCTTTTGTTCCTGCTAGCTAAATCCTTCAAGGTTTCAGTATTCTTATACTATGAATGAGCCAGAATCTTAGTGTTCTTCGATCTAAGTCCCGCCTCCTTTGTGATCTTGCTGTAGGCAGAGAAGGAAGTTGGGTTGCACAGCAATGAATCATGTGACAAGAGGCTACAGGCTGGTTAAAAAACCAAATGAAACGCCTGTCAAACAGGATAACTTTTGGTTTGATAAAACCAAAATTAAGGTGCAACTGAAGCTGAATCTTTTTTTTAACGTTTTAGATGGAGTGGGAAGGGATTAGAACACCTGTCAGGTCTTTAACGGGGTCTATGACCCCGTTAGGGAGATTCACCCTCTCTGTTTGTCCTGGTGAACATTATCACTGAATATTAAAGAAAATGACAAATTTTGGTTTGTCATCAAAACAGGAATAGATGGGAAATCTTCCAATGGGGACACTAGTTCTGGTGACGCTGCTGACCACCAGAGATTTCCATCACTTTGGAGGGATTTTCTCTCACTTCCTGTTGTTTCTATTAGACAGGAAGTGAAGGGAAATCTCCCCAATGGGGCACAGGTGGCAACAAAAAGCTGATAGGATTTAAAAATTCCCTTACTCTATCCAACGGAAAAAAAAGTTTGGGATTCAGTTCTATTTTAAAGTAACTTGGTTCAGTTGTAGTATATCGAAACCCCAATCACTAAATTATAAACTTCAAAGCAGGGGTAGTCAAACCTCGCCCCCGCCTCCTGCTGTGGTAAAACCACAAATCCCATTAGGCATTGTAATACTCTGACAGCCACGGGCATGACCTCCAGAGGCAGATGCATGATGGGATTCATAGTTTTACCACAACCCCTGCTTTAAAGCATATGTAAACCATAACAATGAACTTCTTTTATTTGCTCTTTTTGATCTGCAAATTAACCATTAAAAGTGTTTTGTTAGCACAAAAAGTCCCTGTTGATGCAAGAAATATTTCTGAGTTTGTAGTTTCCAGTGTTGAATGTTATCAGTTAGCATTGTTCTCAGCCATCTCCATGGACTACAGAACTCCTAACCCTATGTTATGGAGAAGAGGAGAGGACGAGATGTTCTATAGTCCTAATACACCTCGTTTTCTAAGCAGGGGTAGGTAACCTCGGCACTCCAGCTGTGGTGGAATACAAGTCCCATGAGGCATTGCAAGATTCTGACAGCCACAGGCATGACATCCAGAGGCAGAGGCGTGATGGAATTTGCAGTTTTACTAAAATGAGAGTGCTGAGGCTGCCTACACCTGGTCTAGTGCAGCATTTCTCGACCTTTTTTTCAGTCACCATACTGTTTAAAATTAAACAAAATCTTGAGGTGCCCCAGTTCAAACAAATATAAATGTAAAAAATGATGTGGGGTCCTTCCAAAATCCATACCAAATCCTTATTCCAGATATGGGTCTGGTATGAGTTTTAAGGGGGGACCCCAGGCAAGAACATAATTAGAGTACCTCCTTTTACTTAAGAGTTCCCCTTTACTTTAGGAGCCCTCTCCTTTCACATTAAAGTCCCCCCTCTCACACTAGGAGACCTTCGTCAAATCAGGAGCCCCTCTTTCACATCAGAGGCTGTGTGAAAATGTTGAGGCACCCCTGACGAAGGTAGAGGGCACCCTGTTTGAGAAAGACTGGTCTGATGATCAGGTTGTCTCTGGTCTGAAGAGACAACGCTGCTCCTTCATAGGTACACATTGAGTGACAGCTATCATGCTAGGACAGTAAGTGTGTTACTGTCAGAATCACCAGGCGAAAATAAAGGAAAAAATAGCCTGAAAATGGCAAACAAATATTTGTTAGGAAGCAAATTCTAACAATTAATTTTGTGTTTAATTCATTTAAAATATTCCTAACCAGTGACAAGTAACAGACATGGAGGCATTACTTTTCATTCAAACCTTGTATATCAAGCATTCCTGAGTGATCTGTCCACCTATAGTGAGCTCACAAAGCACCATTATTGTCTATGCAAACCTTTTCTATTTAGCAGGCACATTTACATTAAGAATTAGGAGTGAGATAATAGTCTGTCTCCCCTGGGGGAGGGTTTACTGGTAGTTATAGCTACTCGAAGTTCTTTCCAAAAATGTGTCCGCTTCTTGTGATTTAAACTTACTGTAACTGCGCAGCTAAACGTGGATTTTCCTGTTATATTTCCAAGCAACACCTTGAAAAAGAAATTTGCTCCGTCTATGAAGATGACATTTACTTTATCAGCCTGAGTGCTTAAAATTATTATTACATTAAACAAGTTACCGGCATCAATTTGCTCCTTCCCTTTAGGACTCTAATCTCCCTATAAAAGATTAGATGCAACCTCTTTAATGTGCTTTTCCCTCTTTTTCAGTGTAGCCTCTGCATAGTATAAAAATCTTTTTTGGTTACTCATATACTTAAAATTAAGAGTTTTCTTGGCTCCATTAAATACTTTAATTTTGTGGGTGGTCTTGAAATTATCCACCAGAAGCCCCAAAGTTCCTGAGGACATTGCTAAAGTGATTATCCTTTTGGCTCAGCACTCTATTTGTAAGGTAAATGACCGGGGTGCACATCCACAAAAATATCCAGACAAATCCAAGCACAGGTCTTGCAGCAGGGATAAGGCAAGTCAATAAGGCTTATCTCTGCTGCAAGACCTGTGAGTGGTTCTATCTATCTATCTATCTATCTATCTATCTATCTATCTATCTATCTATCTATCTATCTATCCCTATCAATTTCTCTATCTATCTATTTCTATTGTACTTTGATATCATATACTTGCTCCAGCTCTTAAATTAACTTGCTTGTTGTTCTTGGGAGCATTTTGAGTAGTTTACGGTTGCCTGCAGCAGGTGTTAGCAAAGCTAGCGTATAGAGTATATACAACCATTCACATCAGTCTCTTCCATTGAAGAAGCTTGCAATCTAATGTCTCTACCACCGAAACACTCTGATGCCAGTTAACCTATCAGTATATTTAAGACAGACCTGGAGATATTAAGTAGCTGGCCTACGTGACTGTGGGGATCAATTGTCCCTCGGGAAGGGGGTTAAAGATTGGTAAAAAAAAGCTGATCATACCTGATTGGAGGTCGAGGGTCAGATGGTAGGGAGGAGCCGCTTGGGTAGGAACGGCAGGGGCTGCTGGGAGTCCTTTCTGGAAGGTCAACAGAGGAAGCAGGTTGTCCCACCCACCATTCCTTGTTCACCTTTGCTTGGTTGTAATGCATCATTTATCTGGTATGTTATTCTGGGTATTCTGAATAGTAACTGTTAGTTTGTTGTATGGTTAAATAAAGGGATGTGGCTGTTGAAATAAATGTTGTGCAGTCCGTGTGTTTATTAGGAACATAATGAAAAGGGGCAGAATTGAGTCATGAGTTCTAAGAGGAAACCCAAACAACACAAGAGATACAACCCAAAGCTCATACTACATAGAATACCCCTTTCAAGTGAACTGGTTCTTCATTTTAAATGTTTAAAAGTAAACGTTCTTCCAACGAGCAGAGACCACAATATTTCTGACAATATTTTTACTAGCAAGTAAGGTCTCTTTCATTCCTCTCACTGGTTTAGTTGTACTTTTATTTTGGGGTTAGCCTTTTCCTGACTTTATAGGTAGACTCCACAAACTGCCATATCCAATGAAAGTACCCTAAATGAAAACTAAGGTGGTTCTATTGGACAGTTTGAAGGGTACAGACATAAAGTCAGGGAAAGTCAAGCCCCAGTAAGGGAATAAAAACAAATCTGAGAGGGACAAAGAAAGGGCTTTTCTGATTAACACAAGCAAGCAGCTTTTTGTGGTGTCTTCTCTTAGGCAGGACTTTTATGTTACTAGGTTCACATTAAACCCAGGATCCAAAGCAGCATGGTAAGCTCTTAGGCTGGCTTAGGGCATATGAACAATCTGACAGAGTGCACGGCATGACTTGCCACTTTGGTGAAACTGGCTTATGTACTTTCGGATTGGTTCTTGGCTCACACTAAAGGCAAAGCTCCTGGAAGAGGGAAACAGTGCATGAATGAGTCCAAACCTGCCTGAAATAACATGTGCCTACTATGTATTTGTGTGAAATTTTCAGAGCATGTTTGTGTATAGTTGCCGTTAAAAGGCTGTAGAACAGGAAATGATCCAACCACAGAAAGGTCTGTTTTCTTTCTTCACAGTAACACTACTGTAAAAGCATACTTGCTTTTATAACAATATAAAATAGTTGCCTGAATAGTATACACAGGCATTTCATCCAGAATAATTCTCTAAATGCTACTTCTGCCTGAATAAGCCATTTATATGGCTAGCCAGTGATGTCAGAGCCAAGAGTAATCATAGCGTCTACTATAGCTACAGTTAATAAGTGAACCTGTCCTGGCCAGTGAAGAGCCTAAGGTAACTGTGCTGAACCAAAAGCACCCGATAGACCCTACAAACAGCTATGTTAGTCTTCAGATTGAATCCTGTGCATACGCAGAGGCCCTTGGCTGTGATAGCCAGGCAGCAGACGTGGCTTCACCTTCTTTCCACGTTGAGATTAGGTTTCCCCATCCCCATGGGTAATAGACGCTTTGGCATTAGATAGTTGAACGAAAGGGGGCATGGCTTAGTCTCAGGAGGAGGTGAGGATTAATATTGTCATATGGAAATGGAGGTTATACATTTATCTTGGACCTCCATAGGTTCACAGGGCTTGATTTAAAGACCAAATTGCAAGTACCACAAGGTGACCATAATTTTGCACTTTTGTTACCTTAGCCATGTTCTAAGCCAGTCCAGGTTCCCTTTAAAGTCCTTGTTCATAGATAACATATAAAGTAAAACTGCTGAACTCCTCAAGTGACTGTTAAGTGGAAGGTCATTGCCTAAGTCACATGACCAGTCTCGGTGTTATAATAAGAAACAATGCTTTCCAGTATCCCTATTGTAATTAATTTCTCTGAGATGAAATATTTCATGCAACAGGCTGCTAGTAATTTGAACAATATGTAGATTTCTGGAAGAGGCCATAAGCCAGTTATATGCAGACTTTTGGAAATCCTCTTTACAGACTCAATATGGCACAGCAGAAAGGAGAAATATGAATTCTTTTTGCAGTTAGAAAATTCTAATTGTCTGCAGATTGAAGCAGAAAGCTTATTTTTATTAACATTAAATGACTAAATGGAAATGCAACTGTATGTCAAATTTTAAAGTGACACTAAACTCAGGAGTTAAATCTTATACATGCATTCAAGTAATTTAACTATTAACATAAATGGGCACCCAAAATGTTGCAGACTCCAAAAACAAAAGAACATATTGTATTCAGCCTTCACAGACAGAGGACCTTTAAAGGGTATCTCCACTTTAAGAATATAAAAATGATACACCTTCCACAGCTGGTGTACAGATCACCCCCACAAATCTCCCTTCATGTTTCTGTAATTGGCTGACTGATTTTCCCAGAAGTCTGCACTAAGGTATAAGTATATTTTTTGGCACCCATTGCAATAAGAAATTCATTTTTAGATAGATACTCTCTAAGGGTTAATGACTACTAAAGGGATCCTCCAGAGAGGATTGATTTTTTACTCAATAAAAGTGGAATTATTCTTTAAGGCAAGCTGGCAATCTGTGACTTGAGCGCCTAGTTGTAAAATACTTGATGATATAGCTACCAGTCCATTTCAGAAAGAATTCTTCATGCTTCAGTGGAGAACCAACTTCTCATACGCGCAGAAGCTACTCCATGTCATCGCCATCCTCAGATCTTTCTGACTAGGCCTTAGACCCAGGCCTCAGTCTGAGCACATGGACTGCTCCCTAGGCAGCCAGCCAAGGAGGTTCAGACAATTTAACACAGCCTTCCCCCAGGCCCTAGCCCAGGGGAGGCTCAAGCTGACTTCCCAAGGTCACTCCCTGAATATTTATAGCCTTTCCCAGCATGCACCACTGATAACAAACCTGCTAGTCGTTGCCCACAGACATAAAAACATTCCTCACGCTGATTAGTGCAGCTTCACTATCACCAGGGTCTACACTATCACCAGGGACTCTCCCCAGCAGCAGGCTGAAGCAAACAACCATGTGAATACAGCCAATACAGGCACCATACAGGCACCATGATATATATGATTGGGTCATCTCTGTCCAGGAAGTAAATGCTCATCATGCATAATGCCTGAACAAAGATGGTGCCATTCTTCTAGAAAGAAAAGCAAATAAAGGTATTGTCAGGGAGAGCATTGCTATCTATGCAAGGGGTATTAGATACCTGGACGTATTACACTTATACATCACTTAGCATGTATGCACCTAAAATGAAAAAGGTGGGCTTTATACCTGAACTCAAGGCATAAAAAAAAAACACCAGGTGTGTGTTCATTAAAAATAGTTCAGTGTATTATTAAAAGCAACTAGTGTTGGCACCTAAATTTGAGTTAGAATTAACCTCCTGTAACAACAAAGCTCAGAATAGGAGAGGGAGAAACAGCACAATCAGCCGGTGAGTTAAGGTGGCTGGTGAGTTAAGGTGCAATTAAGGTACATTGTGAAAATTTTAGTCAGTTCTAGAGGAATTCCTTGAGGAAAAAGAAACAGCGGGATTCCTCGATCAACACATTGGTAGCATTGATGGAGGAAAAATAGAGCAGTGTATGACCAGCTTGGTTTGGAGTGCTCATGTGCTAACAATGAACATGCTAACAGGAGGCAAGAGAAGAGTGGCAGAAAGGTAAACTCATCAGTCTGTTGTTTTTTTCTCTGTCGTATCACAGACTGAGGTTAGGGCCAAGACCTAGTAGAGAAAGGTCAGGTATCCCTATGGCAAGGCTAGGTAAATCTCAGATGGACAAAAATACAAATTGTTTGGCACATAGAACATCTTTCCTGTGTGTACTTCATCTACGTATTAGCTGTTTCCCTGGAGTTCAGCATTTATATTACAACAAAGTGTTTAAACTATGTTTGACTAGTACATATGGAGCAATGCAGATAGAAAGCTGGAACTGTTTCATTGGTGGGACACAAGTCAGAAAGATTTAGGAAATGCCGGATTAATCTATGATAATATACAGCCTAACCATATCCTCCTTGCCAGCACAGTGCCTAGTGAGACATGATAAAGTTACTGTTGCGGAGATTGATCAGACACAGGTTCCAGCAAGAAGACAGATTCATAATTGTCTCCATAATAACTTTATCTGTAATATACTGCCAGGTAGTTAAAGCCTCAGTTTACTCTGGTCCAGTGTTCCGATGTGGCTTCCTGGTTTGCTCAATCATTTCATGCCTGGCTTGCCTGTTCTAAAGAGATGATCTGTAAAACGCTTCATCCTATGATACCTCGTTCTGAGTAACATTTCCAAGCACAGGTCATAATGACTGCACTGTGCAGAAAGCCCCTTCCAAATCTCCCCTCTAACCACTTTCCCTACACCTCCTCCCCAATTAAGGTTCCATTTCCTGCATCATGCTTTCCTATCATTTCCCGGTGATGTAATGGTCTTGTGTTACAGCCCCAGTTATTATAAAATGACTTTCCGCCACACAGTGCTCTCTCTCTTCATTACGTTTTACTATCCTGTTTTCCGACTGAATAAGCATATTCCACACCCTTCAGTCGTTCACTTTCATTTGTTGTCTTTTCTGCTCGTTTTACATCTGTGCCCGTGCTTTGTGTGTTTACACAGATGACTGGCGCTTCCACTCTTCCAAACTGTGCGGTGAAATGGTCCAGATGCTTGGCACTACAGAAAGTGCAGGTTGTAGTGTTTGCTAGAGCTGGTTTGTACAGATCTCGGTTATACATTTACAGCATAAATGGAACCTATTCTAGAACTTTGTCCCCATCCCCAGTCATGCACTCCTCAGTTCTGTGCACCTTCCCTCAACAAGTTGTTGCTGAAGAGTACCTGTTCTCAGTTAGGTCACTGCTTCTTTTTCTTCATCGGCATCAGAAATTATGAGTACCTTCATAGTTTTATTGGCTAGACACTTTAGTTGATGTACACAAGCTAATAGCTGCATTTTGGCAAGAGGCTATTCTCTCTAGGTACAATGATGCATTGATTAGAATTCTTCAATAGGCCTTTATGCATTTTTTTGTCAGGCAAATAAAGCACTGAACATCAAAGCTGATTATATGGCTTTTGAGGCATTTAGAAGGTGGCTTAGCCAAATATGTTTGAAATTAAGTCAGTCTCATTCTAGGAGCCAAAATATTTGACCTGAAAATATTAATACCTGACCTTATGAGCTTGTTGGACATCCCATTCAAAAACCATAGGTATTAATTTGGAGTCCCCCCTTGTGGCCTCATCCTTTGGGAAGGCTTTCCATAAGATTGTAGAATATGTCTGTGGGAATGTGTGCCTGTTTAGATAAAAGTGCATTTGTGAGGTCCGGTTCTCATATTGGACGAGAAGAAATGACAACTGGCATTCCTATTTATCCAAAATCAGTTAAGTAGGGTTGAGGACTCTGTGTAGACCACTCGAGTTGCTCCATACTAAGCTCCTCAGACTATGTCTTTATGGAGCTGGATTTGTACACAAGGGAACAGTCATGCTGAAACAGAGATGGGGTTTGTGGCCACAAGGTTGGAAGTGCACAATTGTCTAAAATGTCTTATTATGTTGTAGCATTAACAGTACGTGTCACTGGAAACACTTAATCTCAATATTTTGGATGGTTATCTGCATACGTTTAGCCATATAGTGTATAATATATATATATATATATATTAGGGATGCACCGATATATCGGCCGCTGAAACATATCGGCCAAAAATGGCACTTTTGTCATAATGCCGAAAGAGCCATGTTTCGGCCGATACATCGGGTCATCCCTGGTTTCTTTTCTCCCCGCTGGGCGCTGTTCCAGCGGGGAGAAAAGAAAGTGACAGCCG
>NW_017306298.1:901361-948811 GCF_000935625.1 Nanorana parkeri
GGGGGGGGGAGTGGGGAAGAATTGCTGTCTGCATACTCGTGCAAATACATTCTCCACTTCCGTTCAGGTACAAAAAGTGAGGGATAGTCTCTTCAAAGGGGTAGAGACAACAACAAAAGCCCTTTTTTAGTAGCGTTGTAGCATACCACAGAGGAGGGGGGTTGACTAACGTTAAACCCTTTCAATGCAACTGTTGGAACACAAAGGCCTGACCTTCTTTCAGAGGTCATCCCACAGAGTTTTGCCCAAGCCCATCCAGTTGTGCGTATCTAATACAGTATTGTCTTAGGTTGACATATCTGAATTACACATCTGATTGTGGCAAGTGATGTTCTGCAGACTGCAAATGATCTTAAATGAGGATTTGGGGTTTATTTATGCTGCTATCATGTAGAGGCTGAAAAGGACTGTAGCTGTTATCTGCAATTCACCCAAAATATCCTTTCCTAGCATTTCCTTTCCTAGAGATAATAGTGCTGTAGGTTCCCTTCAGGTGATGGTCACATGAACAAAAGCCTTGGCATTTGGTCATGTAAACTCTGTTAAACGGTTGGATCAGAGTTAAAATGTTAGCATACATTTAAAGCAGACTTATGCAACCCTTCCACCCTGTGGTAGATGCCATTCAGTGCCTAAACTTACCTTGAGAGCCCATAAGTGGTCACTGGAGATTGGTGACAATTATCTGTAACTACACACTCTGTGACATGTCCCCTGCCCTCATTGTGATAGATCTGAGGCCTGGGCTTTGGCTGCTCAGGCCCAACGTGCTACATTGAATGGAGTTGGGATGTCACACTCTGGAAGTACTGGGATATTGCTAAGCAGTGGTGGGGATAGGACCAGCAGGGGAGGGGTGCTAAAGGTAAATTTCAAAACTGAAGGACAGCTAGCACAAGGGATTGGGTAGGCTTGGGTTTCCGTTTATATGACAGATTTTGACTGAAGCAGGAATAAAGTCTTGTGACAATTGTTTAGGAGGGATTTCCCTTCACTTTGGATAGATTTCTGCTTGCCTGCAAGGTCTTCTGCATAGGAATTGAAGGGAATCATTTAACTAAAGGAACATAGACAGCAACACAAACAAGGGCTTTAACCAAGCCACATTTTATCATAAAGTACAAAGAAAAATTGGCCTTTGAGTTCTTCTAAAGTGAATATACTCTGTCCTCAATTATTTACAAACACTCAGTAATTACTGATCACTGACTGCTTGTACTGGCTCTCCATCATGACAGCTGTTACAGGAGGCTGAGCGAGCGGAGCAGCACTGCAAGCTGTCTCCGCCCACAACGCCTGTGGCAGGAGCCTAAGTGCTTCGGGGAGGAGAGAAGCCTGCCGCTCACAGCGCTTGGCCTCCTGTGACAGTTTCTCTCCTCCCCGCTGGAACACAGAGCAGTGCCCAGCGGGGGGAGAGAAAATTGGATGCACCGCAAAAAATGACACTTTCTGCATTTTGCCAAAAGTCCCATTTTCGGCCGGTATTTTTCGGCGGCCGATATATGGGTGCATCCCTAATATAAAGTGTATATTATTATTATTATACAGGATTTAGTGCCAATAGTTTGCACAGCACTTTACAATATAAGGAAGACATTACAGTCACAATACAATTCAAGACAAGATGGTAACCTATGGTAATAGGTTTAGGTTCAGCAATGTTATGTCCCCAATAAATTAGGTCAGCTGTCTACCTGAATATACTGAATGGCCAGGTTTTTCCATCAATAGGTTTTTTTTCCCCTGATGGCACATTGGGCATATTCCAAGATGATAATGCCAGGATTCATCGGACTCAAATTGTGAAAGAGTGGTTCAGGGAGAATCTTTTGAGAAACTTTGGTATGTGCTGGTCCGACTCTCCCATCATCACTACAAGATCTTGGTGGAAAATGAATTCAACTCTGGATGGAAATAAATGTTGTGACATTGCATAAGCTTATCAAAGTGATGCCATGGCGAACGTATGCCATAATCAAAGCTAAAGGCGATACAACTAAATCGGCTAATCAATTTTTTTTTTCCCCAGAGTTGTAAGGAAACTAAAATCTATTTGTTATTGGTGACTGCATTCTGCACATATGCTGACCAATCACAAAAAACTGTCTGGTTGTGTATGATAAGTGCCTGGAATTGTGGTAGACACTAGTAAGTTGTGTGCAGCTCGTATAATGTGCTATATTCAGTTGGCTTTAACTCCTCTACGTTCCTCCATGCCAGCACCTTATCTTCCTCTATAATACAGACAATCAATCTGACTGCCAGACTGTGCTGTCATCTCGGCTGCTGGAAGGAAGCTCTTTCAGGCAGTGCAGAAATAATCAGATGACTGAAGTGTCATTTTCTATTTAAGTGGCTGAACAGCACACACAGAGCTGCATCCAGTTTAAATATATGTTCAGTCGCCTAACCGCTAACTGCGGTAGGTTAATCAGGCGTACTTGGGGCGGCTGGAGCTGCAAACTAATGTATATCTATGTGGCTAATATTTATTTTGATGTAATCAGATGGTGTGTGGCTCCGACATCTAAAGCAGAAAATCCCAGAACTGCTGCCAGATAAATGGGACATACCAATGAGAGTCCCTTAAAAGGTCAGTAAATGTCATTTAGATGCATTTTTATGTAAAATATTTTAATAGCGTTTATGGGTGACTAAGATATGTGTAAGAAACAATTGGCTTTTCTTTTAAATAAAATACTTGCTGTCACCTTTTTTCATCCTTTGTTGCATCGCAGTCCTGCTTATGTCCTACAGCGCCTTTGCAGCCACTAGCTGTCTACATGCACTCCATCAACTGCTGCATGTCATTCCTCAAGGTGGGTTTCCTGATAGTGACAGAGAAATATGCCTGTGCAGTGTGTGCCAGCATGGCCAATTGTAGACTGTATTAGAAAAGCGTGTGAAAAGGTAACAACACAGGAGGAGGAGACAGGGACAGAGTGTTGTCACCCTATAACAGGAAGTGCCTAAACAAGGGCCTTTGCGGCAGGATCACCAGATATTTCCATAATGAAAGCTGAATATAAAATATATTGAAAATGACTTTTGAATTTAACACGTAAAACCAATATGAGATTTTAGTTATTGGGTTTAAATATACCTCAAAGCGTATCTAAACCGCAAAGCAAAAATTGATTAGCTTACCAATTGTTAGATGGTTGCATTTTTTTTTTAGGATTTTTTACCTTCATTTTCCCCTGGTGATCCAGCAATTCAGTCTGTCGTATTGCAACTTCTTTTAACAGGCCAAGCTGTCCAGCAAAAATGACAGATAGAGGGTTGAGACAAACCATTTAACACTGACAGGGGTGCTTCCAATGGTCAGCTTTTTTCATTTATATAAAGCCTTTATCAAAAAAAGAAAACGAACGTTGCTGTAACTGCTTAAAAAAGTGTTAGCTGGACCGTACCCTCTCTACAGGGTGACAATGCTGCTGTGCAGGGGTGGGCCTACTGCTCCTCCATAGAGTGGAGCCATCTAAAAGACAGGAAGTGTGTTACTGGCCGGATCACCAGTTGAAAATTAAGAAAAAAACCTAAACATCGAAAACCTATGCAGTCATCACATTTAAGGATTGGTAAAGTTATATTTAGATATATATCTATACAGTATATCTATAGATATTGTGATGTTCGGGGATATTAGCACATATGGTGAGCGCTTAAGAATGCCGTCTACTTGCAATATCTTCGGTTTAAGGGCTCGGTAGCCCACTTTTATTCAACACAAAGTTCATAAATCCATCTTGGATACCCTCGCAGGGGTTGTCAGCATAATTCATGAAAGGCTTGAAATCAACACAAGAATAGCCTCCTGGCTTCCACTTTAAACATTGGCACTTCTGACCCACTGATCCTCTTTGAAGTGCTGTCCCACACTTGTACTGGTGGCCCCTCAGGCTCACGGTTCTCCTAGCCTTACCAGTCCTCTCCCGGCCTCCCTGGCTGTCTTAGTGTGCCTCCAGCACACTCACCACCTGACTCCTCTCTGACTTCTGGGGGTGTTCTCCTGACACCTGAACACGGTCTGTTCCTCTTTCCCAGCAGGAGCTAATTCCCCTAGCCAGCATCTTAATGGCTGTGCACACCTGTGCAATTATCGAGTGCTGGCCATTGCTAAAGCCTGGACCCAGGACTAGGCATCTCATCTTTCCTCCAGAATCACCTTGAAACCTCCCAGTTCCAGGATCCCAAGCAGAATCCAGACAATCCCTTGCTTCCTGAAACGTCTCAGCCCATCTGCCTGAGAGTCCCAGGTGCTCATCACATCCAATTCTACAGTGGGATTGCCACACAATACCACAATATATAGATATTCGTTTTGTTTTTTTGGGGTTAGATACACTATAATTAATTCATGTTCATTACCTTCTGCATGTTATTAATGCTAAAAGCAGCTTTCAGCTTCCAGCAAACTCTTCTTAGAGAATCACAGCTGCTAGCTGCCTGAATATTTTGTTTATCCATTGTCCACAGTACTTTCTGAGTTACTGTCCGTGAACATCATGCAGATCAGGAGCATCAGAGTCTCCAAGTGGGAAGTGATGAGGGTCTCAACTAGGAAAGTGTTTTATGGGTATGGTGAACTTTATGTTTGAAGCCCGTGACACACTGCATGCAGAGCCGTGGAGAGCAAAGCAAACCTGTCAGGCATGGAGGTTCGCATGTGTGAGCTGAGCGTGGCCAGATGAAAGACTGCATCTTCAGCCAATCAGCTCCCGCGTAACAACCGAATGGCCTATGCATCCTGATGCATGGGTTTATGCGCTCCGAATGATTGGCTGAAGATTACATTTTTCATCTCGGCACGCACAGCTATGCGAGCTCTCGCAAGCTGATGTGCTGGAGTGAAAATTACATGACACACTGCATGCAAAGGTCCGCGCACCACCGCTCCGCACGCATGCAGTGTGTCACAAGCTTGACAGAGGAATATACAGTATGAAGCATCATGTGTGAGGGAGGCAGTCTTCTTTATCCTTACCACTTATCCTTACCCTTTAGACCAGTCTTTCTCCACCTTTTACCCCGGGGGAATGTTTGAGGTGCCAGGGAACCCCTTCTAAAAAACTAACTATATCTACACGCCATTGTACATTAGCATGATCATTAGGTTATACAATGTTTTAAATAGAAGACTAAGGGCAGTCGTATAACTAGAGTATTTAACAGCAAAAGAGCATTATTTTACATTTTCCTGCTCCATACAGCAATTATAACCAAATGAAACAAAAAAATATTGGCCAGAAAAAAAATACAAATTGTGAAAATTGTAGCGTCCCCTAACACTAGTTGTTAATGGAAAAGTGTCCCCTGACATTGGTGATCAATGGAAAAATACCTCCTCACAATGGTGGTCAGTGGAAAAAAGCTGCTTTACGTTGGTGATGATTGTAGAAGTGACCCCTTGCCTTGTATGTCAGTGGGAAATTGCCTCTTTACCTTGGTAGTCATTGCAGTTGGGTTGCTGTTTAAGGACCCCCTAGAAACCTCAGGGAACCCTGGTTAAGAAAGCCTGTCTTAGACTGAAGACCTTGACTACAAATGAAGGCCATCATGACCAACAACCCTTCAGAAAGATTGAACAGATGACCCATAACGCCCAATCCCAAGGACAGTTGGCCCCAATACTATAATTTCCAATTCTTGTTCTTTTTAGCTGAAGCCTTCAGCTGCACTTATTAAAGTGTGTCTAAAGTGTGTCAGTTTTGATTAGAGTGGGGAAGTGGTGAAACCCTAGTTTTTGATGTTTGCAATCCCACTGGGGAGATTAACCCTTAATTTTTGTCCTGCTGATGATTATTACAGAGACAGAAAGTGAAATTAAAAAATTTACAGATGTCACTGAACAGCAATAGAGGGGGAAATCTTTCAGTGGGGACATCTATTCCGGTGATAACTGTCTGAGTGGCGATTCCCTCACTTTAGATTTCTGCTCACTGCCTGTTATGTCTTCAGGACAGGAGTTGAAGGGAAAACGTATCCCCCAACAGGTCATAGATGGGAGTGATAACTATTGCCTGGTCCATCCAAAGCTAAAGAAAAAAGTATAATCACCTTTGGGTGATCAATGTACATTCCAATGATTTACAAAAACTATCCTTTCTAGACTGTTCCCTGAATGGGAGGGTCTGTGCTTGCGATAATTGGATGGTTTTCTAATGAGGAAAGTTGCAGTGTCGGCATCCCTTTAGTGGACATTATTGTTCCGTTCACACCTAGCCATTTCTGTCACTCAAAGCTAAGCGCAACAAAATGCTCAAGACAAGGAATCCCATTCATTTCAATGACCACTGTTCATACCTGAGTGTTTTGTTGCTTGTTTTTACACAAAAAGTTTCCTATTGACGTCTATGGGACCAAAAAGTGCTGTAATCTGCCAACAAGTAGCTCATGTACTTTTTCAAGCAACAGGCTTTTTCCTGCCTGCAACAAAATGCTCAGGTGTGAACAGGGGCCATAGAAATGAATGGGATTCCTTGCCTTGAGCGGTTTGTCTTGCTTACCTTTGAGCGAGAAAACGCCAAGGTATGAACAAGGACTTAGAGAGTATCTCAACAAAAATGAAATTCCTATTGCAGCGGATGCCCACAGTTTACTTGTATCTTAGTTCAGACTTCTGGGAAAATTAGTGAGCCAATAATCAACACAGAAAATGACATTTCTGGGGGCGTTACATGCGTCATGTACGGAATGCCTCAATGTTGCCATATTGTATTAATATTTTTACAGTTTTAGAAACTTACTGTGGCTGCAGATTGAAATGGAAAGGTAATTTTGAATAATAAAATCAGAGAAAACATTTGTGCAGCAATTTAATGTTTTAGTTTTTTGGTTTTTTTTTTTTTCGAAACAGGAATTTTACTTTAAGGAACAAAAAAAAAAAGGCAAAGTAAAGGATTGCTTGTTGTATTATTCAGGCCTCCACTGCAGGTTACAGAATGAGAACCTGCAGTGAGAATTTTTTCCCCCTTTGTTTGGTTCTTTTTGTGTGCCGGTTTATATAAATGAGCCCCACGAATTGCAGTGGAAAAATAAGAATTAAAACCTTTTTTCCTTCTGATTTTCGTAGCCGTTTTTATAAATCAGCGTTACCATTCGTAATCTTTGCGAACATTAAGTAGAGAGCTGCAGACAAGTGTTTTCAGTGCCCCCAACATAGTCCTCCGGAATGAGCTGTTTCTAATAGAATGTAAGTAATCAGAGATGTCAGAGACTAAATAAATAAATTATTTTAAGGCTCCTTTTAAAAGCAAGATCATGTAACCTTTTATTTCTAACCATACCATAGACATCTAACAAGCTATAAAATATTTATTACACTGCTGAGTAAACATAGCAAGTTTAGGAACCTCTTTACCTCCACCTGGTGGTGTGTCCTGAAATAGGATTAGTAATAACAGAAGTTTAAAGGGTTAGTTCTCCTTTACCATAAAATTTGCCATGCACCAGCATTCCCATTACATTAAAATACACTGCACAACTTTAAAAAAGAACCTTTCACCAATGACATACCTGTAAGCCATGCCTGCCAGAAATCTCCTATGTAGCCGCCCCCCTCCCTGTCGTGCCTAAGTGGCAGGACAGGTTGGGCGTTGGCTGTGTGCCCCTAGCACCATAAGAATAAGCATCCTGTCTCTGGTGCTCTCCTAGGGGCATGTGTCCAATGTCCACTATATCCTACCATCTAGGCAAGACAGCGGGTGTGTGTGTGTCTGGGGGGCTGGGAATTTTTCTGACAGGCTTGGGGATGCTGGAATGCATGGCAAGTTTTATGGTTAAGATGAACTAACCCTTTAAAAGAAAACTGTTAGCAATATGGAAGCTGGAATTGTGGAATTGCTGACTTGTTTCAGAAGGTGTGGACTCCAGCTCATCATAATCAGTCTTCACTCCCCTACCTGCTGTATCTCCAGCCCAGATCAAGAATGTGTGCATCATGTGTTCTGACATTTTCCTGGTGGCCTGCTTTCTCCAAGTCAGTTATTTGTTAGTCAAGGAAGGATCTGGATGACAGTAGTGGAGCTTCCACTATAAAGAAAGCCTTTATTGAAGGAGACATGTAGAATGCCTTTGCTGGCCCTTATCCTAGATTGCTAGTTGCTTGGCAATTACTTTAGTACTTTAAAGTTATTGCCAAGCCCTTTTGCTGCAAATTTTAGGCCTGAAGATTATCTACAACTCCAAAACAATACACAGTGGTACCTCGGTTCACAAACGCTTCTGTTCACGAACAATTCGGTTAGCAAACAGGACGTTCTGCAAAATGTTCCTCCCGTTCGCAAACTCTGCACCAGGTGATGGGCACAACTGCAGCCATCTTCCCTGCTCTGACACATGGTTGTGGCTTCCTCTAGTTGAGATCCCGGTGTGATCACAGTTTGAATCGGTTCGCGACCAATTCGGTTCACGACCAGAATCATGGAATGAATTAAGTTAGTGAGCCGAGGTACCACTGTATATATTTTCTAAAAACAGAGACCCTGTATAATAAAATGGTGCCAGTTGCCAGTTTCATGTCGCAGATAATTGTGCTACTATTACACTCAAATTTAGACATGTGCGATTCGTTTCGGAAAGATTCGTTATTCGGACGTATGCGAATTACAGAGAAAACTAATAAGAATTTTCGATAATGCATCCGAATTTATTTCCCGAATGAAGTTTTATTGTGCTAAGCATGAACTTTAAAAAAAAATGCAAAATTTTCGTTAGCGGTACTATGTGCGAAATTTTGCTATGAACGAAAATTCGTCCGTAAACCAATTTACCGCTACCGAAAATTCGGATTTTCGTCCGAATCCCAAAACTAACTGACTTTCGGACCCAAATCCCGAAAAATTAAATAACGAAAAATCCAAATAACAACTAAACAGATTTTTGGCCAGCGCACATGTCTATTCAAATGAATTTTAGCACAAACACAATATTATACCCAATTTTTTGGCAAAATATAAAAGTTGGAGTTGGTGTGAGTAATCTAAACCTGGCCATGCGTCAGCTGAGTAAACCAAATTTCAAGCAGTGTGTGGCCCCCAACGGGACCAGGAGGGGATTTTTAATAGACTTTTGTTGAAGTAGCAGGTCCGGAAAGCCCATCAATTTTGAAGCTGCCTGTTATTGCAATATTGCATTAAAGGAGCCTTTCAAAATGATTAGGGCCACCATTTTTTTTTTCTTACCTTACCCATTCCCCCCACTTCCTCCTTCTCCCCTCCCCCCCCCTTCAAATCCCCCCCTTTTCTTATCTCTTTTTCCCCAACAAAAAAGAATGAATGGCACCACAACACACTGAGCTTTGCGGTAAAGTACAATTTAATGCATGTGAATAGGCCCTACAACCTGCACAGAGATTCAAACATACTCACAGCATATACAGTAATTATAAAAGTCTACACAATAATTTACATAGCAATTTTCATCTGTGAAAATCCAGATATTTTAATCAGCGTAATCCAAAATAAAAGGCAGAAAAGAACAGAATCAGATTTGATAAGGCTAATCATCAAAATACATACTGCTCCCTATTGTTTAATCAAATACGTATGCTGTAATTAGTCAGATAAGAAGCGTTCGCTACCTGCTGAATTCTCGCTAGCTTTAATCATAGTATAATGAAGGAGAATGCAATCAAAGTGAATGGGCATTTGAATAATATATAGATATGTGAATCTGGTTTTCCTTTTTCGAAATATATGTTAAAGTGGACCTGTCACCCACACGCACCAGAGAAAAGCAGAAAAAGCGTACTGCTAACACACCTCAGATCATTTAATAGGTCCAGGCTATCCAAGCAAATCTACAAATATAACCTTTCACCTTTCTTCAATTCTCCTGTTCCCTCGTCAGTCATGCCAGGTCAGATTCCCTGACAGCTGATTAAGGTGTTGGCAAAAATCTTGAAATACAGGAGAAGTTATATCAAAGAATGCACTTCTAGGATGCTTGTAGATACATGTCTGTTCCGAGCCCCCCAACTTCTGCAGCGATGAGCTATCAGTATCTAAAGGGGTTTTCAAGGGTTCCTTCCTTCACACAACAATGGAACTGCAGGGTGTTCAGCCAGGTACAGGGCACAATGTGTCAGTTGTTTAAGACATGGGTGCACTTCTTCTTTCTTTAAATGAAGAGTGTACTGGGCTGGACACGATCTAGGCAGGCTGAGCAGTGAAATAAGGTTTATTGTTGCAGATGTATGCTTCTGGGCTTTTGTTGTTAACTCCACCTAATCCTTTAAGGAAGAACTTCAGGAAAAAGGGTTCTTAACCCTTACAGTGGGGCTACCCCATGCAATGCAAGGGTTAAGTGCTCATTTTTGTCTTGGTGCTAAAAAAAAAGTTACACTCACCAGAACCAGTGAGCTCGCTCCCTCCCTGCTACTCTGGTCCCTGAAGCCTCTCCCCTCCTACGCACTGGAATCTTCCTTAGTGTCCACAGGTCTATACACAGTGCATAGAGCATGATGATTTACGGGACCCAAACCGCAGGAGCAGAGAGGGAGAGAGACTCCAGGGACCAGTCTACGAGCAAGCCGGCTCCTAGGATCTGGTGAGTATAACTTTTTTTTTTAGCACCTAGATTAAAAACAATCACTTAACCTTTGCAATGCCAGGGTAGCCCTACTGCAAGGATTAAGAAAAATTCTGCCCAGAGTTCTGCTTTAAGGGAAAGTATATAGGTTTTGGGTGAATTTTACTCTACTTATTTATTTTTAATGGGGACGGCTTCCCTGCTAATCTGGAAGCCGGGTGGCGAGTCTTTACATGCTGCCTGACTTCCTGGCTAATCAAGAAGCCAGGTGGCGAGTCATTACAGGCTGCCTGGCTCCCTTAATGGGATTTCCGGTGTCGGTATTCAGTATCGGTGAGTACCGGGAAAAAAATATCGGTAATCATACTCGATACTGAAAAACTGGTATCGGTGCATCCCTGCATAGAATAGATGTATTGTTTCGCCAAACAGTAGGGTAGGACTCCTTATAAACCATGGTCATGGTTAATCTCCACCGCACTCCATACCAGTACACCCCACTAAATTGGTGCTGAAGGGCTCGTGGATGACACCACAGCAATGCATTTAAGAAAAACTATGCCATCAGCACTCCTCTTGCTTTAGAAGTTTGCCTTTATTGACGTTCTTGCAGCATGTCAGAAGAATTTGCAACGTTTCCCAACCGCACAGTTTCCCTTCATCAGGCAAGTGTCCTGATTATGGAAACCTGTGTGTTTGCAAAATGTTGCAATTCTTTCTGATCTGCTGCAAGAACACAATAAAAATGAACTTCTAAAGCAAGAGGGGTGCTGATAAAAAATGTTTTGCATTGCTGTGGTGCCATCCACCATTGTTTTATGCATTGCTGTGGTGCCATCCACCATTGTTTTATGCATTGCTGTGGTGCCATCCACCATTGTTTTATGCATTGCTGTGGTGCCATCCACCATCATTTCATCAACCAAATTAAAGGGGTAAACCGGTATGATGTGAGATAGAGGTACATTCATAAACATCTATTATGTTGCAGTGACCATAGTTTCTAAGGAGCCCTGCGCCACCTACAGCTTAGCAAACTAATACACCAATTCTATGTACATAAAATGTATGCAGTCTGTTCAATAATATCTCCATGGCTGTGCCTACCTTATTCGATGTGGTCTGGAAACATCCGAGCTGTCAACTGCAGAGGGAGGTTTGGGATGTGCTGTCAGCCAGGTGTGGGGGTGTGCTGTTAGTTGCCTGTGCTGCTGCCCCCCACACATGCCACCCCCCTAATGAGATGGCGCCTGAGGCTACTGCCTCAGGCTGCCTCATTATGAGGTCACCCCTGTATATTTTGCACAAATTACACATTTTATGGGAAATGGCCCAAAGAGCAATTTCTGGAGCACATGTTGCATTCCACAGGAATATGTATTGCAAATCAATATTTTCTTAGTAATAATACCTCAGTCTGTATTATTTTAATGTCACACCTCTGATAGTTCTTGGAACCCTATGAGTTCACTTTAAAGTCCAAGCATGCCCAGCCGGTCCTAGTCCCCTCTTGGGTTGTTAAGCTCCAGTGAAGAAGTCAGGTCCACTTTAACAGCAGGCGATTTTCCCAGTGACATTAAACAAACATTTTCCTTTAATCTGAAGATTGTTGCATATGCTGCCTTGGCCTGCGTATTATTTTCTTACATTTCTTAGAGCCTACTCAGCAAACAATGGTGCTTTTTACTGCAGTCATTGTAATAAACAAGGGCAGCGCAAACAATAAAGTTGAGCAATCCAAATTACAGAAATGATTGTCAATTAAAATAAGTAATGTGGACAGAATGCAGACTTGCTGAATCGCAGAGAAATTCACAATTAAATGTCTTGTACTCGCCAACTTATTTTGTATAATGTGTTCTCAAATGATATATTTATATAACACATGAGTGGCGCCCTGGCTTTATTGGCTGGGGATTGTTTTCTCTTAACCCATTTTTGTCTACAGAAGAGCTATGGAGATAATGTATACCTAAAGCCCTTCTCCGGGCAAACCAAAAAACTACCCTTGCACTAGGGCTACCCCCACACTGGAAGGGTTAACTGTTAGTTTCCTCTGGGGGACTGGAGTAAAGCTGTTTTACTTCCCTGATTGCCCCTGCCTGTGCTGTCAATGCTCTCCTCTTCTTCCCCACCACAACGGATGCTGGAACAACCCATGTCTATGGTCAGCCTCAGTCTATGGGACCTGCATTAGACATGAAAACATCAGCAGTCATTAGACTGCCAGGCCAGAGTGAAGGAGAGAAGAGGCGGCATGGACCGGTCTAGCAGGCCAGGGGGAGCCGAAGGGAGTGGGGATCAGATAAGTGAAGGTCCAGTCTCCTAGACAAAAATTAGCACTTAACAGTGTGAGGGGTACTTTTTTGGTTTGTCCAAAGACGGGCTTTAAAAGGTAAAGCTAGCCATACACTAGAAGATTTTCGTACAAACATTCATACTAAAAATCTCATCAGAACATTCGATAGCACCATCAGAATTGACGAATGACGTGTAACGTTCGATTTTGGGATGAATAGAATTTCCCGAGTTAAAACCATGTCATGTCATCCTTCTTAAGTTTCCTTTGTCATCATGGTTGAAGTTAATTGTCAGTTTGACACCGTTAACTATTAGAAAATTGATCGAATGCTCCAAAATTGAATTATTTCTAATGAAATTCTACTGGTGAATGACCGGCTTAGATCAACCTGATTTTTTTCAGTTACTGGTAGATGCTGGCAAGTTTTAAGACCTCTGGTGGCAATATTGCTGCCACAATGGGCTGCTCTCTTATACCGCAGGAATGTTAATCCTCTTGCTGAATCTCCCGTAGTAGAAACTATATCTAAAACAATGACTGGGTGCCCCAGGTGTACGTGGCTTTGAACTCAGATGTAGCTCTCTTACTAAAGGAGTCTCAAAAAGATACCAGAAGCTTCAACAGAACATTAAATTAGCCTGAGTGATCTGACCATTAAGGCAGGGATCATACTGCTGTGCTGCAGCAGTGCATGAAAATGCCCAGTATGCATGTTGGTGTGCTGTGGTACCATTCATTCTTAAAGGGACCTCAATGCACCTACACTGAAGCACACAACCCATGGTAACACACTACAAAAAGTTTTTTGGTGTGTTTTGGTGTACCAGGCAGCCCATTAATGGATTCCTTCAACATTTTAATTTGCCAACATGGAAGATTATATATTCATTACCAATGCAAAGAGGAGTGATAAACATTATCTGCAGCATTATAATAAACATCTCTTGGTTGGCATTGGTGGGATGGTGGTCTCAGGTGGCACATGTTTCTAACACTAGGCTTCAGGGAGAGGCATCTCTGGCTGCTCTTATTGTACTGTCTGTTCTTGTTTTAATTATAACTGAGGTTTCTGCTTGGTTTTAAAAAAAGAGGGAGGCCATAACAAGCACTACACAGAGTACTGCAGATCTTCTTGGCGCTTACAAGAGGAGAAGTGGAAGACATGTCACCAACTGTATGCAATGGCATAGATCACATTACCTTTTTTTATATTTTATTCTGCTTCTTTTTTGTGTACAACAATCTATTATATAGTGTGGGTGAGGGGAAAAATGAAGACACATACAACTTCTGTTTTTGGTTAGCTACCTACTGCTAAAGCTTTCTAAATGCCCACTGAAGATACTTAAATGCTTGCTTAAAGCTAAAGCCAACATTTGCATTTAAATCTGTTTTAAACTATCGCAGACAGGGTTTAAGGGGTTGACCTAAAGAAAGATTTTGCACTTTCTAAATGCTTTGTAACTGCTTTGCCTGAGTGTACTTGGCCTTTGGCAAAAAGGAGAAGGAAACTCAAACCAATTTAATGACGTGAGCTGGTAAGGTCATAATTCAACAACTGAATGCAGTACTCTACAGCATCCTAAAATAAGTCAATCAGGTAAATGCAACGGATTTGCAAAACAGTCCTTACAAACTAGCATGGTTCCACTTCAAAGCCCATAGCTGAGCATCTCTCCAGCCAGCAGGTGCACACTCCTTTGGGGTCCCTTGCTCCCCTCTACAAACTAGAAATACAGAACTGAATAGCTCTTTTAGGGAGTTAAAAGCAACTTTGGTGGACCAACAGCCATACAAGGGGAGGCCAATAAGTTCTTACCCTCACCAAGATCCAGATGTGCTAGGGATGTGCTAGATTTGGAGGAAAACCAGCTATCAACTTCAGTAATGACTGCATCATCATTGAGGAAACCTCTACAGATTTGGAAACAGGAAGAAGTCCGAAGGTGCCAGGTCAGGTGAGTAAGGTGGATGTGGCAGAGATTCATAGCCACAGTCTCATATGATGGACAATCCTTTCCATACACAGCTGATATCTCTTCATGGATTATTTGGGCAGATTTGCCTTGAAGATGGAGGAACCTAATCACGGCTCGGTATTCAACTTAGAACTATATAGAATTCGTATAGAGCGCTCCACCTGGCTGCCTCTACTGATGTATTTTGACCCCTGCTGGGGCTTAGATGTAGAGGCTCTATGACTAAAGCTTGGCCATACACTGGCATTTTTTTCTTTTTCAGAGAAAAAGCACTTGATTTCCCAGTGTAAAAGGGGAAATTTCCCCTCGCCAACAGTCTATGGTGAGCTAGACAGGGGGTGAAATGCATCAGTGAGGCAGCTTGGAGGAGTGTTTAATAGTGTGCTAGTACAATAAAGTTGATGGAAGAGGCGTGTGGCTCCATCTTTCTAGCCAGAGATTTGCAAACCATTTCGCTCTACCAATCAGAAGTCATCAGCACAAAGCTCAGGAGAAATAAAAAGTGGCTTGTGATTTCTTGCTGCGGGTTACTCTGTACCCCTGCTCTGTGAACCGCTGTAGTATATATTATTGATTGGTTTCACCCAGACAATAAGCCGTCTGCTGGAGAAGCTGCTGTAATAATTGTATATTATCCCCCTTCACACGTGGGGGCTGCCTACCTCCGCTAACCTGCCTGTTATTCTTACACTGGGTTTAACCTGAATAAAAATCCTATTGAATTCTCAGTCATAATTGCACGGAACTGTATAATCCATTTAGGTCAAACGCTTCTGAAATGTCAATTCATTTCCTCTCTCATCCACACTCGAGCTCATCCGACAGACAGAGAAGGAATTTCACCCTGTACAGAAGAGAGATGAGCCTCAGTCAAGAGTCAGCGACATTAGTTGAGGAAACTAATAAAGTGCATGTATTAAGTAATAACATTTTTAAATTCATTGCTTCCAGCCAGAATTTATATTCAAGGTCTGGCACAGGCTATGAAATCTAATTTTGTTCTCATGGATGTGTGATATAATTTTATAAGTGTTATAAAAAGAAGGTCTTTACTTATGCTGACCGCAGAGCCGCGTTATCTAGTCATATATAACGCCGGTGGCCTCTCTCGTAGGATGGCACCGGGGCAAGGTTTAAACAGAATTGATCCGCCAATATTCTCCTGTATGGCTGAGTGGATTTACTGCGGTTCTTGATGGAATTTTACGGTGTGTGTGTTTTCTTTTGAATATACATACCACCTGTTCTGCTCCGCCAGGCAGTTATTGCTTTGGAAAATTAGATGAACAAAGTTGTTATCTCAGTTATCTGGTATTCGACTAACCAGAACTTTCATCTAACCAGATTTAAAAAATCCCCTGTGTGCTCACTGTTTTGCTGATCTGCGGCATGTATTATCCTGGAAATGATTGTGTGTCTATTTGTCTTAATTTGCTTCTGATTACTGCATTTCAATATTAATATAAAGTCAATACAGAGTTTATGTTATGTTATGCTATAGAATGGGCAATGGCTTTAGTTAGACCTATTTTTAAAAGTGACTCTCAGCAACCATAAACTACATTTAACAGAAATCTACCAATCCCCATGGATGCCGGATTACAGGGAGTTTATTATCTATATACGTTTATACTAGGGATGCACCGATACCAAGTACAGTACTTGGTACAAGTACCGATACTTTGAGCTCCAAGACTAGATTAGATAAAAATTCAAAAGTTAGGAGGCAGCCGTCATTTGTAAGGAGCACACGGAGCTGCTGGGATTTGTACATCTCTGTTTTAATGTATGATTTTTTAAAATAAATATAAATAAAGGGATGCACAGATACCAGTTTTACAAGTACGAGTACTGATACATTATTGTTTATCGTCATGTGACAGTTTTTCTTAAACAATACAGACTAATGATTTCAGGACAGTGGTGGAGCACCAGAGCCAGGTCCCAGCTGCAACCACTGCAACCCTGGTAGTATCGGCATTGGTATTGGTACTCGAAAAGTATCGCTGCATCCCTAGTTTATACAGTGCATTCAAAGAGTATTCAGACCCCATTCATTTTTTTTACAATTTTGTTATGTTGCAGACTGATACTACAGTTGTTTATTTTTTTTCCCCTCATGAATCTACACTCAGTACCCCATAATTACAAAGTGAAAACATAAGTTTAGAAATATCTGTGGATTTATTCAAAAGGAAAAACTGAAATATCCCATTGGCATAAGTATTTAGACCCTTTGCAACAACACTTAGGCCTTGTTCACACCAAATGCAGAGCAGATCTGGTCAGGTTTCTTTTAGATGTGTTTTTGACGCGTTTTAAAAAAAAAAGTTTAAAATGGGCTTTCAGTGCGTTCCAGGCATTTGCATGCGTTTCTGATGCGTTTTTGATGCGTTTGCAGATCTAGAGCAGGTAAAATAGGGCCTGCTGCAGTTTTTTCACCTGCTCTGGACCTGCACGCTGCAATGTGAACTGGAGCAAAAAATACCATTGGAATACATTGGACGCAGTTTTGATCCGGTCTGCAACTGATCTGCTCTGCACCTGCTCCGCGCTTGGTGTGAACAAGGCCTTAAAAATGAGCTCAGGTGCCTCCCATTTCTCTTGATCGTTGCTGAGATGTTTCTACACCTTGATCGGAGTCCACCTGTGATAAATTAAATTGATTGGACATGATTTGGAAAGGCGCACACCTCTCTGTAGAAGGTCTCCTAGTTGACAATGCATACTGTATGCGTTACCAGACCCCCTAAGATAAACAGGGCCTGATGTGTAACTTCATCCACTAAAGAAGGTCTAGAAGCCTCCCTACTTTATTGCCATCAAAGTCTTCTGATGGAAGAGAACACATTTTTCTTGATGTTCTAAGCTACTGTTATATACGTTTCTTTCACCTTATTAAATGTTGTTTGGTACTGGTATGAAGACTTTGGGTGTTGAAATGATGACTTCTGTAGCCCCAGGACCATACTGCTTCCTGATTCTTGCATAGTTGGCTCGGACATTTATTTTGTCTCTGCTGCCTGAAAGACAAACCATACTGCAAATTAATTTTACCAAATATTTCACACAGAGAGATTTACAGGGCTATTCAGAAAAGGGTGAAGAGTTTGGAGAAGTGAACAGTCTAGGACAACATCGCTGAACTGGAAAGTGAGCTTAATTGGAGAATTTCTCCAAATCAGCTATGTTGTCCTAGATCAGGGGCGCCCACAGTTTTTCGTCTACTTTTCAAATGACGAGCTTAATGAGATCTACCGACGAAAACACACCTGCATTCAGGGGCGGGAGAGGGCATTGAAGTCAATGTCACCACAGCCACGCCCCCAGTGCAATCGCCGCACCAGGAATACATGCAATGTGGCAAAAATTATCATTCTTTGCATATATTCTTTCCTGGTCGAATTATAAAGAGGAAAATGCTTCATTATGGGCACTAGATAGAGCCGGGGAGCACAGCAAAGAAATGTTTATTTCCGATGCTTCAGAGCGCAATCTAGTGGCTATAATGCAGTATTACATTTCATTAAAATTGACCTGACAAGAAAGTATACTAAGGACATTCATTTTTGCCTCTATTTGCACAAAATAAAGATTTGCAGGTCCAATGGCTCTTCAAATTGTGTATAAATAGACCCTTTAGTGTAAAGGAATTGACAGAGGATACTGCTGGGTGGGATTATCTGTGGAATAAGGATGGACTAAGGTGATACATGTGTTCTCTTATAACACACATATAGGATGCATGTTGGAGCACACATTTACATGTGTGCATACCACTTTTTACGTAAAAAATATGTAGCTCATTTTTTTATTCATATCTACAGGTAAAAAAAATCGTTACTGCATCCAAAAAAAAACTGCATGTCCTATTTTTTTAATTCTCAATGTGCTGCTGCAGGTCATAAATATGCATCAGTCCCATATGATTTCTACATGTATGGTGTTTTAGTGTACTAAATGCATAATCATATGTATGGGACCTTCCTGTGACTAAGCAAGCTTCCACCTCTATCTTGTTTAGGTCAATGTATTGGCGGTAGGTCAATGTATTGTGGGTACAGCTAGCCTTATACAATGAACAGGCATATTGTGTTACTCTGTTGGTAGTCAGGGGTGGACAAATTAATATGGAATTCAGGAGCCAACCTGTCCATTCCAGACGCCAGCAGGATTTTTTTCAGGAGCCAGCTCTATTGACAACAACTATAGGAAACCTCAATTGGTGTCAACTGTAATTTTTAAGCAGCATTGGCTACCTGGCTCCTGGTCATTCAGTTATACCCCATAGTATCCGGTACAACTGAATGAACTTCTCATGGAATCAAATTGATATTAGACCAGTTCACAGCAAGAGTGATCTGGAAGCCAACCAGAATGTCTTACTTTTTTTGGTTAGAAATGGCTCTCCAGCGGATACACACAGGATCATGTCCTTCGTGATGTCATCCAAAGATGTCACCAATTCACCATTCCAATTATACAGTACTGCTGCTGGCAGATGCTGCATACTCAGCTTTAAAGTGCAGTCCTCCAGTAACTAGAGTGCAACAAAGAAGAACACTGCATTAATCACCAGCATTTCATCCTTGTCATTTAGTTGAGCTTCAAAATACTTCACTTGTTCTGGGGCTGGCACTTTACTACTATTCCATAAATAATGTCTAAGGGTTGGTACACACCATCCCCAGGCAAAAAAAATTATTTTCAGCATGCATCTGGTGTCCGCTGGATGGCAGCAGTGTGCATTGGCAGTATACAAAGTATACAGTCCCTTGAAAGGTCTCCACACAGCAGCACAGAGCGCCATCCAGTGCACCGCAAAAAAATGCAGCATGTCTGTATTTTTCCACAAAGCACATCACACCACCTTGTGCTGGGTACATTAAAAATAACAATTCTGGTGACTGGCATTGGTCCAGTGCAGAAAAACACCAGTCACCACAACTAGTATGAACAAGCCCTCAAGCAACCATGTGGCTTACCAGTTATTGCCCCTGTCCCCAGCAACACATATTCATCTTTCCTTCCCTCCCCTGCTTCTCCAGTCAACTTCTGGGGGTGAGAAAAGGAAGCAATCCCTAGATAATATCCAAGTCACTCTATTTGGAGCTTACACATTACTAAGAACTCTCTCCCCAACCCATATGTGACAGTGCTAGGCCAATCACCATGCACCAACACTGTCCCATAAGAGGAAGGGAAGTGAGTCACATTCTCTTCTATACCGAGACGTTCTGGCTTCTTTCATCACTCCTTGACTGAATGGAGCAAAACAAAGGTGAGTATGAGTTGCTGGGGAAGGGCGCATTAAAAGCAAATTTTTTGATTTGTTCCTCAGGGACACAACATAATTTTATTTCAAGTATAATAATCTATTTATGACAATGCATTTACATTTTGCTTTTAAAGCAGGCCTATACCTAAATGTCACCTAAAGCTATAATATTAGCCATGTCACACTGGCAATCCTATTGCTTCGACAACACGCCAACAACATGATTGCATGAAATAATCACTCATCTGCATCAATGGGTTCATGGCCTCAGTGGCCTAAAGTCTGCAGAATATTGCCCACCAGCTGGGAAACTGGACAGTTGCCTTGCCTTATTTTGTTTTACAGATAAAATTTATTAGCTACACCAAAACACCATAAGCATTGTTTGGTGTGGTCACATAATTGGGTCTCTTGTACAGGTACCTGCATGCGGTGTGGGGACACACGTGCACGGTATCGTGACATAATATTGAGGCCAAATACCCTCCCAGATCAGCACCAGGTGGTGACTAATTGCTGGGAGACACTTGCAGGTGAGCACTGGAACTGTAGGATCAGGTTCCAGCCCCACAGTGGCACCTGGAGGTGCTGTGGTCCCTGACAAATGAACATATGATGTGCCAAGTTGGCATCTCTAATGTATAAAAGTGCCACGGTGACTCACTTCAGACTGAATACAAGAAGTACTAAAAAAACAAAAGAGTGCCAGACAATTTGGTAGAAGTCCAAGGCATATGTTTATTTTCCCACATGATATAAGCCAACGCAATATGGAACTTTAAAGTGTTCCCTTCATCAGGGCTTTAACGGTTGCTAGAAGAGGGGAAAATTGGACTGATTGCTTCAACAACCAGTTGCTGAAACCTGTCTCTAGGATCTATATTCATGATGTAATATTGTTCCAATAAGGTATTTAATCCCATTAATGCTCTGATTAAGGGGGTACTTTAATGTCCCATTGTTCCTTTGGCTTATATCAAATGAGAAAATAAACACATGTCTTGGACTTCTACCAAATGGCCTGGCACTCTTGTGTTCTTTTGAACTTCTTGTATTCCATCTTAAGTGCCCCACTGTGGCACTTTTGTACATTAGAGATGCCTAACTGGGGGGATTGTTCTCTTCACCATAGGCATTCTCTTCCACTAAAGATCTAATATAGTTTATGAGTTCCAGAATTTTCCACCTACACAAAGAAACCATTAGGATGTCACTGCAGAACTCTTCTGAAAATACTAGTTGCTTAGCTAACAAGCTAATCCATTGGCTTCAAAATTTTCTGAGTTATTGACTAACAAACAGTTTGAAGTTAAGGACTTTTCTCTGGCTTTTCTAATCTCTATGCTTGTTCCAGGTCTGTGACTCAAAGAACACAACTAGTTGGCCAGTATAATACTGGGGGAGCTAGCATTTTCAAAAGGAAGTCTGCAATGATAGTGTGCATCTCCTAACAGGGTTGCTTTATTATTTATGGAAAAACTATTGATACAATAGTCTTTAAGATGGAATCAGCCACGTGTCTGGTGAGAACATTTGTGTGCAGCTAACCTAACGCATTCAATACTTAGAACCCGCCCTGTGGAAGAAGCAATGTTAAAAGTAAGTTACACAGAAGTCAACAGTGTTGGGTTTATTCTGATGTGCAAATCTTACCTCTTCCATAGATTTGCCCCAAGCATATACAGCTTGCTCTGAATTGCCCCCATTCCTGTAAGCCAGGACTCGTTTCATGGTGGGAAAGGTGTAGAGGGATGTTTCACTGTTTGCTACTGCAGGATGCACCTTCACACGGGGAGCCTGACTACCAGAGAGCTGCATCTAGGAGAGAAGCACACAGGCTGTGTAGGCTTTAAGCTTTTTTTTTATTATTAAGAGTAACTTCAAAAGTAAAACTGCCGGAGGATAACATCAGTGATAATAAATCTCTCTAAGAGGAGAGTCTTCAGCTTGGCTCAGATATTCAGAAGGACAAAAACCAGAGAGCAAAAAGGTAATATATCAGAAGGAATGAAATAAAATCGTGTGAGAAATGTCCTCACATTCTGACTTCTGTTATGACTTACACTGAAAACTTTTTACTTTCATAATAGGTTCAAGAAGATTATTATTTTATTCTCTTTAGGAAGACAGTATACCCATACAGGTTTAGGCGAGCAGGGACTAAAGCAATCAAAAAGCTCTACAACCGAATCAGTGCATAGCACATTAATGCCTTCTTAGAATAGAAGGTATTAACATTTCATTTCATCACATATCCCAAAAATAATTCTCAGGACAGCTGAAAGAGTCATGCAAATCGTTATAACCCACATCCAAAACTGCTGGTGTATAGTGCAAATATAGCCTAATATATTTGTTGCATAAAGCAATGGCTCCACCAAATTCACAAGATTTAAAAATGCTACGCAATGATTAGATTGGAGGGCTTTTTGATTGCTTTGGTCCTGTCTCACCAACTTTGGGTATAATGTCTTATTGGGTCCCAAGCCCTACTCCATAGAAGCCAAGATTCCCATACACTGTACTGATGATGGCCAAAAAGCCTGAAGCAGCTGTATGCAGTTTCAGATGAATGGCTCTATAATATTAACCTATATTTGCACTATACATCAGCAGTTCTGGATGTGTATCTGGCTGATGAGGCATAATGCATTGATTTGAATGGCTCTACCCACAGTCCAGTGACGTGCTGTACCTTCAGTTCTGGGTGAGGTATTCTCTCCTATCCTATCCCTATCCTGCCGAAGCCCCATCCCCATTATGACAAAGCCCTGTCCCCTCAACCCGGTCACCAAGCTAGTCCCTCACTTGCTCGTCAATGCTGAGGCATCAAGATCGATGCCATCAGTGTTTTTCTTTTTTTTTGATTGGACAGCTTGGACCAATGGCGCTTTGCCATTGGTCCAAACCATCCACAGAGCTCAAGCCTCTAATAGAGAGTAGAGTCTGTTGCAGCTCTTGCCTCACTAGTTAGGTTACTCAAGCAGTTAGGTTACTCAAGCCGGCTGCTGTGTAACCTAACTAGCTGTCAAAAGCCGGATGCAGCGCTGCCTGTAATTAACAGGCAGCGATCAGTCCATGACAGGTTACACAGCGGGGAGGCTTTCACTGCTGTGTAACCCGTTACAAGCCCATCTGAATGGAGAAAAGGCTGTCATCTTCAGGCTTGAAGCTGACAGCTTTTTCCTCCATAATACTAGGTGAGGCTCTGCCCCACCTGCCTCCCCTGACCGCACGTCCCTGCCACTGTTTCGTATACGTGATGGAATAAAACATGTGAGTACCCTCTGAGAAGGCCTTACGTTGCTTTCTTGACCAAAAATATTTTTCAAACTGATGTATTTATTGAACAGGAGAAATTATGCAAAAGCTTGAACCTTCCATAAAAGAAACTGTCATATCATTTTATTGGACGATTTTGCAGAAATCCTGTATTTAAAATAAGAGTTACTAATTAATGTGGAGATTATCACCTAAAGGACAACTCTGATCTTGTAAAAAAAAAAAAAAGCAAGACACTACACTTCATAGGATCTCCATGTATTGTAAAATGCAAAACATTATCGCCCACTTCTGGACTGGATAGAATTAGGCACAGTAGGCATATGTCTATAGGTGCAGCAGGTTTACACATGGTAGCAATATTCTAAACTAAGGCATGACAAAAAAAATAAGAAAATGTTCTGTGTAAGAGAGGATATATTAGAACAGGGATATTCATTGAGGTACCAAACATTCCATGCTTACAGGTTCTAGTGATGGAAATCCAGCCATGGCTCACTTATAATATCACAAGCACTAAACTGTAACAGGCCATCCTATATAGAGGGAAACATTGCTGGTACCACACAGAAGGGATGGGTGGGTTGATGAAAATGGGTAGGGATGACTCCTAGGGGAATAAGGGCCAGACACAGTCTCTTGTCAAGGTGCCTACACTTCTTTGAACATACTAGTAAGAATTTGATTCAACCAACCCCCCATATTGGCGGGCATGAGAGTTGGCACAACACCTTCTGCTCATTTCCCTAATTCTTCCCATTGTCTGACTGCACTTGAGCAATTGGAAAGCAAGCTTGAGGGTTCACGTTCAGCCCTGTCATTCACTCCCCTGTACACGCCTCCACTGCTAACAAAGGACACCAGTGGTTATGAGCAGATGTAGTTCTGTGGGTGCCTGCAAGTCACAGTGGATTGACGTGTAAGTGGTAGACCCATCTGCAAGCACCAAGAGTGTCCGTGAAAAAAGCCTCCACAGAAGCAATGATTTAAAGGTATTTTCTACACAAGGTTGGAGTGAAGTAGACATTGTTGTTGCACTTTTATGTATGTATATACTATACCTTATCCTCTTCATTCATTTGTCACACAGCTAGAACATGTTGAGGATCAAGTCTGTCAACACCATGGAACAAATATTCTCTAAGCTGTAAGATGGATGAGCACTATACAATACAATAACCTTTTCCACAAGAAAAAAATTGCTGCTTTCTACAATTATAATATACTATTGGTATGTATCCATTTTAGATACAAGAACAATGGAAATAATTCAATGTCACCTCCACATTCTCAAGTTCTTCCTTCAGCCTCAGCTCCTCATCAGTGACTTCAGTCCAGCCACCTTCTACAGACACAGGCTGGACGGGATCGGCGGTGGGCACCAGGGTGGAAGGAGCAAGAGAATTAACCCGTCGAGCTGCAGACAACATAAAAAGAGAACATTCATTAAAGGATATGTCCTATCCAGCAGGATTGTATTGCTATCAAGGGCTCTGTTAGGGGGAATTCCCCTCACTTTCCGACACGATGACAACAGTTGCGCTACAGAACAAGTGAGAGAAAATCTGCAACAGGGACACACAGCACTGAAAAGTTGGGTGTGCAAAAAGCAGAATGTATAAAGTTCAGATTTCATTTTATTTAGACTCTTATGTCAGGAAAACCAATGCGTTTCTGGGGTTCAAAGGGCAACACTTCATCAGGGCTTTGTATGTTGAACAAAGCATGTACCGGAATGATCAAATTAGAGGGATCTTGACGGCTAATTAGTCTGATGATGTCTCCCTATACTGGTTATCCAAAACACATTGAAGGGAATTTATCAAAACTGGAGCAGACAAAATCTGGAGCAGCTATGCATGGCAACCAATCATCTCTCTTTCACTTTCAAATCTTAACTGAACAAACTGAAGAGAGAACCTGATTGGTTGACCTGCACAGCTGCTCCAGATTCTGTCTGCTCCATTTTTGATAAACTCCCCCCACTGGCTTTTTTTGACATAAGAGTCTGAATAAAGTTGAATTTTAACTGTATATTTTCCGATTTTGGCACCTTCCTTGCTGCACACCCAGTCCCTTCTCGAGCAAAGAGCCAACCCTTTGCAACCATTACAGGGAGAGCTGCCTAAAGAGAATCATTCCCTCAACACTGCTTAAGACCTGACTGAGAACATCTACTACATTAAGAGATACAGCGCCCCACTCCTTTCTTCTACTTTCTGAGCAATAAAAAGCTGATAGGAGTTTATCTGAATGGGGTAATGTAACATTGCATTATGGACACTAGTTGGATCTAAGAGCATAGGAAATACATACCGTGCCATAATGCGGTATTACATTGCATTCAACCTGAAAAGAAATTATACTAAGAACATTCTTAGTTAAAAAAAGAAAATATAAAATAATGTTAGTTTTTCCCTTTATTTGTTCACATTGATTCGAAGGGCAAATGGGTCTGTGAATTGTTTATAAGTGAATGGAAAACTCTGTAACCAAACCCCTAATGGAGCCCCTGGTAGCTGTAAAAACCCAAATGGGTTATTTTTCCTTCCTCACTCTAATGCTAAGCACTTAAGCACTCACCTGCAATGCTGGCCTCTAACACAATGGGTGGGGGAAAAAAACACTATGTAAGTGTTTAATTCACAGAAAAACAAAGTTTCCAAGCAGTGCTCAGAAGATGCAATGGTTCCATAGCAGGTAGAGATACAATCACAGCAGATAGTCCTCCTACTTATAAAGGAGGTAACTGTATCTCCAAAAGGTATTAGAGTGCCTTAGTGAGTTTAATTAATAAGCAACGGTATTTCTTAGGTTTGAACAATGTAGCCACTTCCACAGATCTGTCAGATTGTAGTTTGATAATTAGGGCTCATCCGTACAGCTGCGTGCACGGCTGTATAGGGCAGCTCCGGGAAGGACAGGTGCTGCGTGTGATTAGTACGCAGCCCCTGTCCTTCTCTATGGGACTACGCGGACGTACGCCGCCCTACGCTCACCGGCCCTGCATGTCTGTGTGGGTGAGTGTACTCGTAAGCTGACTCGTAAGTATGGATCCTGTCTGCGTCCGAGCCGGGACACACGCACCCGTACAGACCTGCACTTGAGGTGAGCATAGGGGGGCGTATGGCCGCGTAGTCCCATAGAGAAGGACAGGGGCTGCATACTAATCATACGCAGCACCTGTCCTTCTCGGGAGCTGCCCGATATGGCCATGCACGCAGCAAGGAGCTGTATGTGCCAGCCGATTCCTGTGTGAATGAGCCATTAAGGATATCTGTGACCCAGCCGGCGGCAACACCACTTCAGCTCTTTCTTATAGGGTCCATAAGAAAGGTAGATGGTTCCAATGAAATATGTCAGAGGTGACTAGGGTTGCCACCTGTCCCGGATTCACCTGGACAGTCCGGCTTTTGATGCTGTGTCTGGGTTTCAGCTGGCTTGAAACCCGGAAACAGCACATACAGGACTCAAAACCCAGAGTGTCCAGGTGAATCTGGGACAGGTGGCAAACCCAGTGGTGACGCTGTGTTCTGTGACATCACTTTAGGGGTCTGCAGGTCTCAGTATGTTGACCAGATTGTGAAATGAAAAGTGGAGCTCCAGTGGCCGGGGCACCTGTCTCCTTGATTACTGACTTGTTGCAGGCTGAGAATGCTTTGCCCTACTACTAGACTATAAGGTCTATCAGATAAGCAGCCCAACAACCAACTGAAAGAGTGCGCACAGCAGACTGTCAACTAATCTCGGGATAGTGGACTTGTCTTCTCAGCCTGCAACAGATTGTGCTGTTACTGGCCGGATCTCCATGTAAGAAAGTTTGTGAGAGTCACAAAAATAAATTGCTAAAGACAACTGTATATAGAGAAGCATTATGCCAAACATACTTAAAAATGGATTTTGGGTTTTCATACACTTTAAAGTTAAATGATCTCTTAAAAGTTACACCTGAACTTCCTTAGAAAGTTGTGGCACAAAGAAGCACAAATATAATAGCAAACAGTGAAACAGTGACACCCTGTGGTCACACAACACATCACACTTTTTGTTTGCTGTATTAGCCTCTAAAAATAAGAATAGAGATCTGTTTCATTCAAAATGCCGGCTCAAATGTTATTAGCCTGGCAACTACCATTTTCAGGAGAAGAGGCCAGCAATGGCACATATATTTCTCTCAGAAGAGGTATCATTAAAATTGGTCCTGTACAACCAGCATATACATTGTAGATGTATCACTGCTGCGTGAGAGGTAATACCATTATTAGCTAGATAGTTCAAACATTTCTATGCTCCATTTTACATTTTTTAAAGAACTCCAGGCAAATAAAATCTTAACCTTAGCAGTGGGGCTACCCCTGCACTGCAAGGGTTAAGTGCTCATTTTGTCTAAAATAAAAGAATTATGCTCACCCGGACTACGATCCCGGCTTGCTGTTAGACTGGTCCCTTGAGCCTCTCCACTTCAGCGGTCTAAGGTCCAGCGAGTCATGGCATCCTATACGGTGTATTGGAGGTGAGGACGCTCTATGTATTGGAGGTGAGGGACATTCTATGAACGGTCTAGGGGCTAGCTAGGATTGTGGTTCGGGTTAGTTTAACTTCTACGGGCGTCTAACCAGTGTAGGTCTCCATTCACACCTAGGCGTCAGTGTTTCCACTTGTAAAACGCGCCTTTTTTACGCGGTCTCTACCTCGCATGGCTTGCGCAATTGTGCGCGTTTTGCACATTTTTAAACGGGTTAGACGCGCATAGACAAAGACTTTATTGAGCAGATCAAAATGCATTGCTGTGACTACGGAAACGTGCACAGAAATGTGCAAAACGCTTGTGTCGTGCCTTTTAATGCGCTTCCATTGAAGACCATGCGGCCAAACGTGCTGTAATCTGCCCGAAAGAAGCTCAAGTACCTTTTTCAGTGTTCAGAGTTTCACAGCTTGCGGCAAAACTTTTAGGTGTGAACAGGGGCCAGAGAAATGAATGGGATTTCTAGTGTTGAGGGCTTTGGCGCACTTAGCTTTAAGTGTGAAAATGCCCAGGTGTGAACCTAAAATGTGTAAAAAGCGCAAAAACACGCAGAGACCATGCAAGGGAAAGACGTGCGTAAAAACGATGCGGAAACGTTAGCAGTCACAGTGCCGACAGATGCCCTGTTTAACCTTGTTTGTTAGAACTTTATTGAAATGTCACGAGTGATATTTCATTAAAGTGACATTAAACCCTCGGATTTTTTAACATAAAACAATACTGTAATGTGTGCCTTACTGTAATCCATGGTTGTTTCCCTTCTCTTAGCTGCTCTTCCTATTAAAATCTGTTTCTGTTCTCATGCTTGGAGAGAACTTCCCTTTTCAGCTCAGGGCCTCTTCCTGTAGTGCTGGCTCAGGTTACAGCCTATACACAGACACCGTGTGAGACAAGGCAGTCTGCTGAAAAGGGAAGTTCTCTCCAAGCATGAGAACAGAAACAGATTTTAATAGGAAGAGCAGCTAAGAGAAGGGAAACAACCATGGATTACAGTAAGGCACACATTACAGTATTGTTTTATGTTAAAAAATCTGAGGGTTTAATGTCACTTTAAGTTCTCTAGGCACAGCGCAATGCAATGCGTTAACACCTCCATGAAAAGGCAAATTGGCTTGTCTTGCATTGGAGCTGCTCTGGAAGAAATGGTCACTGCAGTCCCAATGCGTTTGGTGTGAATTCAGCCTAAAAGTAAACATCCTGGTCAACGGCAAACACCACATGTCGCCCACCATTACCTTCCAATACAGAATTACCTTGTAAGTGTCTCATTTTGTGTCTCATCAAGCTGCGGCCAGTCACAATCTTCTTCTTCTGCAACCAATGTCTTTTCTCTTGTTTTTCTGATCGCTGGACAGCTACATTGGAAACACAGTGAAAAAGCTTTATTGTTCACATTTCCATTAAACTGCCTCTCTTTTTAAAAGCTTGATTGCAAAAATCCATTCATACACATAGATATAGCAGCTATTTATTGGGTGAATTATTTGAATTTACTGTACACTGTTGTTCAGACCTGGCCCTTTGTCTGCGTCTGTCTGGCCCAAGGTCCGGACACGGACCTGCACTCACTTATGGCAGGCTAATAGTGGATACACAAGCTTCCAAGGCCGGTGCATCCATTTGCAACACATAGCCCAGTGCAGGTTGGGGATCGGTAAGTTTCCGGCCCACTTTCCTTTTCAGTCGTTGGTTGCTGGGACCCCTGGCGTCCTAGCAACCAATGACATCAGCGGTCCTCCTCCATTACAATCATTGGTTGCTAGGACGGTCCTAACAACCAGTGACAAATGTCTTCCCACCAGCAGCATTAAAGGAGGATGTACATATATGCTGGGGTGTTTGTCCTTTCCTGCAGCTCCACCTCTGGCAGCATGTATGTGCCACATAGTATGTGGGGACAATAAGGGCCCGTTCATAAGGAAAAATATATTGAACAATGTTTCCTGAATTAAACTTTGAGGCTGCCATTGCTGGCATCCAAATCTGCAAATGGCAAATGCTGGGATGTCATTTTGGCCCTATGACTTCAACACATTCATGAATAAAGGATCACTCCCCTTCCTCTAGCCCCGCTGGCTGTCAAAATACCTGAACAATGTGATTTGGATGCAGGCATTGTTCAGGTGTATTGAGAGCCAGCGGGGCCGACTAGCAAGATACTGAAGCTTGTCCCAGTGGGAGATTCCTCCATCCACCCAGTTTAGCGTAGATGGAGGAATCTGTTGCGCTTTTTCCATCTGACCATAGAAAGTCTGCAGACAACCTATAGGTGTATGGCCAGCTTAAGAATAGAGATGTGAACAGCCACAAAAGAAGATGTTGAGGGTTGTCGTGCATAAAGAAATGCACAAAAACACCTGACAAAACATTCAGGTGTGAATGGTGGATACATGTTAAAATACTGTAAACATCTGCTGGCTATAGACAATGGCACTATTTCTCATGTTTTGCAAATAAGTTCTATGGCCTTTACAAACAGTTGCTATCCGAAAAGAAAAAAAGATGGAACAACATATGCTGTTCCAGTATGAGAAGCCACTTTACTATCTGTTCATCTGTTAAATGCCTAAAATGATTACAAATCTACATTTTAAATTAAAATAAGATATCAATATGTTTTAACCAAAGACAATTACCTTAAAGTGAACCCGGGATATTGCACATGAAGGGTGAAAGTAACATGTTCTCTTTAACAGCAGTCCCAGAAGCAGCAGACACTCACTGGCCCTTTGAAGTCCACCACTCAGTTTGGCGGCTGGGAGGGAACGGAGCACCCAGTACTTCCGGATACGGAGGATCATGTGACTTACTCCCCTACCTCCCATGTGACAGCGCTATGCTTGGCAATTGTCCACTCACTCACCTAGTGCTGCCACATTGGGGGGCAAGAAGAAAGTCCTCAGCCATGTGTAATGTCTAAGTCATAACTTGGAGCTTACCCTACCTTCCTCGCCGGTGACCAAATGGAAAGGAAGGAAAATATCAGCAAGCAGCTTGTTGTTTTGCACAGCAAGGGTGAAGCATGGGTTCACTTTAGGGAAACTGGGATGTGATATTTAAATAATAAGTCTTACCATCCGGTGATATGAAGGGTTCTCCACAGGACACCCAAACTTCAATAGGATGTCGCAGGATATAGGACAGCAAATACTCATCCACTGTCACCTCTTCAGGATCCATCTGTGTTACTGTAGTATTGACAGTTTCAAGATCTATAGATAAAGATTATATAGTAAATATACCACATCATATAACAGAGCCATTGCCATAGCTCTATACTGCTTCTATCTAGATATGTATATCTATGTATGCCCTGTTATTGTGTGCTGCCATCTGGTGGACATTAGTGGCATTGTATACGTAAAAATAAATGTATATCAAAACATTGGCATGTCTGTATATTTAAGAAAACCTGTATTAGGGAAAATATGTAGTCTGCTATTGCTAATCTCTCCTTTTAAAAATGTTTTCATGTAATCCTGACTGCACCCTTGTTATATTAAGGTCTGTTATATGGTTGTGCTTAGGAAGAATACAGGACAGCCTTACAGTCTAATACTCAGCATGACGCTCCAGAAAGAGATAGGACAGCCTTACAGTCTTATAGTCAGTCTGTCACTCAGGCAAGAGATAGGACAGCCTCATAGTCTTACACTCAGCCTGACACTCAGGCAGTAGGTAGGACAGCCTTATAGTCTTACACTCAGCCTGACACCCAGGCAATAGGTAGGACAGCCTCATAGTCTTACACTCAGCCTGACACTCAGGCAAGAGATAGGACAGCCTCATAGTCTTACACTCAGCCTGACACTCAGGCAGTAGGTAGGACAGCCTTATAGTCTTATACTCAGCCTGACACTCAGGCAATAGGTAGGACAGCCTCATAGTCTTACACTCAGCCTGACACTCGGGCAGTAAGTAGGACAGCCTTATAGTCTTATACTCAGCCTGACACTCAGGCAGTAGGTAGGACAGCCGTATAGTCTTATACTCAGCCTGACACTGAGGCAGTAGACTGTAATGCGCCTGGGTTCTAGGACAGGAGAAAGGATCACAGCTGCGGAATTGAGGCTAGGGTTAGGTATGGCAATCAGGCTCGAACCCCAGGCTTCTCTCTCAATCTTAACGGAGAGTGAGGGGTTCTTGCATCATCTGCCACAAATGAGGAGTGTAGGTATAGACCATATAGTGGTATTTCAGTTCATAACCCCATGGGTCAGGATACACAAAGGTAGATACAAGGAACTAGATAACAGGTCTAATGCAGGGTAATGATTTGGCACAAATGGTAACAGGAATAAATGAGGAAGCCAGTGTTGGAGCGTCTAGCAGTGGACCCTTTGCCAGAGGGGTTATAGTGACAGACAGTCCAGCAAGCTAAGAGCCAATCCCCCTCCAGTACAATACTTGCAGTTGGCAGCAGGCAGGATTGAGGAAACAAGAGATCCAGCAGTAAGAAGGCTCCTTGAGGCTCCTGGCATCTGTAGGGCATCAAGCTCAATAGTGGAACGCTTCCATAGCGTTCACACAAGCTATTTATAGTCCGCGAACGCGGAAGTGATACCGGCCGTGACGTCACTTCCGCGAACCACGGTGGAGAGCAGGGAGCCTCCCCCTCTGGGAGGGAAGCGCCCTGCGTGACGCGGCCGATGCGTTCCACGTTGGAACGCAGACGGCTCGCGGCAGGCAAGGACGTTACAGGACCCCCCCTCCAAGGGAACACCTCCGGGGTTCCTATGCGGCCCGGGGTTCCTATGCGGCCCCGGCTTCCGGGGGTACCGCAAATGAAAACCACGCGTCAGAAGAGGTGCATGCACCTCTCGAGCGTTCTCCCATGAATCCTCCTGAGAAGTGTAACCCTTCCATCTGATGAGATACTGCAAGGTTCGCCCACGTCTCCTGGAATTCAGTATTCGCTCTACCTTGTACTCGGTCTCACCCAGGACTTCAACGGGAGGAGCCGGTTTAGGAGCCCTCTGTGGGAAAGGATCGGGTACGTAAGGCTTGATCAAGGAGACATGGAAGGAGGGGTGAATAAGGAGCCCCTGAGGGAGTGTAAGCTTCACGGCATTGGGGTTGATCACCTTCTCTATGACGAAGGGACCGATGAACTGCCTCCCGAGTTTCTTTGATGGAAGCTTCATCCGCAGATTCCTCGTGGAGAGCCAGACTTTGTCGCCAACCCGGTACTCTGGTGGGGCCCTTCTCCTCAGGTCGTAGTAGCGCTTCTGCCTGTCTTGCGCGAGGTGAAGGTTCCTCTCGAGGAGCTCCCTGGTCTCAGCTAGTCTCGACAAGTAGTCTACCGCCGAGGGCACATTGGTAGGGAGAACACCGGTAGGCAACTGCGTAGGATGGTATCCGTAGTTCGCGAAGAAAGGGGACTGACGAGTAGAGGAGCTGCAGGAGTTATTAAAGGCGAATTCAGCGAGTGGGAGTAGGTTGTACCAATCATCTTGGAGGTAGGTGGTGTAACACCTTAGATATTGCTCGAGGCATTGGTTGGCCCTTTCCGTCTGACCATTAGTTTGTGGATGGTATGCCGTGGAATACCTATGATCTATCTGTAGTGACGTGCAGAGTCCCCTCCAGAATCGGGAGACAAACTGGGTGCCTCGGTCCGATATAATGCGAGTTGGCAGGCTGTGCAGTTTGAGGACATGTGCAATAAAGGACTGGGCGGTCTCCTTCGCGGAGGGAAGTCCGCGGAGGGCAATGAAGTGTGCCATCTTGGTGAGCACATCTACTGCTACCAGGATGGTATCATGGCCCTGGGAAGAGGGTAGTTTGACTATGAAGTCTTGGGTATGTCTAGAGAAGTGAGCAACCCGTAGGGGGGTCTTCTTTCGTGTTTACACGTAGCGCACACGCGGCAGGAGTTCACGTAACTGAGAACTGTCTTTTTTAGGCCGGGCCACCAGAACTGTCTTCTGACCAAGTCTAAGGTTTTAGCCAGACCGGGGTGCCCTGCTAATGGCGCGTCATGCAGCATCTGTAAGACAGTCTGCTGCATAGATGGAGGAATATATAATCTTGAGTCTCTGTAGAATAGGCCTTCTGCGTCTTGAGTGAGCCCAGGGGGTAATGATGCAGGGTTACCTGATATGCTGTTCCTGATTTGTTCCTTGAACGAGATAGTAGCACATAGGAATTTGTTCAAGGGAATCACTGGTATCGGTTCGACCCTGGTTGTCTCTTCTTCCAGCATTCTGGAGAGGGAGTCTGCTTTGCCATTCTTGGAACCTGGACGATAGGAGATTATGAAATCGAAGCGGTCAAAAAACAGACTCCATCTAACTTGTCTTGCTGAGAGAGTTTTGCAGGTTTTAAGGAACTGGAGGTTTCTATGGTCTGTAAATATCGTGAAAGGGAATTTGATTTCTTCTAGCATGTGTCTCCATGGCTGCTTTAATGGCAAGCAGCTCTTTCTCCCCAATAGGATAGTTGATCTCTGCAGGCGTCAGAGTCCTTGAGAAGAACGCTACGGGGTGGAGAGGGGTATCTACCCCTATCCGCTGAGAGAGTACACCCCCAAGTGCCGTATGAGAGGCATCCACCTCCAGGACGTAATGGTAGTCTGGGTTGGGAATCTTCAAGATTGGAGCAGATGTGAATATGGTCTTCAGTAAGTCAAATGCCCTCTGGGCATCTGATGACCACTTAAAGGGAACTTTAGAGCTGGTTAGGGAAGTTAGAGGTCTCACAATCTCAGAGAAGTTCTTAATGAACTTCCTGTAATAGTTTGAAAAGCCCAGAAAGCGTTGTAGGGCCTTTCTTGAGTGGGGAACCGGCCACTTGTGGATGCAGTCAGTCTTTGCCCGATCCATCTCTATACCAGCGGGGGATATAACATAGCCCAAGAAGCTGATAACATCTCGTTTTAAGACACATTTGGATAATTTCACATATTATGAAAGAGCCCGGAGTCGGGAGAGAATCCAGCGGACGTGCCTGCGGTGGATCTCCAGATCCTCAGAGTATATTAAAATGTCATCTAGATATACCACAACACACGTCCAGTAAATCTCTAAAGATGTCATTTATTAGATGTTGGAAAGTGGCTGGGGCGTTGCAGAGCCCAATTGGCATGACATTATACTCAAATAGACCATAACGGGTCTTAAAGGCGGTCTTCCACTCATCTCCCTCTCTGACTCTGATTAAATTGTAGGCACCCCTTAGGTCTAGCTTGGTGTACACCCGGGACCGTTGTAACCTCTCTATAAGCTCGGGTATCAAAGGAAGTGGGTAGCGGTTTTTTACCGTTACCTTGTTAAGTGCTCGGTAGTCGATGATCGGCTGGAGGGTACCGTCTTTGTTCCTTACGAAGAACATCCCAGCACTGGCTGGGGAGGTGGATGGACGGATAAACCCCTTCCTGAGATTCTCCTCCAGGTACTCCTTCAGGTGCACCAGTTCAGGCTGGGAAAGAGGGTAGATCCTCCCGGTGGGGATCGAGCTACCTGATATAAGGTCTATAGGACAATCATGTGGCCTATGTGGCGGAAGAGCTTCAGCCAATTGCACACTAAACACGTCTGTGAATTCTTTGTACTGGGGAGGTACCATAGGCTCAGTTACCGTCATCAACGGGGTATGGGATAACAGGTATCTTTGCAATAATTGGATTGCAGCTTGAGGGTGTGTTCCTGCCATAGGAAGGACGGTTGATGTAGAAGAAGCCATATAGACATGACACCCTTACACTCAGCCTGACAGGCAGTAGGTAGAACAGCAGGCAAGAGATAGGACAGCCTTACAGTCTTATACTCAGCCTGACACTCAGGCAGGAGATAGGACAGCCTCATAGTCTTATACTCAGCCTGACACTCAGGCAGTAGATATGACACCCTTACACTCAGGCAGTAGGTAGGACAGCTTTATAGCCTAATACTCAGCCTAACACTCAGCCAGTAGATATGACACCCTTACACTCAGGCAGTAGGTAGGACAGCTTTATAGCCTAATACTCAGCCTAACACTCAGCCAGTAGATAGGACAGCCTTTTTGCCCAATACTGAGCCTGACACTCAGGCAGGAGATACGGCAGCCTCACAGCCTAATACTCAGCAAAAGATAGGACAGCCTTATATCCTGACACTCAGTTTAACAAGGAGATAATAAAAAGTGGATGTTCACCCTGGAATTACTCTATAAATATGTAACCATATAACACATGCACCTTGATGTACTATCCGGTTGTCCAGCAATCAGCATCGGCCAATTGCCAATGATGGTGTCTATTGATTTCACTTAGCTTCTATGTCTTTAACAGCATCAGGGCTCAGAGGAAGTATTTGTTTACAAGTATTTACCATATATGTGTACACATGTAAACTTACCAACTTCAGATGTAGATTTTGCCTGAGTTTTTAGGGTTTTAGGGTTTAGTAAGAAGTTCATGGGGTTTTTAGGGTTAGAGTTTTATGTTTTTAGGGTTTAATAAGAGATTCTCACTATTCTGGTTGTCAGTTTGCTCCTCCTCATCCCCAATTTGCTCCTTGCTTTGCTTAAAGAAGTCTTTCACAGCCCATGTGACCAAACTCGACAGTTCCAGTCTGACGGTACCATCTGCCATGTACATTCTGCAGGCGGGTCTGGGGAGGTCCAGCTCTTTGGTACAGACGTCTAGTAGCTGGATAAAGGGCACAAGGAAATTATTACAATATATATATATATATATATATAAGAAGGAAGTATGATATTGTCCAGTTTTTGTTTTTGTTTTTTTTGGTCATTCAACAAACATGCCATGTAAGATGGAAGCCATTACTTCACAAGGATCTTAATGCAGTACTCACCTCTGGAAATGTTCCAGCAATGATGACCATTCCATTTCTGAATCCACCACCATTTTTATAGGCCTTCACTTTTATAGCTCTGTGATATTTACCAGATGAAATATCCTGTGCAATGTTGAGGGTTTGTTGCTGGGATCTCATAGCAGACAACACCTCTGTCAAGTAGCCCAGAGTACTTTCCGCTTCAGAACGGGATAGATCCGTCTGTGCAGAGTCAGGAAAGGTTAGATACAGGAGATCTATATTATACAGTTACATTATAACCTTGTAAATTGTAAACATATTGAGAAAGCATTTGCACAGCAATGATGTTAGTAGCCAGTGACTTAGTAAAATAAAATTTCAAGCGTATTGTGGCATTGCGAGGGAATACCACTGTGTTATGTGGCCTCAAAGTGACCCAGGATTCTCAACCAGAGGGGCTGACTGGCTCCAGGAAAAAAGTATGTGTACCAGGAGAGAATTGCCTTTTCGGTCCTTTCCTTGTTTTCTGGATCCTAGTTGGGATCCTGGAGCCAGGAGATTTCTTGGAGCTCTGGGTGGGATGAAATCTCCAGTCCTGGGTCCGTGGGTTAGTAGTGACCAGCACCTGATTGTGCACCTGTGCACATCCCTCATGAAGAGAGTGCTGGTCACTACTAACCCACGGACCCAGTACTGGAGATTTCGTCCCACCCAGAGCTCTAAGAAATATCCTGGCTCCAGGATCCCAACTAGGATCCAGAAAACAAGGAAAGGCAATTCTCTCCCGGTACACGTACTTTCTTCCTGGAGCCACTCAGCCCCTCTGGCTGAGAATCCTGGGTCACTTTGAGGCCACCTAACACCGTGGTATTGCCATGCAATGCCACAGTATGTAAAGCCAAAACTTTTCATATTCGTTCTGGATAGAGTAGGGAAGGGTTGAGCCAATGAGCTCTAGTATACAGGTATTCCTCACTTAACGACCGAGTTCCGTTCCTCCGACCAGGTCGTTAAACGGATTGGTCGTTAAGTGAGGAACTCTAAACAGTACTGTACTGCATTAGTACAGTACTGTATAGCGTTGCCGATGTACAGTAACGAACAGTGTACTGTACATCGGGCAATGAAAATACTTACCAGGACCCGCAATGAAGATCGGAGGACACCACTTCCGCCGGCGACACGGCGCACTGACGCTGACGCACAAGGTCGGAGGTCGATCGGCGCTCCGTCGTAAGTGCGAGTGGTCGCAAAACAGGTAAGTCGGTAAGTGAGGAACATCTGTATGTAAGTAAAATCTACAACACATGCTCGATTCCCATGAAGGAAATGGATTTAGAATGCAGCTGGCCATACATTGCCAATCTGTGGGCTGAACAAGAAAACATTATCTTATCAATTCCCTTATTTAAGCTAAACAGTGTGTATGGGGGAATCCCGCATTCCTGCTGGGCTATTGCATTCTGAAAGCATTGGGTGTGCTGCTGCCAGAATACCTGAACAATGGCTGCAACTGATTAGCTGAAGTCACTGATCGTCGAGAATTTTCAGACTGGCTCCTTCATTGACTTTTGTTGAACGGAGGGGTGCCAACTGGGCCACACACTGCTCGAATATTGTCAGCAGGACTTGGCCGAAATTTCACCAGTGTATGGCCAGCTTAAGAATAATTGATGAATGATAACATTGAGAAATATTGAGGTGCCTGTTTCTGTCTCTCTCTCTGGTGCTCACACAAAGTCAGTCATAAAAATGTCAATAAAAACTGGATCGGCCACACAAAGGTCAACCTAAATTAAACCCATAATACTCACTGAGCGGAATCTAGCAAAACTGGAGCAAACATAATCTGGAGCAACTGCCTGTGGCAACCAATCAACTTCTATCTTTAATTTTCAAAGCTTAATTGAACAAACTGATGATTGAAGCTGATTGGTTGCCATAGGCAACTGCTCCATATACTGTATGCTTCAGTTTTGATGAATTCCCCTCAATGTCTTTGTGCAACATGCTAATTTCAGTTATAGAATGTCTAAACTGTGTATATTACTTATCATTTCTGTACCAATAAGTATTGGGAGAAGCTTCAAATATTAAACTGGACTCTGGAAAGTATTTGTTTTGTATACATACAAAGTAAAAGTATAATTAATAAGATGGGATACAAGGGGGAGACGGGAAATTGTTTTACCAGTGATGATGATGATGATATTACATAACATTTTGAATGAATCATCTCCAATATTCTCTGTGTTACCTTTGTGACATGAAGACAGTTAAAGGGTCCTAAAGGGCTTAGCTTGGAGTCTTTTAGTCCTGAGGCACAAGAGAACAATGTACCCTCTTGGATTCTCTTCATCTGTCTATTTGGTCTCAAGGTTCTTGCACAGGACACACAAGTCACCCATTCCTCATTGTCGTTGGGTGAGATTAGAAGATAGCCCTATAAGAAATATTCATGAATACATAGAAGTTATACATTTATTGTGGAAGATGGAGGTAAAGTAGATCTACACCCAATCTGTAAAGTCTCATATGTGCTTTAACATCTAAATGTAGTTTTAAAAGCTGTATTTGATCTTTCCTGCAGCTTACATGTAAATAATATCTGATGATCTGGCGATGAACATTCTATTTGAGGCACTTCCTGTTATGGTGTCACAACTATCTCCCAAGTGTGCTCCTGTGTTGTCACCCTGTCACCCCCACTCCAGCATCTCTATAGAATCTTAAACTCACCTGTCCACGTTCCTGCCAGATCCACACTTTGTGGGCCAAGGGGATCTACAGAGCCACTGTTGGAAACTCGCCCAGCATTCCTCAGTAGTGATGAGCCAGGGATGCCCCCCGCTGCCAGGGCGTGAGTTCACTTAAGCCAGCTTAGAACTGTTACCACCACCCCGCCCTCATGCCCTGGCCCGATCAGTGGCTGTACTTGCAGCGGGGGGCATTCCCTGACCCTTTGGGCCGAGAGAGGAGGTGGTGGTCACAATTTTGAGCCATTTTAGGCACAAGCTCATTACTATTCCTCAGTTCTTTTATACATGCATAGAAAAATGTAAAGTGTTTAGTATGGTGAGGCCATCTATTATGCACACCAATAGATGACATATCCACAGGAGTAAATGAGTGTCCTTGTGTGTCCTCATGCTCCTGCACAGTGTGGATCTGGCAGGAGCATGAGCAGGTAAAAATAAGACTTTTGGGAAACCTCTAAATTTTCTGATGTGAAGGGGGTCTTCTAATGTGAAGAGGAGCTTCTGATGTGGAATGAGGGGGCTCCAAATGTGAAGGGGGAACCCCGCGTTTTTCATGTTTTTGCCTGGGGTCCTCCATATTAGACCACTATCTCGGGTAAGGGTCTGGTATGGATTTTGGAGGGGCCACATGTCATTTTTTTTAACTTTTTGGACAGGGGTGCCTCGAGATTATACATCTGTTTACAGGGTACCGTTACTGAATAAAGGTTGAGAAATGCTGACTTAAAGGTTCATTATACAAAACTATAGTTATCCTTTAATCAGCTGTAAAATATATAAAACATATATATATATAAAATATATAAAAACAAAAACCCTTTTCACCCTTACTTCAACAACTCCTGTGCAAAAAAATATATGCACTGTAATTAGCTGCTCCTGATTGATGTGGGTAACTATAACTTATCATTTTTTGTTTACATTTTAACAAACACCAAGGGTGTAAAACCTGTTATATTGATCAGAACAGAAAGAGCTGCTGACAGGAGCTCTGACATAGAGATCAGGACCTGGGCATGTGCTGGGAGCTACACCCCTGGGCATGTACCCAGCTTGGAAGTACCTTTGGAAGTATAAGATACATCCCAGCAAGAGATGAGCAAGCTGGCTTGGGTTTGCCTCGCTTGGTCGTTCAGCGACCCAGCCAGAAATGCAGGTTCGGTGAACAGCCAAGCAAACCAGTCTATGTCACAGTAACCAATCATGCTGTGCAGCCCACACAGTGTCATTGGTAGCTAAGACACTGGTGGCAACATAGGATAATAGGTTGTTATAGTGAGGCTTCCAGCATCCTAGCAAACGATGGGTTTATGGGAATGTAACTCCGCCGTACACAGAGGAGTGTCTGTATTTTCACCTTGTAAGCCTGTGAATAACTCACTTCCTGTCCTTTTGTGTCTACACTCACTTCTCCGCTGTATCAATAGAAATAACCTTGGTTGTCACACAGGATGAACATCAAACACGTCTGCCTATGTTCATCTCCATTACATGGTGGATGGATAGGACTAGTAGTTTACATAAAGATAAGATTGGTTATGCTGTCTTTTTATCTCCCAGGAACTGAAAAGGACGCTGCAGTTCTGGCAAGATCAATAGGAATTTTCTGTACTTATAAATATTAACGCCTGAAATATGGAAACCAATTCACCCCCCAGATCGTAGGATTTTGTGGTGGGTTTAGATATCTGTGATCACCTACCGGTTGACTTATCTCCTCCGTATTGGTAATGGTATAAGTGCAGATTGAGGAGTGAATGGCTGCTGTAATATCTTTATCCATCTGGTCACTATAAAATGCTGTCAGCACTTTTTTATTTTCGTCATAAGACCATTTCTGATTGGCTGCTCCATTGATGTGATCTTCATATTTCTGTAATGAAAGGTGTATAACTTTACTGGGGTCCACAAGCAGATCATAATATGTAAAATAAGACTGAAGAAGAATATATCTTACCTGAAGAATAATGGGGCATCCTATGAATCCTATATCTCTCTGCTTAACCCCGGGGTATACTTTTGGCAATGAGAGGGCCAGTACAAGGTCGGTGTTACTAGCTAAATGGAATGTTCTGTTAAAAATAAAAACATGGACAGTTTACTTTCTGACATACACTTATAAACACATTACAGGGGAACTTTTATGGTTTATCTGTAAAACAAAATTAGTCAAGGTAACTAGACTTGCTGTATTTTTCTTGAATACGTTTTGCTGGTCATCTGACTAGCTTTCTCAATTTAGAAACTAGTCAGACTTACCTTTGATGATTATTTGTTTTGTTTTGCGAGCTCATGGATATTTTAAATATATCAGGATGTTACAGTCAGAAACAGCCAGCCTGCATATTATATTTGCTTATTATCTCATCAAGAGCCAGGCAATCAAATAGAATGATTACATAGTTACATTTATTGATGTGATTTTATCTGCATGTGTAGTGCAGTTCATATAGAGATTATCATTTAGATTGGAGTTAGTTGCTCAATGTATTTTGTTTTACCTGTTTTCCTCCTGGTACTTCCAGCGCTGACTGAGGTCATCAGGGTCCCGATTAACAAGCAGAACATCGGCTCCTGCATGAAACTCTGTCACCCCCAATACAAGACTGGGGAGAGCAGAATTAACAATCTGTCCATCTACATATTCAAACTGTTGCTGGTGAATTTTCAACCATCTTCTAGAGGTTCTGTGAATGGAACAGTAAACTTTGCTTAAATATTGTGTATCAGGCATGACACTTTCACATGCATTCCAATGTGACTGCACAGCTGCCTAGGATAATGAAGGGGATGCAACAAAAGAATAATGTCAAACATGCTAACAAGACTGATGTAACACCCAGACATGTTCACAAATCATAGGCAGGGTAAATCGTAGAAGCCAGACTAAAATGTTCCAGTTGGTGTCTAACTTTCCTGAGCCATTTGTATTGCCACTGCATTAAATCCCCCGTACCCAGACTCCGAAAAACTTCCTGCTGATTTTGGGGCAAGTAGGCTCCCATATAAATTAATTTAATAAAATGATAATGATCCATGTTTACCTAAAGTAATTTTTTTCTTCCTGGACGTGATCCTGTTCTGGCTCTTCATCACTGGGTTCCTCAGTGTCCGGAGGTATTTGTTGCCAGGGATATTTAACATTCGTACATAGGGCATCGATTCGTCTGTGAGCTCTCCTGTGGGGACTCCTAATGAGGAAGAAAAATGAGGAAGAAAAATACAAGTGGGAAGTGTGATAAATGCATTTACAGATAAATTAAACTAATGTAGCGCTCACCCCCGAAGGAGCCGCTGAATAACCGGATATTTCTATCCCCCTACACCAATGTACCACCCAAATCGTGGATCCACAGCACACCAACACACCTTTGAACAGTTTTATAGCAGATTTACTGATAAAGCAGAAAATATTCATATACATATAAAAATATTATAATGTAAAATATGTCCGTCTAAAAGGTCGGTTCACCCTAACTTTATATTTTGACATCACTTGGGTACTCTGCCCGTGAGATCCGTACACTTGATGCCTTAGGTCTGCACACCTGCTGGGCAATTATAAGGGGTTTCCACTCTCCCTGTTTGAATTTCTATTTATTGTATATTATGGAAAATGTAACATAAGGAGCTGGAACACACAAAGGTGGGCAGAACACAGAAAACTTCCAGTTTTGACAGGGAGATCACTGTGGTGGAGTATCCAAATCCTACAAGATTCCAGAGGCTGAGACAGCCCCCTATGTGCCACCTATAATTTAAAAAAAATTTGGGTGGACTAACTCTTTAAATAAAAACAGAATGAATGAGGAAAAGATCAACAAAAAGACTGCTCTGGACAATTGTGGCAACGTTAAAGAGAAAATACTGTATGCCCAGTGGTGTATTTTGGTTTGTGCTGACCTAGGCAAGACTAAATTCAGGCACCCCCTTAATCTAAATTCACCCCACCCTATCCTGTTAAGGACATTTTTCACAACCTGTCAGTCACTGGATACAGCGCACAAGGGGTCTCAGGAGAGCTGTGCAGGGTTTATGGTGGGCTGTGTGGGGTCTATGGTGGGCTGTGCAGGGTCTCAAAGGGACTTTGCATAGTCCCTTTCTCTGCATACATGTGCTGGTCCTCTTACCTGCAGCTCGAAGTGCCATCAGTATCAACAAGATACATTGCAGTCCCCAGCCTGCTTCTGGGACATCCCACCATCAGATCACATGCTATGGCCAGCCCGAGCCACCCGCTCCTTCTCCTCCACCTCCTGTACAAAGTCAGCTGGACCGCATCTCACTGGGCCCTCCCCTCCACCAGGCAGCTCTCTAATTAGGCTGCCACTTAGGGCCTTGCGACTGCCCAGTTTGCCTCATTAGGCAGCTCCCTTTGCACTACAGATCTACCTGGCATAGTGCTTGAGGTGATAGCACCTAATACATGCTTAATCCCATTGCTAAAATTGAATTTTCAGTTAATGGGGCATGCTTGCTCTTTAGGAGATAGAAGCCTGTTGAAGGGATATTTTGTCCTCATTTCAATTTTGGGTGCCTACTGGTTATATTGTCTCAAGGAGATCAGTAACCCAAACACATCGGGGGTGATTTACTAACCTAAACACGCACCAGGTGCGTGTGCATTTTTACACAGCAAAACGTATTTATCAACCAAACACGAGCAACGTGTCACATTTTCACGCCGTTATGGCGCATTTTTATGTATTTACGTACGTGCGCGTCATGTAGCATGTGCCATAGGCTACATGCCGCTCTAATAGCGGCATGCAAGTCTCTAAAAGCATATTTCCACTAATGCCATATATGGAAAAATCATGCACATGATGCATATATAATGCTGCTTCACAGTTTAGACAAAAATGGTTAGCTCATGCATTTACATTCCTGCATTCATCAACGCAAGCAACACAACGTAGAGCTAATTTACACAACATCACCTTGCAATTCATGCAGGGCTTTGCACAACACACCTGCTGGGTGTGTACACACTACAAAGGTGTAAGACAGCCCCCTATGTGCCACCTATAATTTAAAAAAAATTTGGGTGGACTAACTCTTTAAATAAAAACAGAATGAATGAGGAAAAGATCAACAAAAAGACTGCTCTGGACAATTGTGGCAACGTTAAAGAGAAAATACTGTATGCCCAGTGGTGTATTTTGGTTTGTGCTGACCTAGGCAAGACTAAATTCAGGCACCCCCTTAATCTAAATTCACCCCACCCTATCCTGTTAAGGACATTTTTCACAACCTGTCAGTCACTGGATACAGCGCACAAGGGGTCTCAGGAGAGCTGTGCAGGGTTTATGGTGGGCTGTGTGGGGTCTATGGTGGGCTGTGCAGGGTCTCAAAGGGACTTTGCATAGTCCCTTTCTCTGCATACATGTGCTGGTCCTCTTACCTGCAGCTCGAAGTGCCATCAGTATCAACAAGATACATTGCAGTCCCCAGCCTGCTTCTGGGACATCCCACCATCAGATCACATGCTATGGCCAGCCCGAGCCACCCGCTCCTTCTCCTCCACCTCCTGTACAAAGTCAGCTGGACCGCATCTCACTGGGCCCTCCCCTCCACCAGGCAGCTCTCTAATTAGGCTGCCACTTAGGGCCTTGCGACTGCCCAGTTTGCCTCATTAGGCAGCTCCCTTTGCACTACAGATCTACCTGGCATAGTGCTTGAGGTGATAGCACCTAATACATGCTTAATCCCATTGCTAAAATTGAATTTTCAGTTAATGGGGCATGCTTGCTCTTTAGGAGATAGAAGCCTGTTGAAGGGATATTTTGTCCTCATTTCAATTTTGGGTGCCTACTGGTTATATTGTCTCAAGGAGATCAGTAACCCAAACACATCGGGGGTGATTTACTAACCTAAACACGCACCAGGTGCGTGTGCATTTTTACACAGCAAAACGTATTTATCAACCAAACACGAGCAACGTGTCACATTTTCACGCCGTTATGGCGCATTTTTATGTATTTACGTACGTGCGCGTCATGTAGCATGTGCCATAGGCTACATGCCGCTCTAATAGCGGCATGCAAGTCTCTAAAAGCATATTTCCACTAATGCCATATATGGAAAAATCATGCACATGATGCATATATAATGCTGCTTCACAGTTTAGACAAAAATGGTTAGCTCATGCATTTACATTCCTGCATTCATCAACGCAAGCAACACAACGTAGAGCTAATTTACACAACATCACCTTGCAATTCATGCAGGGCTTTGCACAACACACCTGCTGGGTGTGTACACACTACAAAGGTGTCTAGATTCCACCCATAGATCATGCTGGGAGGGAACACACTACAGAGGTGTATACTTGTTCGTGGCGTGTTTATAAGGTTAGTAAATCAACCCCATCATGTCAAACAAATATGACATCATCTAAGGGTAGCTATAAACAGGCTTGTCTTGCACCAGATCCTATATGATGCTCAGATGAATCATGTTCAAGTTAAAAGGTAGCTAATGGGACTAAAATAAACACCTTTCCCTATCTGCTTGAAAATCACTGTGATCTGGCTGAGCCTTCCCTCTTGTTATGAAGATGAGAAGAAACTAACTGCATGTTCCTTGCTTCTGCATTTCAACTATATATCAGGGAATGTAGCAGCAGGGCTTAGCATGATTGGGAACTTCCATCATGTCTCCCCTAACTGTCCCTATGGAGGAGACAACTCCCTATCTACGACCACCTTAAAGATGAACTTCAGGCAAGTAAAAAAAACGAATTGATCTAACTTTGTATTAACTCATACATCAATAAACTTACTTTTTTTAAATGCAAGCAGTGTAAGTACTTGAATTTGACTTATATGCCAACCTCTTGCCATCCTCTCTACAGTAGCTGTCAGGACAATAGTGGGAGCAGATGTGTGCGTGTGCCAATACACAGGACAAGGGTCATCTCCAGCTCCATTCTACATGGGCAAATTCCCACAAGCAAGCTAATCTATGAGGGCAATTTGCTTGAATTTGTGGGCGTGCAGTTGCACTTACACCTAATCCCAAGCTTTGCACTAGAAGGCATATGTAAAGGAGAATTATGGGGAGAGTGAAATGCACTTGTCCCCATAATTAGAGCTAATGTGTGACACTGCAGCTGTCACACATCACCTCTATAGATCGAGAACTGAGCAATCACATGCCGCTGATCGCTCAGTTCACAATATTCTCCCTGCAGAAAACGGTGACTGACAGTCACTGCTCCCCGCAAGGTTTCCCCCCTCCCCTCTCTGTTCCTTCAGTGCTGACTGGTGGGACAGTGTAGGAGGAGGCAAAGCCAACTGTCAATCAGGTGGTGGGGTGGAATATTGTCAGGATCTTTCCCAGCCACAGCATGGCTCTGCGCTGTCAGCATATAGCGGGCAATAGCCACATGTTTTGGGTCACATGAAGACATAGTAAATGTCCTCCTATGACCCTAAAGAGAAAAATGGTTGGTTCATAGTTCTCTTTTAAAAGACATTGCTGAGCTAGGAAGTTGCTGGATGGTCTTCAGATGTTTCCTGAAATCTGATCCTGAACCTGTTCCTGATTTGCTTCCCTGTTGCTGCCCTTGGATTTCTCTCTGCTCTGCCTCCTTCTAATTGACCTTGGCTAAGTTCCTAACCATGACTTGTCTTTGTTATCTCTGGTTTGATCTCAGCTAAGTTCCTAAAAACGACTTTCTCTGCTAATCATCAGGTGTGACCTTAGCCTGCATCCTGTCTATGAGTCTGCCTGCTATCTGTCTTACTGGTCACCAACCTTTGCTTGTCCTGACTACGCTTCTAGTCTGCAGGGATCCTGTGTCTCGCCCAGCTTTTTACGTTGAACTGAACTACCAGCACCTGTGTCACTCTGTGCCCTCTCACTGCGCTTTCCTCCAGGGGTGTCAGGACCAGAGGTCTAGAAGTCTTGTCATCTCAGCTTCTAACAGCTACGTGATAGTATCACTCAGATTGAGAAGGTGGTGTCGTCAGAGTTGGCTCCAGACATTAAGAAAAGTGTGCATGTGTGTTGGGGGGGGGGGGGGG
>NW_017306298.1:948928-974264 GCF_000935625.1 Nanorana parkeri
GGGGGGGGGCAACTTTAATGTGTGGACACTCTTATTATGAAAGAAGAAATCTTGAAGACATGTAGGAGGGCACATATTTCAATATGGGAAGGCATTGTTTCCTGATGCCTCCATCAATGCAAACTCGGCATATCATCCACCTGGCTATGCTGTGTGACAGAGCTGCGTAAATCTCAATAATGAATGGAGAGATATACAAATCCTCTGGAGGGTAAAACAGCTCCCAGTTAGGCTGTTTGAATGGAGTCCAGCCTTAACATTAAATAAAGTCCAGCAGAAGAATTCTGACTTGTGCATGGTAAAATGACAAAACCAAAACCAAGAACTTCAATGGCGAGACCATGAAGCTGGAGTCCCCAAAATATAAAATGTCTGAGTCTGATTCACTCCCTATCATTTACACTTACTCAAACTCTTCCAGATCACTCTCCTGCACAATGATTTGCTCCTCCTGAATCTCTTGGACGACAACATCTTCTTCTTCTTCGCTGGTTGCCTGAACAGCACAATAATTCACTGACAGCCTTGCTCCAGCGACAATGTCACCATTTACCTCCAGGGCCAGATCTAGAGAGAGGCAGTGGACTTTGTTAGCAAACACTCAGCAGAGGTTATTGCAATTACTGTCATGGGAAACTGACAGATGCTGTTTAGAAGGGACAGTTAGCAGATGTCTTTGTGAGCCTTCTGGTGTTGCAGGCCTGTTTTATGATGGGGAATATGCCCTGAGTCCCATCTTTACTGCAAGTCTTAATGTCTACTGTTGCATGAAGTTGTGTATTGTTGGTATACTTGAAACATTATTTAATATACAGTATTGTAGGCTCAAGTCACAATGCTTTACATAAGTCTAAGGATCTTTATTTTTGTGAATTTTTTTCAAATTTTCTTGGACGCAACTATAAATTGTCACTTTAAAAAAAAATAAAGAATATTATTCGGTGTTTTAGCTTTGTGAATTAAGCCGTGTACTGTATGTTAGCTACAAGTGATATTTATAGCTAAATATTATCTCCCATCAACATTATTTTCCATATTGAAGCAAATTGGGTGCCATTGCCCCTAAACATCATCAGAGTTATGTTTTTCATTTTATCAGTAAGTGAAAGGTGAATTAATAAAATGTATAACCTGCCCGACCTACGCTCATCAATGGATCCACAGGAAATACTGGGGCACAGCAAGGCTCCCGTCCACCTCCATTAAATGGAAATTGGTTAGAAGATACTCTAGCACACAACTTGATAGCGATCTATTTAATGTGAAGCGTATGTGAATTACCCTAAATTAAGCATTGGGACTTGGTGCTGTGTGCTGGACTATCTGCTAACTTATTTCTATTGAGTGAAAGATGAAATATAATTTGTTGCTATACAGTGAATTGAAGAATAAAGCATAACTATGGATAATATCAAAATTGACATATATGGTACCATCTGTCACTAAATTAAGTTTTTGTTTTCATAAATCTTGTAAATACATTACAATTTACTGTTAAGGATCACTACTAGTACAGCCCCTTTGCAGCACGGGGGTCCCTGGTTCAAATACTGGTCAGGACACCATCTGCAAGGAGTTTGCGTGTGCACATTCGTGCCAACATTCGTGTGAATTTCTATCTGTGAATATCCTACTTAAGATAGTATTAAAGAAATAAACCAAACCATTCAACTACTAGAGGACAGGCAAACGTATTATTTTATCTTTATTGGCTTGAGTAAGCACCACAATACAGATTTCTAACTCTAGGGGTCAGGAGGGCCTCACAACAAGTGCCAAAGGACCCCACGTGGTGCCCAGGTCTCAGATTTCAGCAGCTATACCCATACCTCCCAACTTTCTGAGATTAGAAGGAAGGACACCTACCAGCACAATGCCATAAAGCAATAGACACACACCTGCCATGGCCCCAGTTAAGCGGACCATTAGGAAATGATATGCCAAAAATGATTGGATAAACCCAGAACTTTTTTTTTCCTCCATTACTTTTCCTTTTTACAATTAACACAACATGCACTATCGTGCTTTGGTGGATTGCAACCTTCACCATAGATTCTATTCGTATACATAGTTACATAGTATTTGAGGTTTAATAAAGACACATGTCCATCAAGTCCAACCTATTGTGTGTGTGTGTGTGTGTATATAGATCCCTGAGTCATCTCGTTATTAGGAGTACTTGTACCCCTGTATATTACCGTTTCTCAGAAAATCGTCCAAAAGCTTCTTGAACGATACCACACTATTAGCTGAAATCACTGCTTGTGGCAACGAGTTCCAGACCCTAACCGCTCGAACTGAGAAGAACCCCCTTATTTTTTTAGCCCATATCATGATATGGTTTTAAGGAATCCATAGGCAACCTGCACCAAATTAGTAAAGCCAGAAACAAAATACAAATAGCCCCCCTTTATGGTGATATAGTTGCCTATGGATTTATTAAAAAAAGAAGTCTGTTGCCATAAAGCTTTATAAAAGGATTCTACTGGATTTTTTTGTATTTTCTACAAGCTATTTTTATAACAATAAACATCTTTTTGTCACAGCACCACTCCGTACCACCTATGGGTTCCTCAGGTTGTGAATGGGGATTTTAGGTGTTTTTAGCATAGGATTGTTCTTGGGAGACGAGTGTTTTGTATTTGAATACAGGTTTTATGTGAGTTTTTTTATAAAGATAGACATCTTTTATATAGCTTTAAGGGAACCGACTTCTTTTTTCAATAAATCCATAGGCAACTATATCACCATTCATGTATTTTGTTCCTACTTTTCCTTTTTACTGGCTTTTCGAAATAACAAATAAAGATAATTAAGAGATCAGATAAAGGTTTTATTGCAGAATAACATTTTTGGTAGTTAAATTGAACCTCTTTCATAGATATCTATTCAGCAGACCAAAAAGAGGCACAACTGAGGAGGAAAGAGGGACAGAGAGATTTGGTTCCATATGCGCTTGGGCTATTACACATATACAATTGCTGCCTTGACACATACCAGTGCTTTTCATTATCTGCTTTCCTTGCTGGGTGCAGATTTTGCACATAAAGAACGACGATACCTAAAAAGAATCTGGACTGATATTACGCATAAAGGACACTTACTTTCTGGGCTTCTCAAGCAACAGTAGCTGCGAATAAAGGAAACATCAGAAGTGAGATTGCTCAGCAGAATCTGCCTCTTTTGCTCAGTCGCTGACAACTGAGGATCAATCCAAAGCTCCCCGCAGGACACATAGACCTGTTGTAAATGCCACACATCAGTGTTCTATATCATCTCAGGAAAAAAGTACATCGCAACAGCAGTCACAGCACGATAAATTATAAGCATAAAAACCCCACTAAGCACTTGTACTTCTCCTTGGATGAGTTGGGATTACTGCTGTTATTTCATAAACCTGATGCTCAGGATTAACAGATTATATTACAGTCATAAAAATGCACCTTTTGTACTCAGCACGCCACATCAACCGCATGACCTTCCTGACAGCTCAGAACCCTGCCACGGTACCTTCCCACTGTACATCTGACGCTGAAGTGTAACTAAGTGGCTTGTAATACACCGTTGGAGGATCTTTTAGAACCAGTATGACAAATACCGATCTCGAGTCAGAATGCAGAAAAGATTAAACCGTTAAACCGCTTCATCTTACCAGCTGATTTCTTTTAACGTCTCCCAGACGAAAAATCTCAGCGCCGTTTTCATTAAATAGCCTGCGGGCTGCGGAAGGTAAGTTCATTATCTGTGTACACCTGCGAATGAACACACAGCATTGCTGATGATGTGCGGAAACATGCAGCGTCGCCCTTTAATGTGCTTACACACACTCGGGTAGATAAACACAAGACGTGGAACAAACTTTGCTCTTTATATTATATAGAAAATGCTAGCAGGAATCTCACTTTATGATTTATGTATATAAAATATTAGATAGTTGGGTCTATATCATAATCCATACAATTGCCTATTCATAAGTCACTGCACTGTTTACATTGCATTGTGGGATGCAGGAGGGGGGTGGGTATGCCAATGTCCATATCTGTAAGTCCACTGAACATCCCACCACACTCCTGACCGGTATAACCCTTGAAGCTTGGTGCTGAACTGACTGCAGATGGCACCCCTCAAATCAATGAAGATAGGATGTCACCAGCACACCAAAGAAATGCATCCAAAAAAATATCTTTACTGACGTTTGAACATTTTGTCACAAGGATAGCGATGTTTCAGGGCCACACATGATTGAACGTTGTCATATCAAACCTGATAAAGGGGCCCTGTGTGGCCCCGGAACATCGTTATCCTTGTGACAAAGTGTTCATACATCAAGGAAGATGTATTTTGGAATTATTTCTTTAGTGGGCTGGTGACATCCTGTATCTTCAATGTCCAGATTTGAACACTCCCTGCTTCCGTTGTTCTGTGGGTGTGCCAAAATGGAATTGTGACACATGTGTAGCTTCATGGGCCCCCTGGGTACATAATGTTGATAAGAAATTGTAATAAGGTGCTAGTATGTACCAACATCTTGTAGCACATCATCCTGCTGGGTTAGTTTTATACCATGGTTATGCAGGGAACACTGAAGCCTCCATTGTTGAGCTTTCTATCTGAAAATGCTAGGAGCCCGGCTGTGGTCATAATCCCCGTTCCTTAGAACCATCAGTTTCACAAGGGTGTACCTGTCCGGATTATTAACGGCAGGTGTCTGCAGAGGTGGACTGTTTGCTATAAGTGATTCTTGAATGTGCCAATCATAATGCTAGCAAACATTAAAAGGGCCTTTCAGTACTGTGACTTACTGTCCCAGAGAAAGCATCAACCTGCTTAAGCTGATTTTGCTTCCCCGTTGAGTTGTATAGCAAGAGAAGCAAAGTCTCACATGAGCAAAAGCCCACCAGCACAGGCTCTAATAATAAGGGTAGTTCAATGCATTCATGGCAAGCTGCACCAAAGCACTGTTTCTTGAGCACATTGGTTAGGTCTGGTCCTACTATGATGACACAGGCTCTTTTTTGGTCATAATCCCCGGATGGCTGATGGCAGGTCTCTACAGAGGTGGACTTTTTGCTATAAGTGATCCTTGAATGGGCCAGTCATATAACTAACAAACATTAAAAGGGCTTGGTTGACCCTATGGGTTCAATACTGTGAGTTACTGACCCAGAGAATGCATGCAGATAAGAACTGCTGACTTTTCTCTGAGTCTTCTGATCCTCTTGCTTGCTCCTGGCCAGTGATTTATCAAAGCCACTGGATCAATATGACAACCGGGCAACTACCTTTTTAGAAAGATGTCAGAAGTAGACCCCCGTAGGTCTAATGTCAAAGGAGGTTTAAAGGAAACCTGCATTGCTAACCTTCTTCTAAAAATTCTACTTGCCAAGTTGCCTCTGGTTTTTCTGAGGAACTGACCTATTAGAAGCAAGCAGAAAGCACATCTGATTTGCATGCTTGCCCTTGGTCAGTGAATTACATGACGGACCATAGAGGATCAGCATTACAGCCAGCAATCAAGTATTTCCAGAAGGAGAGGTTAGCTATGTCAGGCTACATATTTCCTCAGCACAGGCTGCTTTAGAGCTTCCCCTATGCTTCTAAAATACCGCTAAGCTGCAGTACATTTATTGCTTTCATAGCAGTCTAAGCAGTTATGCACAGGGAAAGTAGGTCACAGCACAGGGCATCTGACTACCTAGAAAAATGCATAGACGTGTGCTTTTGTGTACAGTCAGATGTGCTTTACTGGGTCTTGCTTTCTCTGTGCGTAACAGCTTGCACTTACCATTTTAGTTAATGCAGGCTCTAAACACACAGGATTTGATGTGTGTCTGCAACAGCGGTACTGCCTGGGATGATAGCTATCCATTAGCCCCTGTGCATGGTGCCTGAACTACAGCTTCACAGAACGTATCCTAAATTATTTGTCCAAGGTAATTACTAGCTAGAAGGATCAACATAGAGCAAGAATGTACCCCCACTACTGCCGCCATTACCTCCATACTGGATGATGCAGCTGCTATGGGGCCCAGAGGCTGGACGTAGGTAATGTAGGTACATGGCTGCTGTATATTAATCTCTATAATTTTAGCTTTGAATACAAATGAAATAATATATTTACCTTTCTAAAAACTGCTGCATTTCAGTCTGCTCCACTTTTTCAGTGTTCACTTCTACACTTTTCCTGTGTGCCTGCTCTTTGTTTGGTTTCTTCTCAAATGGTTTAATAAGACTGTGATTCAAAGACAAAAGCAGAGTTGGCGCAATCATTTAATACATGCACAGTACTGCGAAATACAGTTCTGGATGGACCTCCCCTTTTAAGTAAACTCATCAACAACCTAGACAATTCAAACTGAGTGTATGATGAAAAAAATAAAAGTTAGCTGGAGTGAGAACCGCTTTTGAAAATGATCTGTATAAGCAGATACGCAGACAACTGGATTTATCCGGAAAGTGCACATTTCAGCATAGAAAACAAGTGAAAAGTAAAATGTAAGCGCTCGTGTGCCTGATGTGTAACCTATCGCTAATTCTGGCCTTCACACTTGACCCTTGTGCAAACCTAAAATTTTAATGTATCTATGTATAGTGTTCACTACAAATAAATAAAATATTGTAAGTGTAATGTCGTGGCAATATTAAGAATCACAGCTGCGGAGGCTAAAAGCAGGTATGGTTGTGGCGGAGGGTACGGCGTCAGGGTCGGGTTCCAGGCGTCACTCTCAAGTCATAAGCGGAGAGTTTGGAACCCTACCATCATGTGCCGCGGTGAACAAGGGGTATTCACAGTTCAAATAATGGCAATTTAAGGTACAACGGTTAAATAGCATAAATCATAAGTGAGCAGAGTTGAATTTTCAGCACTCTAAGTTCTCAGAGTATTCCTATCATACACTGGTTACACTTCCATAGGAAAACTATAGTGATCGCAGTTCATATGTTTCACCCCTAGAGGGAGTGAGAGTCCAATCCACTGCAAGAATAGGAAATCCTTGCAAGCCAGTATAAATACTGCAGATCTCTGGCGAGCTGCAGTAGTCTCTCTGTTTCAGTCACAGAGAAGGTATACTTGCTGTTTAGCAGGGTCAAAATAGGAAGGTCCAGGCTCTGGGGTTCTCGGTCCAAAAAGCAGGGAGCAGGCTGTCAGATGGCGTTCATAGAAGAATAATAGAACGCCATACTGACCCGGCTTCCTGCTTTTTATATGGAATGGGAAGGGGAGGTGCTGGTGATGCAGGGCGGCCCCCGATGCGTTCCACGCTGGAACGCATCGGCGATTCTACTTCCTGATTGCGGCTGCGGTCCCCCTGTGGAACGCAAGCCGCGATCGTTACAGTAAGTCATCAAGTTAATATGAAATATTGCAAATTATTGAAGCCAGCATGTTTAGCTCTATGTAAAGTCTCTGCCATTCATTCAGCTGCTGCGACAAAAATGGGTTTAGCTCTATGTAAGGTCTGTGAAGTCTCTTCCATTCATTCAGCTGCTGTGCCAAAAACAGACCTGAATGACTCAGAGGAGGAACACGACTCCTACTCCTCTCCTAGCAATGGAGGAGGCAATGTCTTAATTGGTAATTAGCAGTCTGCCAAAACACATAAACTTAGTGCTTGTCTTTCTAATTAGAAAGCCTAGCATGTTCTGCAAACAAGTAATACATAGGTTTTTTTTTATAATGAAATAATAATAACAAATAGTAAAAAAAAAAAAGAAAAGAAATAAAAGCAGCGTATAAACATGTAAAAGAAATTATAACAATTAACCTGTCAAACCATCAAACCTTCTTTTTAACCTTAACCCTTTATCATAGACCTAAAATGATCTCTTTTACACTTAACCTAAAACTGAATTATAGCCCTCATCCTTACTTTAACCTGTTCTTCACCCCAAAAAACAGAACCTTAAAGCTTAAAGAGACCTTGCTCACTCAGAGCAAAGTGATAGGGCCTACCTGAAGCACACCCCTGACCATCATATACTGACCTCACAGCAATTCCCCACTGCTACTTCCTCCATTGCTGATGCCACCAAATACTTGGGGTGGGCTAGCGCTTAAGATTAGAGAGAGTGGTGATGTCAAACACCCCCCCTTCATTCATCTTGTGACAATGCTCAGGCCATGGTGATTAACATATCATACTATTTTCAAAATTAATTAACATTTGTTACATTTTTTAAGAATTTCTTACCAAAAAAATTACAAACTAAAAAAAAATCATTAAAATTGTGTGAAAAAGCTTTTGCAGAGATGTTCCTGAATATGGGGATGTCAGTTTCCTATTCTGTATCCCCAGTGTCTATACAGTAGGAATGCATCTCATGGCACCCCTAGAGGGCACTGAATGAGACACAACTCTCGCCTTGTCTCATGGCAAAGAACAAAGATATTGGCAAGAATAATAAAGAACTCCTGTAAGCTATGAACAAACTCAGATGAATGTACTTTGTATGGTCTTTTCTTTCCATAGAGGGAAAAGGGTTTATTCTGAAAGCACATATAAAAAGCTTTAACATCATCATTCACAATCATCATCTATACAATAAAGGGTCCGTGTTGTTAGGCTTTGGGCTTGTCTCAAAGGGCAAATGCTGTCTTGCTTTCAGATGCATTCCTCTTGAACTTGAGATCAGTTTGAGATGCTCCTGAGATCACTTACATTGGCAGACACACTGATCTCCTTCTGACTTGCTTATAAGCTGCTTTTGCTTTCCCGTTGAGTTGTGTGGGGAGAAAAGCAAGTCCTGACATGAAAAAATACCCACCCACACAGGCCCTCATAATAAGGATAGTTCAACACATTCATGACTAGCTGCACCAACTCACTGTTTCTTGAGCATATTGGTTAGATTTGGTCCCACAATGACGCAGGCTCCTTTTAGGTCATAATCCCCATTCCTCAGAACCTTAAGCTTCACAGGGGTGTGGCTGTCCGGATGACTGAAGGCAGGTCTCTGCAGAGGTGGACTGTTTGCTATGAGTGATCCTTGAATGGGCCAATCAAATTTCTAACAAACATTAAAAGAAAAAGATGTTATAGAGTTAACAATGGGCATGTGTAGTATTTGTGTATATAATTTCTGTCTTTCTTATAATGGTCAGGACCAAAAAATATTTTCATAAATAATTTTTTAAAACTCAGCCCCATCTACAGAACAACCCCCCACCTAATCGTCCTACTATCTGGCAGCCTGCCACCTAAATTGGATGGAGTGAATATGTTTTTTCACACTGATGAGTCAGTTTAATGTAATCTCGAACACTGAGCCCATTCAATAGATGCACAGACCTAAAAATTACCCAGATATAATTTTAACTCATTATTATATATTTATATAAGAAATAATAAGATGCAATAATAAAAAACAGGAATAATAATGAAGGAACATGCAGATACAGTTTCTCTGCCATCTACATAGTTATTGTAAATATATTGCAATCATCAGACTACAACAACCTCTTCCGGTGGAACTACTAACCTGTAGCCAGGCTATGGACATACAGTAATTCACATATTCTTAACAAGTAGTAAATATGCTTTAAAATAAGTCATTTTTATCTTGGTAGCTACAGTATTTGTGGAAGAATTCAGACTCAAATTTCAGAGTAGAAGCATCAAACTCATGAAAGTGGTTCTCTCAGCAGCTCAGCTCCCCCTTTTCAGAATGCCTGATCTGTAATTATATTAGAGACTGTTGGGAGGGAGGACCAGGGTAGGCTGAGTTGCGTACCCATTGCTAGGAGGGAGGAGAGGGGTCAACTGAGCTGGTGAGTCATTGGTAGGAGAAGGGAGCAATGCTAAGAGGAGGGAATAGGGTCAGCTGAGTTGACCTCAGTACTTATTCTGTGAACATTGAGAATGAATTGCACTACAGTGCCTGAAGGTACAAAGATTAGTGAGGGCTTGTCATTTATTGCTCATTAGGAATATGTAAATTCTTGACTGTCCATAGCTTGATCACAGGTTCCATTTAATTGTTATCACCTGCTGTATCTAGGTGTGTGCCCCTGTCATGTGCTGGAAAATATACAGAACTGCAGCTACATACCTTGCTTTAATCGATCCAAGTAAATCTGGATCAGTGCATTCCCAGAATTCCTGAGCAAAGTCTCCATATCTTGACCTGTTAGTCTACATTTGTGAATAACAGATCTAACTTTCTGGTTAACGACTAATGACATCTGTTTCTGACTAGAACTGTCAGTGACCTCTGGTTATGACTTAGACTATTTTTGATTGCTGCTTTCTGCCTGACCTCACCTACTGCTTTTCCTTGTTTGCTGCTTGCCCTGACTTCTCTCCTGTCTTATGGCCTTGTCTTTGCTTTACAAGTTGGTACTTTTGGTGTTCTGTCCCTGTCTGTCAGCTGCCACAACCTGGGTTATCCCAAGGATCACATTCTAGTGGCATCCTGCACACAAAATCTGCATCACTAGGGGATTTAGGCTGTGCCTCAGTGAGGGACTTCTGTTGCCTGTTTGTGACACACACGGATTCTGCCTCACCAGTAAAGCACACACATTTTTTAGACATTCAAGTTTTAAATGTATTTGCCTTCAAGTGCTGCATCAAAATGCAATATAATAAATTCAATATTACCTCATTAATTTTTCCATTTGGCAGAACTGGCCACAAATAAGTCAACTTGTTCCACAAAGGGTTTTTCACTTTCGACTTTTTCCATTGGCTGGGTTTAGATAAACCTTCATGTTTTATTGCCCATCTGCAGACAGAAAAAAGATTTAATGTCACCCTCGATTCTCTTTGATATAGCGAGATATAAGATATCTGCAGAACTCTAGCAGCTCACAGCTAAAAGAGCTTTTTGGAGGAAGCAGCTAGCCCAGTAGAAGCAACATTCGGTGACAACTAGTATGGATCTGGTTATATTTTCCTGGACATTATTTTATATTAGTTGTGTAGGCTTTTTAACCTGCTTTCTGTGCAGTTACTGCCAAGGAATCAAATTGGTTCTTTATTTATTTTAACTTTACCTGATGCATCTCACTGCTCAATGACTTAGTAAGTATTTTTTTTTAAATACATTTTATTAGAATCTTTTTGTCAAGGAGAACAGTCTCAAAACACGAAATAGTCAGCTCGAGCATGAGCGTAAAACAATAACAAAAACAAAACAAAAAAGGCACCAAGAAAATGCAGACTAAGAGCAGAGTGCCATAAGGGCCATGCTGGTTGCCCCATGTATCATTATTTGAGACAATTCGGATCTATCAAAAGTGGCAGCAGCAAAATATCGCCAGCGCCTGAAAAATGTTGATGTTTTTATATCCTTATTCAGTCCTGCATCCAACCTTTCCCTATTAAATAACAATTTGAGTTCTCCCACAACCTCTGATAACTGGGGGGCAGAAGATGCGTTCCAAGACTTCATTATACATCTCCTAGATGCCACCAGCAAACAGATATGTATCCAGTTTGGGCCTTTGCGCTCAGAATGGGGGGTTGCATCCAGAGAGTCACATGATGCACTGAACAAGAACAACATTGGAGATCTGGGTGGCGACCATGCCACAATGGTGGTGATGAAAGAAGAGATTTCTGTCCAAACTGCATTGATAGAAGGACAAAACCATAGGCAGTGGGCTAGAGAGGGGCGCAGTTGGTTACATTTGGGGCAGCGTGAAACAAGTGGTCGCAGAGATGGTCCCGCTGGCATGAAGTATGCTACATATGCTACTTAGTAAGTATTGAAGACAGAGTTAGCCAGGCAATTGGCATTTTCACAAGAAGGTCATAATGGTAGCCTTGGTATATCGCTTATAACAAATTTCCTTAAAAATAAATACATGAAAAACAAATAAAAGCAACGCAATGATAGATCATGTGCTAAGCTGCATACTGCTATAATAACACTAGATGGAGACAACAAATCATGCAACTCATGAAACACACATCTTGCTCATGGTTATCTACCACAATATTAGGTCTTCTGAAAGCAGCAGGTTTTTAGATGAAGTTGAAACTAGGTTTGAAGTTTGTTTGTTTTTTTCACTTTTTTTTTCTTCTTACTTAAAGCTTAGTACAAGTCAAGGTTATTTTACCAAATTTGTATTATATGAAAATTTTTACATAACGGTTCAACACAGTCTGTGTAACTTTCTTCAGTGACTACTCTTATAAATTTGTAAAACTGCATTTAATTGTAAGAGCAGTACACACAAAAATCACAACATGTTTGAGCGTTTTTAACCTTCTTTCAAAGTACCATCAAAGCAGAGGTGTAAAGAAAGGTTTCCACATATTACAATCTCACTGTAAAATAGTTAGATTTACCTACAGCTATGAACTGCCATGGTCTATCAGACTGGGTATAAATTTGAATGGATTAAGTAGGTCCTTCCAATAATGGTTGTTGGACAATTTAAAGGAGATTGCATAGGTCACATGATTTAAGGCGCCTATGTTCCATTGTTATAGAAAGTGGCAACAAAATAGGTCTGGTTTTGTTCACATATGGATAGATGGGAGTAGGGTTTGCATATGATAGATGTAGTTTAAAGCATAATTCCCAAATACCTCCTTCTGTTTTCAAACTTAAAGGACAAATTCCAAGAAGAGTAACCAATTCCTCTTCAGAGGTTATGCTCCTGATTCAGAACTCACTGGCTATAACGGCTCTGTAATGTCACCTTACACCTGTGCACCAGGATCCACAGCTCTGTACGGGCCAACTTGTCAGCAAAATCCCCACAGGCATTTATGCTGTCCACATCTAATTCTAGGCTTGAGGATAGCAGAGGGCAGGCAGTGCACAGACAGAGAGAGTCAGCACCATGAACATGTAGGTTCTTGCATCAGAAGGGATGAGGTTGGGGTTCACCACTACCATGGGTTTGAGGTCAATCCTGCAGTTTCAAGATTCACGTTCCCAGTGAATTTTGTGATGATGCCACACAAGAATTGTTTTTCCAATGTCATCATTCCCTGCCTTTGAACTATGGCCAGCAGGCTGGGAAGGGCCAATAAGGGGGTTCATGGTTAAACCAACTCCCTCACTATAAAAAGCAGGCCACAGAGCAGTGTTAGGAAATTAGAAGCTATTGTACAGAAAGCTGACAAACTGCATAGAAAGAGATGAGGGCAGTTAGGAAACTGTACTTTAATCCTGATTTTTTTTGCTGTTCTTATTATTGTGGTAGTTTTTTGTTTTTCATTTTATTTTGTGGTTGAGTTGAGGTCAGTGGTCACTTTTAGCTGCTGTCCCGTCTATAACAAACTTTTTACCTTCTAAAAAACTTTTAAGTTCTTTAGAAGGTAGTTTTGTGGGGTTTTCATATTTTTTTTTATTTAATGACCTTTATTTTAGATTACAGTTTTTTTGCTGCATTGCTTCCTTAAAAAAGGGCATTTGTTTCAAGAAGGGGGGGGGGGGGGAGAGAGATTTTGTGGTTAGGTTTTCATTTCATTGTGGGTTTATTTTATTTTTTCCTTTTGTTGATAGAGGTTTTTTTTTACGTTTGGGGGTGACACCTATTCTTGGAGCTGCTTTTGCATCGTTTGAAAGAAAGAAAAAAAAGACTAAATACAAGTGTGCACCTAAATCATGTCACATTATATCACCCACATTCAAAGCACCCCCTAGCCACATCACTGAATAAAAGTTAGGCATACAGAAGTTAGACCTATTATCCCTAATTAAAAGTGCCCTGCTGCTGGTTCATTTTACACTGCTGTATCTTCTTCAGGATCTCCGTTCTTGTAGTAAAGACCCAGCCTGTGATTTGCTACTTGTAAATTCGGACCTAGCTTTGCTATTTAAGATTGTCCTGCTACTGTTGTGTCATCTGTGGTCTCTTAATTTTTTTAGTAAAACACCTGTTTGTATTCTTTTTCTCTACTACATGTCGGCCAATTCTCCCTCATTAAACAATTTCCTGCTCCTGGGCAATTTTATATGGCAGTTTCATCCGTGGACTCTTTATGAGTGCTTAATAGAACTTGTCCAGTAGCAAGATAGTTTTGCATCATCGAGAACAGCGGATAGCAATATTGAAAAGCATGTGTCAATAGTACTAAAGCTACCTGAGAAAAGTTTTTTTATTCAAACTATAATGAAACAAATTGGGGTGCTTCTGCTGCATGTAATTGTAAAGGAAAAATACAAATTCCACAGCCAAATATGCACTGCCAGTTTAAACTGTCGATGAGATGCTCTGTATAAATCATACTGTTCTGTAACATCATACAGCTGTAAGGCATCCCCCAAGCATGTTATTTATAAGATTTGTGTATTTTCAATGTTGCCCGCAAAGCCACACGAAAAGACCCTCTCCCTGCAGAACAGTATTTTTTGCATTGGTAAATGTCCCCCCCCCCATGGCAGTGCCCAGCTTCCCATGCATTTTTTCACAGTAGTTTGCCTACTATCCCTAAAAATTGCCAGAGCTTACTAACAGCATTGGCCTCCCATAGACTTCAATGGGATTCACAGGCTCGGGTTCCCTGAATTTCAAACAGGTGCACTGGTGTGTTGTGTTGCTATTTATTCTGAATGTCACCCAAATGCATCTCACGCTTGGTGGGTGTTGCGCTGCAATGCACAGTACTGCAATAGAGTGTGCTGTGGTGCCATGTGATGAAGGAAAATGGTGCATGCGTTATTTTTTTCACTGGAACGCATGCACTCCTGGGCGGAGGTGTGTGGGATGCCATCCACAATGAATGGCAACACAATGCATCAGCACACCTAGCATGCAGTGCAATAACATATCCTAAATGCATAGAACCCGTGCCATTAGTGCAATGCTATATTATAAACCGGTCCTTAATTGTAGTGTTTTTCTTATATGTTATATATTAATGTAGCTGTTCTGATTTAACTTATATTAAAAATATGTCCAACTTTCCCATTTCAGAAGCCAGGAAGACTGGGATTTTCCGAAAAGGAGCACAGGGAAAACTTTGACGTTACCACCTTCCCCATAACCCTCTCATTGCTGACTATCAGAATACAGAACAGAAGCCTGCGTTTTGCTGTGGGCCTTCAACACTCAGCTCTGCCCTCGATTTTAGCATTTGTAATTCTTTTACAAGCAGTGTGCTGCAAATGAAAAAATTAGTATTAATGACGTTTTTCTTCCAAGCGTCAAATCCATTATGTGACAGCCAAACTGTGAGGAGATCAAACAAATTGTGAGAGATAATGAGATTCAAATCCCATGCAAATTAATGTTTCTAATAACATATTCGCTCTTATTTATTTAAAGGCTTGCATTTAGGTCATGGGACCCGAAACAGATTCGCATCACAAGCTTATTGTAGCGCCGCCTTGCCGAGTCAGGAGGGGGCTGCAGAGATACTCTAGAATATATGTTCATTGAATTTTTTATACCTTATAAATATTTGCTCAAGCTCAGTATGTACTTTATCAACGGCTGTAATTAAAATTGAGGTCAAGAAGAATTATTTTTTTAATCTATTTGTTGTGACTTTTTTTTTTTTAAAGGGGAGTATTAAATAAAACTAATCTAATAAACACAACAGAAAAATGTAAGTGGGAGACAAATGTTCATGTACCTTAAAGCATCTAAACAGATGTTTCATATCATTTTATAATGTAAACTAGTAAAAGACTAGCTGAAATCAGATTACTTGTTATGACAGCAGAGACGTTCCTTTTACAAAGCAAGGCGAGTGTTTTAGTTGGCATCTTCTAGGTTCACCTTGCCATATGGACATGATATAGGGATGAATTTGCACTTCTGGACTCTCCCTAATAACTATAGTGGTTTTATGAGTGATTGACCTATTGACATGGTCATGTGTGGCCTTTTTGAAGATATTTTCTATTTATTTTTTAATTAGAAAAATATGAAATATTGCATATTTTATTTTTTTTAAGAGCCCGTGGACGTGCATCATAAAACAAACTTCCCCCTGTGAACAAAAAAAGTGAACCGTGAAATCACAGCACACAAAAACGTGCACAAGTGTGCTTGGTCCTTCAATAAAGAAGGGACCTCGATTTGCCGACCCCCCGGGGCGCAAGGCTCCTGACAGGGGTTGAGATCCTTTGGTCCACCAACCCAAAGGCTGGCGGACCCCGATCCTTCGGGGACCTGCCGAAACAGGTGCCACCAAGTACTAGGTAGGGGGCTCTCCCGAAGAGAGACCCCCTGGTTCGGGAGGAGGCAGAGAACCCACAGGGCGCAGAACCTCCTCCCCTGCATCGGGAATAGGCCCAGAAGGTACCTGCACCCTAGCACTCTGTGGGTCAAAATTTAAAAACACAAAAATGTGCCAATCGTGCATGAAGTGCAATAAATAAAGGAATAGTGCCAGTGCACCACGCTGACAGGCCCTGGGGCCTGGTGCTAAAAAATTGCCCCGGACTAGCCATAAGGCCTGTCCAAGAGGCGATGTGCAGAAATTGCAAGGTGGTGTGTGACCAAGTGCACAGTGAGTCATGTGGGTTCCCACACCCAAGTGACTTTCTGAGCACCCCTGGGACCCACCCCCAGGGGGCACAACACCACGGGCTCTGCCGCCTCCCAACCCTCCGGCCAGACCTTGTGGTTCTCCGCTCACATCAGGAGGTAGTGCCGTCGGGGGTCCTCCTACTGTCTGGGGTCTACCCGATCATCAGGGCCTGACGCAACCAGAAGTGGACCGAACCGTTCTCTGACACCCACCATTACGTCAGAGGGTACTAGAATGTTCTCCCATCGGGTGCAGCATCCTCTCCCCTCCAACAACTGATAAGAACAGATACTACACTTGATCTTAGCCAAAAGGCCGAGAAGCTAGTAAGTCTTTACAAGCTGTGGTATTTCTCGCACAAGTTGGACTTCAAGGAGCTATGTCAGCAAGCAGTGATCTATCATGTTCCACTGTAGTCAGTGCAGCGAGACTGTAAAGTTCAGACAACTTCTGTAGGATGTGCACAATGCAGGCTAAGAAAACATGAACTAAGGAATAAATTGCCAAAAATGTACTTAGCCGTAAAAAAGAAAATTAATACAGCCAACAGTACATCTAAGGACTAGTAAGCTTCAATATATTACACTTTTTTTCTTGGTTTTGGGACTTTCCAAGCAGAAGCATGTCACTAACTTCCCTATGATACTTAATACTATGATGTCTCTGACAATAAGGGTGAAGAATTAAAGCCTGAGTTCCACCACTGTGGAACTATATATACACACCCAAAACCAATATATTTTCCCTTTAAACAGCTTCAGTTTTTGTCTCCTGTAGGACTACAGATGTAATATTAGAGGTTGTTTATTCAGACTGCTGAAGAGGAGGTAAAATAAAATGGAATTGCAGTGAATCGATAAGCTAAGATGCCAAATGTTGGGCTAATAGTCCTCAGTTGATATTTTTCACTATTCAGACATTGTTTAGAGCAGAACCTGCGGTCATGTACAGTTGGTGGTGTTATAAAGCTACCCATTCCCAGTTCAGACCTTAGATTACAGCACCTGGCAATGCGGCATCGTTTTTGCGCATTTGTACGCGCGGGTTCAGCGTGCTTTTTGCACGTTTATGCACGTTTGGCACATTTGGCATGCAAAATGTCAGCTCAAGAAACATTGCGGTCAATGGAAAACATGCTTCTGCCACGCGTTTCCTGGTGTATCCATTGATGTCTATGGGGGAAAAACGGCGTTGAACCAGGCCTGAGATGTCATATCAAGAGCTGCAGAGGACACCAACATTGGAACTTAAAACTGTAGCTACAATGAAAGGGCCACTTGGTTGTATTTGCCCCGTGGCCGAATTCTCTCAAACTTCTCCTGACACCATTTTTATCATCCTGGAGGGAAGTGCCAACAACTTTCTGGACACAGTTTCCTCTAGTAGACACTGATGAAATCACCAACAGTGGATAGAATGTTTTTGCCCTACAATAGTTCTACAATAGGATCCTCAGGTGAGCAATATGCAAATTATTGCCTTCCTTCTTCTGATACGGGAAGAGTCCCTGCCAATGAGTCATTTAGCTGTATAAACAAAAGGTTTCTTTAGTAAAGGAGCATTGTTCCTTGTGTACTACGTTGTATGTTTACATTTTTTTTATTTATTTAAATGTTTTATTATTAAAAGCAGCATAAGAAAAAAATAAAGCAGCTGGTATTCATTTGTTTCCAACACCAAAAAACAATTTCTTGTGAACTTTATAAGCATCTAAAGCCATATAATTGTGATTGGATATACATTAAATGTAGTATGGTCATAGCTAACGTATATAACATTGGAGATGCTTCCTTAATTTGAGGGAAAGTAGGTTTGAATCAAGTATATAGTATACTGCTTGCAGGCACCATGTTTTGTATACATGGGATTTTCCATGTTTTTATTTATAGATTAATTTGGGACTTTAGTCTATGAGGACCAAAGACATGATTTTTTCCTGAATGGACAGAGTGACAGTGTCTCTTTAAGGACCCTGCATTTTAAATATTACATTTGGCAGATATACAATGGTAAATGTAGTTGCATTATTATGGCTTTTGCTATGGGTGATATTGATCCTCCAGAGGATGATGCAGGGTAAAAAAAGCATAACTAAATCACCAGAGCAGAGGCCATATTTTTTAAGTATACACAGCATATCTGCACGTTATGGCACACGTACCTAGCAAAGCAATCGCTTTCATTGCCAGCATTTCCATCTTCACCCAATCTTCTTCTGGGTTTAAAATCTATGGCCATGGTGATCCAGGCCAGGCTTACATGCAGACAGGCTGTATGTGCACAAGAGTTACTTTGCACTGGCACAGAATCGTGCCATCACTGTACACTGAGTTGCGCACAAACGCCTAAATGTACACTTACAGAAAAAAGTGCTGACAGGCAGGGAGAAGCATCTATGACAGAAGAGACATACATAGTCTCTGTCATAAAACAACAAGTGTAGTTCCACTTTAAGAAGAGTGACATTATGAATATCTGGTTGAATGCTCTGAAGCCATTGGGATCAATGACCACAATAAACCCACCTCCAAAAACCTAGTTTTTGAGTGGGTAAGATTTAGGCACAAACACGGCCTACTAAATGGCCTTCTGTTGCTGTCTCTGTCATTGTTAAAGAAATATCCCATCACTTCCTGTCCTTGTAATGTCCTTGCAGAGACAGACACAGCAGTAAAATCCTTCTCCCCTTTTCCTCCCATGCTCGCCTCCAGGACTTCTCAAGAGCCTCCCCCATTCTGTCTGGCTACCTTCTACTCGGTCTGCCTTTATCCCTTAAAACTCATCCCATCAGGGAAGCCTATCCCTCCTCTACCTAACAACTGAAGTTTTACTTTCACAAACAACTCATCCTTCACACCCTTCACAGTTATTACAATTTGTATCACTTGCCCTTCATTTTTAGATTGTGAGTCCTTATAAGCAGGGACCTCCTGACCCTCTCGGTGTAAGAAGCCTACCTCGTTACGTCCCGGGATCACGATTCGGGACCGCGCATGCGCACAACGGGCTGTAGCGTCTCCTCGCAGCGCACGCGCACATAGACCCTCGGCTCCTCCTCCTATTAGCGCAGGCGCACGAGGCTCCTTAAGACGGGGCCAAACGAATCTTCAGCGTCCGACTGTTTGCAACAGTGAACGCCGAAGATTCACACTCTGCAACCGCAGACCGCAGCAACCAGGGACCAGCACCTCGCAAACCCCACTTAGGGGGTAGTTCAAAGGCACATCAAGGGGGAAGTCTGAGATTGCGGGCCAGGACGGCTAGAGAGTGGACTGCTGATGCTCACCACCATCAGCCATAGGAGATTCCAGGAGTGATCTTCCAATCGCAAGTATCCGTACTTAAGCCGCGACTGTTAAAGCTGTATTGTGTGACCAGGGGAATAACAGTATAACTTGCTTGTAGTCAAGTCCAGCTGACTGTCATTATAAGGAAGTCACTTGTCTCTCTTGGTATACGTCCACTGGGATTACCTGTGCAGTACCGGGTCTCACCACAGTCTAATCCTGCAGAAGTTAACCCTCTCCCACCTATTTCTTTCAGTTGACATACACAACCTCTCAGTACGGTTTATATGATGTGAAAGGTCTCCTATATTTCTCTACGTTACTAAGTGAGTAATTGAGACCATCAACTGACCAAACCGCAAGTACCCTCTCCGCAGTTGTGATCCAAGGCTTGTGCTGCAGAGACGTTACACTCGGCTTGAACTGTGTTGTAACTGTACTGTCTCTCTCTATTTTGTAAAGTGCTGCACAAATTGTTGGCACAATATAAATCCTGTATAATAATAATAATAATGATGATGAGTGTAAGGAAAATACCCCAACATTGATGACTGCGTAAAAGAATCAACATGCTTCAGGGAACCCACCCTCCTTCATCAAGGCTTTTCAATATCAAAATAAGATCCTGGACCCAAAGCAAAATGAGAACTGTGGCCTTGATTTGAAGTGGCGTATACAGTAGCAGCTAGTTTGACAGTTATGGCAATAACTTTCTAGTCAATAAAGAAGGATGAGTTTGGTCAGAGTGTAAATTGGTCCAGACAGAGGATAGTGAGTGTACCCTTAGAGAACTTTCCAAGTTGGAAGAACCAGGTGCTGAATTCTTGTAGAAGCTACACTTACACTTGGGGTCTATTTATAAACAATTCACAGGACCATTTGTCCTGCAAATATCTGTGAACATTCATTTTGTATGAATAAATATTTATTTCCAATGCTTTCAGCTCCATCTAGTGGCCATAACACAGTATGACATCACAATACATTCACCCTGAAAAAAAATATATTAAGAAAGTTAATTTTTGTCATTATTTGCACATAACGAACATTCACAGATATTCGCAGGACCCTGCAAATTGTTTAGAAATAAACCTCTTGGTGTAAGATTCAGTAAGAAGCGCTGTATTAATCTGGCAGCATCATCCAGAATCAACGGATGCACCCAGAGGCAAGATGATTTTTGCAAGTAATCCAAATAAATGCACAGGAAGAGAGAAGAACTATAGTAGAAAGCACAGTAAAGCACTGTACATACTAATATTGTATGCAGAGATATTCAGCACACTGAGTGATCAGTCTTGGAAAGGCTGTGGCCAGTTTAATAGTGCCACTCGGACACAGGCAGGCAGAGTTCTCATTCCCTATTCTTACTAATGAACCAAGTAACCATACATGGACAGATGTTTGTACACCATGCGGACAATGATAACTTAATATATAGTCCAGGGGTGATCGGAGCTAGAAAGCAGGATGGTTGTCAAAGGTGATTAGGCAGGCTATAATTTCATACAATATTCTTTCATTATTGGTAATAAAGTTGAACAGCAATAAACTACTTCATAAAATAGCGATACTGCTTTATATACAGTAATAGAGATATGACCCTATACAGCATAGTGAGTTTACATTTTAAGGGAACCAGAGGATAATTGTGGATCTGATTGGTTTTGAAGTGTTAGGTAAGTACTTGCATGCATGGACAACTTTAGTTGCATGTTTTTCAGTAAGTAAGGTATTAAAAAGAACTTGGAGGTATTTTTAAACTTGTAAGTCCTATCTAAAAGCAGGGGCCTACAATTATCTTTGTTCGATAGGAATGCCTCTTTTGTGTGCCCCCCAATTATGTTTTCACTTTGTTACTAAGAGCAAGTCCTTGTGTGACTTTAAGTCTAACGCTAACCATACGATGTTCAATTTTCCTCGTTCAGCCTTGAATTACTCGATTCTCCCATTGACACTAAAGAATGTGGATGGAGGAATCTCCCCTGCTGGCTGTCAGAATACCCTAACAGTAAGTGCAGCTGATTGCAGTCACTGTTTGGCTGACAATTTTTTACTTGGCTCTTTTGACAAAAGTCAAAGTTGAAAAATTGACCTTTGTCGAGCCAGGTCATGCCGGCAGCACCACCCATGGATCAAATTTTGGCCAATTCAGCAGGAGACTGACAAAATCAAACCTGTGTATGGCCGTTATAAGTCCCATCTGCCTGTTGCCATTATGTCAGATAAAAGTGTAATAATTGGACTGGTGTATGAAAAGGCTACTGGCAGGGGCGTCCCTAGCATTTTCCCTGCCTGAGGCAGCAGGGGGAATGGGGGAGATGCTGTTAGTGCATGCTTTAAAGGTGGGGGGTGGGAGGTGCTGGAGGTGGAGGGTGTAGCCTCTGCATCATGTGGCAACCAGTAATGTCACTGGTTGCCAGGACCTGGGAAGGATGCTGAGCAGAGCGTCCTGCTTAATTCCTGGCAACCAGTGACATCACTGGTTGCCAGGAGCTGAGTGGCACACCGGTCAGAGCATACCAGGTTGCTAAGAGCCAAGAGCTGGGTGAGGAGATGTCTTACACATCTCCCCGCCTAGCTCTAAGCAACCTGGGATGCTCGATGCTCTGAGGACGATAAGGGGGTGGCAGTAACATTGTGCAGCAAAACAGCCAAGCAGCTCTATTTGCCATCCCCTCACATGACCCAAAGAGATGCCACTTGTGGCAACAGCCTCAGGCTGCCTCATTATAGGAACAGCCCTAGCTACTGGCCCTGAGGCCATGGAAGTCAAACCTTTAGTAACAAAGTCAAACCCATCTCAGAGGGTTGCCCAGAGTAAATATTTCTAGCAAAGAAAGCTAACAGCAGGTACATTCAGCTCTTAGATGGGACTTTTACTTTTCAAAGTTCAAAATGGCTACATGTTCGAGAGCTTTCATTGGACAGGAGTTTTAAGGCAGTCGAGACGCGGCGCGAGAAGGGCAATAACATCAAATAGGCTGCTAATCAGGGGAAATGGTTAAAAGACAACATATCTGCCAGATGCTAGTTAATTTATTTTCTGTACTATCCTTTTAGGATTAATTACAGTTGTTAAAAAATGAGGGGGGAATCAAATCTAACAAGGTATTGCATTCAGACACCGTATTGTTTGATTCCAAATAAATCGGAATACTTTTCTGGTAATATACTAAAACAATTATCAGTTCGAAAAAAGGATAATTAACGTGTGTTTCATCCCCATTAGATCACGTTTCTCTAAGAAGTAACCACAGATTTTATACTCTCTTTTGGCTGCTGCGTGTTTCTCTAGGTTTTTTTTCCTCTCTCGCTCTCTCTCTCTCTCTTTTATCATGTGATGTGCCGCCCCGTCAATGCTGACATTTAAATGAGCCAGTGTTCAACACAAATGTGATCATTTGTTCGGCTTCCAGCGTGGCACCATACTGTGATGATTGCTTTTGGGAGCCATCCGTGGCTTTTCGAGCACAGGGGGGGTCGAAAAAAAGGCAGGCAAAATTTTTATCAATTTACATTTTTCCGTGATTAATTTTTATGCAAATCAGGGCCCGACAGGGCTCCTATCTCACCTGAATCATTCGGATCATCAAAGACAAATTGAGCATCACTTATTTAAAAAATAGGCTTTAAAATACTCTACAGCTGTGTTGGGGGAAGAAAAAAAAAAAGCTTAAGAGCAGGGCGTGAACTTTTCTAATGTACCGGGAAGAGATAAGAAAATGGCCATTTGGTTGCATTTACTCCTCCGATAACACAAACATGAACGATATCAATGCAGTTAAAGCCATCATTGTGCTGCGTTATTGTAATGGGCACGTTAATTGTGCTTATGTGGGAAAGGCAATTGAATGGAGAACAAGCCAGATTATTTGTTTTCTCTGTTTGGATATTGGCAGCGGCTTGGTTTTTAAACTGATGGAGGGTACGCTGGCACAGATAAATGACAATCATGCATATTGAGGTACTGTTGGACAACCATTGGCGTTATCAGCATAGATGATTATTTAAAATAAAATGGAAGTTTTGTTTGCAAAAGCACAGCTATCTGTATGGTTTATGAACATGTTAAAGTGACCCCGCATACCAGTTTCAGAACTGGTGGCTTAGGGGTCGCATGTGATGATCTGTAATTTGTGATCTTGGTGACCCTCATAAACATGGTAAAAAGAAAACAACAGTAATTTTGCTAAGAAGATTACTCTCGGGGTGCGGTGGCATACCTGATCCCGCTGGGTGAATGTCCCCTCTCTCTGCGTGCGTCCATCACGAAGATGGCCGCCGGAAGGCGTCAATCAGATGGCTGCGCATGCGCAATGACGACACGGCGGGGTGTCACCCGGTCTGGAGACCAAGTGACGCCCGGCCTCGGGACGCCCCTGCTCTCACTGACTTTATTTTGGATATGATGACCCTGTAACTGTACCAATTGCTGGTTAACATACCTCTAAACTGTTCCTCATTTGGAACCAAATTCTTCCTCAGTTGCCCCTCTTTTTGGTCTAATGTACAGAGACCTATGAAAAAGGTTCTAGCTACCTACCAAATGTGTTATTCTACACTAAAACCTTCATCTTATCTCATAATTGTCTTGTTTACTATTTTGTAAAGCCAGTATAAAAGAAAAGTAATGGTGGAAAAAACAATTCTGGGTCTAATCAATCATTTTTGGCATATAAATTAATGGTTTGCATAACTGGGGGCATGGCAGGGCTATGTCCATTGCCTAAACACATTGGCTTTGAAGTTGTCCCTCTTACACATCTCCGAAAGTTGGAAAGTATGGGTTAATGACACTGACAGAAATTATTTGGTCTGGTAGTCCTCAGACTTCTAGAGAAGACCATCAGTGGTAGTGCAGTTTACATCACTACATTTAAATCTCACTACACCTCATAGAAAGTTCATATAAGCTGCAGGTATAGAGTTCCCACATCAAAAACTGATATCTCACTTATGGGTATAGTAGATGTCTACAGGTTCAGTGACAAGCCAGTTTCCCACCTCTAGTAATGTAGTATGTAGTGTTGTCTACAGCTCTGTCATTTTGACTCAGCCACTGAATGAGGTCTCATACGTCTTTTTATTAAGTATATAGAAAGCAGAAGGAGGCATGAGAGTTCTTTGCTGCAGCAGGAGAAGTGAGAGTTGGCTGAAGGGTGGGGCAGTCACAGAATCTTATATAGGGTGTACTTGTCACTGGAGTCATGTAAGATATACAAAGACAGAATACTTATAACTAGCCCATAAAGCCTACTGTATATAGCATACTATTCACTGAATGTAATGCTACAAATAATGGTCCTCCAACAGGAGATGGTCAAAGACTGTGGGCATGCTACAAGACAGGATCAGAGACTGTGAAAATTCCACAGTTTTTGGAGACATGGGACACGTCTCTGGAGACTGTGATAGATTGTAGACATATTTCTTAAGACTGCTAGAGATCACTGTTATGGCTTTGACGCATGTGCGTTAACGCTGCTAACACTAAACGTGACATATTTATATGCAATAGTTCTTCTTTAACCAACATAAAAATAAATAAAAGAATGCTTTACCATAAACATAATTGTTTTATATATATATAGATATATAGATATA
>NW_017306298.1:974284-998336 GCF_000935625.1 Nanorana parkeri
TGTGTGTATATATAGATATATATATCTATATATATCTATATATATATAGATATATATCTATATATCTATATATATATACACATACATACATACTTTAACTGAAGTATAGTCTTTAGAAAGGTGTAGGGCCAAGCTAAGGTATCGGGGGTGTCTGTATCACGAGACTGGTCGAACAATATTAAAATTCTTTGGCAGGCAATCCAGTTCACATGTAATTTGCAGGGTTGTAGAGCTATTTCCGTGCTATTCAGCTTTAAAGTAGAACTAAGATTAACCCATAGGTATAGGCAAAAGTGGTGGCCGCCCTGGGTGCCTTAGCAGAAGAGGGGGCAAAAGGATAGGACCTGCATCCAATGCTGCTGTTTATTGCACATGGGAAACACATTTTGGCATTTTTGACTTGGATGCTGAATGGAACTAATGTTAAAATTAGAAAATGATTAGCACATAGAGGTTTGTTAGTTTTTTGGTAGAAGAAACTTTAAAAGTGTCTTCTGGCAAAAAAAATGCCTTATATTTCTGCTAGGCGGCAGACAGTATATGCCCCATGGAAATTGTTCACTATTTCAACATATTTGAACAGGCAAACAGTAGATCTTGATTCAAATAGTGCCCACAGAAAAAGGTGATATACTTGAACAAATTACACAGAAAACTAAAATGGTGAATTCCTTTTCATGAGCTAAGTAAAGAAAAATGCAGAGAACAAAGTAAGTGCCCTCCTACATTTACCACCACTTTACATCCATGTAATTAGAATCAGGTGTTTCAGATTAGTTGCTAATGATTAGAACCTCTCTAGGGGGTATGCAGGTGGAACATGTCTTATTTAAACCTCAGACATTCTGGGTTCTGGTGTTCTCCTTACTATTGACATGTGTGATGTTATCATGCCGGGACCAGTAAAGCTCTCTAAGGCCCTCAGGGAGAAAGTCGTGGATGCCTATAAGCCTGGCAATAGATTTAAAAAGATTGCCAAATGAATTGAAGTGAATCATTCTACTGTAAGGAACATACTCTACAAGTGGTGTAGATGTAAAACAAAACCTCCTAATTTGTCCAGGACTGGCTGGATCAGCATATTTTACCCAAGAACTGGCCATCTGATACTAAATGAAGTCTCCAAGAAACCCAAAATGTTATTGTGGGGTGCTAAAGTAACTCTTACAATAGTTGTGGTCAATGTACATTGATCTGTAATTATTAAGAGATTTCACCAATTCAACATGCATGAGAGCTGTGTTAAGAAATTGCATTTGCTGTCCAAAAAGATCATTAAAGCAAGAATAACAGTTTACCATTGAGCATATAGGCAAAGACCAGGCCTTCTGGAACAATAAGCTGAAGTCTGATCAGTCAAAGACAGGGATGCTTGCTTGCAGTAACAGTAGACATGTTTGCTACAAACTGGTGAAAATATTTCAGGAGAACCTCATAACTGTAAAACATAGCGGAGGAAAAGTTATGGTTTAGAGTTGCTTTGCTGGTTCAGGGCCTGGGCACACAACAGTCAAGTATACATTCCACATCATATTAAAGTGTGCTTGATGAGAATGTTAGGCCATCTGTCCAAAAGTTGGAGTTGAACTGGAAATTCTTTCAACAGGATAATGATCCGAAGCACAGTGGCAAATTCACCAAATATTGGCTCAAATTGAAGAATCCGAAGTTTATAGACTGTTCTAGTGAAAGCCTCAGTTGGATTCCCATTAAAATGATGTAGGGGGGATTTTGAAATGGGAAAGTCAACAAGACTACCCACAATAACATGCAACTGAAGAAATTTTACTTGGAGAATAGGAATAAGCACAAGCATCCCTCCCCTTTATGTGCAACTGGGAATGTCCCAACTTGCAGCTGATTAAATGGGTGGCCACTGGCACTTCTGTGTTCACTGCAACACAACAGATCCGGTGTGAATAGGATCTAAAGTATTTCAACCCTGGCTTCTGCATTGTATGTTAATGATAGAAACACAATCCACAAATTTTAGTCCTAAGTCTTTCTAAAAGGACAGATCACTGTGAAGGTGCTAAGAAAAGCTTGGATCCATCCATCTTGCCTACTGCAACAAAAGATCTAAAAGGTAAGAAATATATTTTTAAAAATTATATTTTTTTGTGGTTTGTGAATAGGAACACATAACAAACATACAGAGAGGTTTTTTTTTTTCAAATGTGACTGCAAAAGTGGAAAAAAAAACTTGATACCTTGGTTATATACTTAATCTAAGCGCTGTGCAAGCTGTTGGCGTATATAAATCCTGTGTAATAATAATAATAATCTAATGATACAAAGTCCACACAGTTGTCACGGTGGCTTCCCGACTATCGGTAAAGCAGAAGCAGGGTTAAACGACATCCAGACACTTCCACACAGACATTGCAGTTGTCGAACCTGGGAAGCAAGCTCCTCACTGCACACACGGCTGTAGCTAATTACGTGAGGAGACAGATCCTGGTTCCCCCGAAGGCTCGCTCTACCAACATGGTGCGTCTGTGCATTAGTCAACAGGCAGGTAGCGAGGGAACTCAAATGTTATTTGACAAGGCAGCAGGCCCCATCACCTAAGGTTAGAAAACAGACAAGCCACACTGTGCTCGAAAGTAAAGACTGAAAAATCTCTAGCAGATTGTATCTGACAGAAATTGTATCACAGCCGCGCATCCTAACAAGGCCGGCATGAAGGAAACTACACACTTTATGTTTCCCATCTACCCCCTTTAAGATAAAGACTTTTTGCTTCAAATGTACATTGGAGGTGACAGCTTGATACTCAACGGTTAGTAACTTTTTTGAGCCTATTTTTTTCCCCCACCTTTGGAAACATAAAAGGAACTGTTTGACTAGAATATTCCTTGCTTTGTTTTTTTTTTATTTTCAACCTCATAAAATTCCATGCGCTTGGCGTTTCAGGCTTGCCATTTTCACAGCTAAGCTCCTTTTATAAAATAACACAATTTATAATCACTGCTTCCTGTTTTTCATTATTGCTTGCTCTGTGGTATTAGAGACGTCACGCAAGACTGTTTGCAGAATAATGTGGACGCCGCAGCGCGGCATGTCAAGAGCCTTAATGCTGATTAAATAAAAACCATTATTTCCTTTAAATCTTTTACAAACATAAAATGGGCTTCCCCTGAGGCTTTTGTGATATTAAATCACAACCTTCAAGTGAAGTAAGTCAAAGTAATATCAGCCATGTTTGCGAGGGGTAAATAATACACTTAAACTAGTGGTGGCTGTATGAGGGAAGGAAAGCGGCGCTGGCAGCAAATATTAGCATACTGCAAGTCTTAAGGTGTCTTTACATTTAATACCAGTGGTGAACCATATACCGCTAGATGAGCAAATCGATCCAAGAGCTGACCTGGACTGGGCTACTTTGAAGCTAACAGGCCACATTTTCTGGGTGCTTACTTATTTTAAAGGAAAAGTTTGAAGAGAGTAAAATATACTCTTTGCAACAAGTAGGGTATACCTTAGGGATGCACAGATACCAAGTACCATACTCAGGTACAAGTACAAGTATAGATACTTTTCCAGCTCCAAGACTAGACTAGAGAAAAATTAAAGTTAGGAGGCAGCTGTCATTTGTAAGGAGCACACGGAGCTGCTGGGATTTGTACATATCTGTTTTAATGTATGATTTTGTTTTTATAAATATATATAAGGGATGCACCGATACCATTTTGCAAGTACAAGTACTGATACTTCACCAAGTACTCACAGATACAAGTACTGATACATTTTTGCTTATTGTCATGTGACATTTTTTCTGAAACAATATCGACTAATGATTTCAGGACAGTGGTGGAGCACCAGAGCCAGGTCCCAGCTGCAACCGCTGCAACCCTGGTAGTTCTCATGAAAATGCCAAGTATCGGCACTGGTATCTGAAAAGTATCGGTGCATCCCTGGTATACATGAATCAAAGTCATCAGGATTCATCTGTCTGAAATTTGCACAGTGGGTGCCGCTGTTTGTACCCTTCTGCTTGGCATCAACTGATCGAAGGAGCAGGTTGGAAAAATCTCAGCTCCATTCAGGTATTATGAAAGTGGCCGGTGGCCGCTGTCAGGATACAGTGAAAACAGTGGGACATTCGTCCATCAATGCTTGTAAGCATGGATGGAGTAATCTGTTATATTTTTTTCATTCAGTCGGCAGAAAAATATGTATACCAAGCAGGGACCAACAGGGAAGAAGGTGGGCACAGCTGGCACTTCTGAGAGATTTCCTCTTACAGAAAAAAATACCTGACACGGGTCCTAACCATTTCCTACTCTATCCAAACGTATTTTTTTTAAAAGTTTTGTATTTACATCTACTTTAGAGGTTCCACAGGCTGGCACTAGCATGGTGGGGTCCACAGATGGCACTCCAACCATAGGGATAATAACACATATGCCTGGTGTTCTGGGCTAGTAACATTTTGGGGTAACTATACTTTATATGAACTGTAATACAGTCTGTTTGATTATACTGAATACCAGCAGAATGGCAGATTAGAACTAATGGGTCAGGTGGAGGGAACAAATCAGGGAACTCTGGGAAAATAGATTTTTTTTTTTTGTATTTAGCTACTTAGCTCTTCCCTGATGGCAGGATATTTAAAGTAAAGCTATCATACATATGCCAAATATACTCAAATGAAATAAAAGCACAAAATAAGTTAAATTAAAACACAAAAAAACGAATTCTAAATAAATTAAACTACTGTACATAAAAATCTAAAAGGAAGTTCAGCACTGGCATACCTATACTGAGAGAAGAATGTAAGGTGCCATTACTGACTCTCTTCTGCCTTGTTGTCTCTGTTTTAGTGTGCAACTAGACACAGTCAAGTCAGAACACATGATCTGCATGCTTCTTGTAGGTCTGTAACTCAAACTATTGAAGTTAAAGGGGCCCTGTTGCCAGATCATGAATTTCTATAAAAATCTATTCATAAAATTATATGTATGTTAACATATTGTATGTGTGTTATATGCTGTATATCTGTAAAAGCCTTTGTTGCAAAGACATCCAAAAGCTCAGAGACTGCTGAGCGGCGCCATCTTGGATGTGATGTCAGCAGCCCCAGCAGACTCATAGTTTTCCCACAAGTAGCATTCTATATTATTCCCTTTTGCTCCTTCTCCAGCAGCTACATAAAAGGTTATATAGGGAGGTGAAGGGAGGTGCAGAGAATAGTAAGAGAAATGAATCTCTCCCAAAAGAGGAGAGGGCTCTGAAGTACAAGGAGGGAGGGGGCTATGCTAGGGGATTGACTAATCAATTTTTCTAGCAAGTTCAAAGGCACATTGCAAATTAATAAAAAAAAATTTTTGGAAAAGAAACACACTGCAAGTAAGGAGTTAAAATATTTGATAGTTACGTTTTAAATATCTGATACATATGTTTTATACTTTATATGTATTACATATGCGCCATACAAAACGGCATATGCCACCAAACTTTCAGATTGTAATGATGTTTTGGGACAGTGACAGGGAAGCTCTTTTGTTCATGGTCATTGTTCCCTAGCCACAAACCGCTGTCACACGCAGGGAGGAGAAAGACTGAGGGATCTGAAAAAGGATCCGTCAATCTAATTACCTCAGCACCTTGCAAAGACAACAGTGGTGCAAGACCAGTCTCTTGCACAAGGGAGAGAGCAGTGGCGTCCGATCATATGTATGGAAATGAGGGGCCAGGGGCTTGCTTTCAACCACCACAGTCAACTGTCACAGTAGTCAATGTTGATTAAAACAGAGCATGATTAAGGTAAGTCACGGAATAGCTATTGCAGATATAGAATTACTGTTTTGTCTGGAGTTCAGACTTAATGTAATTTACATTTTAGGGGATGCAACAGCATGGGAGGGCAATTGCTACGGTAGCCATCATTGCATAAGGTCCAAGGGTGGACAGGACAGAGAACGGCACCATAATGAGACTCATTTCTGGAGGCCCCAAGTGAATTTTTAACCTGTGGTTCCACGTGACCCCCTGCAGGGCCGGATAAGGAGCATCATGGGTCTGATGCTGTCGGTTGGTAGGTAGCAGAGGTGGCTCTCTAAGTAGTCAGTCACTTGTTCCTTGCTGGGGCTCCCTGAGGCTCCCTGAATTCCTGATTACAGAGCCGCCGGAGCCTCTGCCTGATTGTGTTCAGCCCAGCCACATTCCAGGGGCGATCCAGACCAGCCAGGCCTATTTTGAGTGGTGGGCCTGGAGCTGGCGCTTCAGCCTCCCCAGTATTAACCTGGCACCTGACCACATGAATCACCAGTTTATATAAAAAAACCTGGTATTACAACTACTGCTGCTAAATATATTGCTAGATTTACAATCTTAAATAAGGTTTTACAACGGATCAAATATAGAACTGTCTGGTTATTGTTACCTTTGAGTCAATTTAAGTCCCCATACCATTCCTCTAAGTCTAGATGAAGGGGGATTTTTGTTGCCCGTGAAACACATTGGGTATTTTTGTGTGATGGTAATACAAACAAATACAAATACTTTGGACTCTTTCATGTTGTGGTTCGCATATCTATATTTTGAGTTGAAACCAGGTATCCACTGATGGAGGCCTGTGTGTTTACAAGCTGCTCTATCAGGGCCAGTGAACTTGTTAGATGTTTTCCTTGCATTTGAACCATTGGAATAAGCAATAGAATCCCAAAGCCTCTTAAATGTGTTTTTCTAGGAAAAATAGTTCTTTTTTTTTGTCTAGAATTTGTTCGCCATCCCAATGTCACAATGGTATTTCTGTGTTGCTCACAGTAGCCAATAAAAACCCTTATTTTCGAACCTATTAGAAAAATAACAGCGGCAGCCTGATAGGTTGCTATGGGCACAACAGATAATGACAATATCCCATCCACCTCCCCCACCCCCCTTCTTTTTCCAAAACACATCTACCGAATATAACATTGGCATCATTTCTATATTTGTCATGTCTGTCAATCTACTGTATGTAATCTATGTGACAACAGATGTCTGGGATAAACATTCACGTGGATTGTGTTTAGAAAATACAATACACAATATGCTGGCTGCCAATAATCACGAATAATAAGCTCAAAGTATAATAATTACTAATGATATTCAATGCCAGATCAAATTAATACACCTGTTATCTCGATGGCTGCACACGGTACATGTACAGTTCATTAACACTGCGGCATGTATTCTTCTTGTTTAATTATGGGGAACATCCGGAATCTTTAATGCCTAATTTATAATTAAACACACGCACATTAAGTTATGTGGGAAAATTCTTCTTGGGCTCCTTGTTGAATATGTAAACTGGTATGCTTTGCTAGTAGCAGCACAAACACAGTTTTATGTATTTATTTAAAGTGTGGCGTTACTACTATTAGCATTATGGACTTTCAGATTATTGGAAATTTTAAGCTGAACTTTGGGGAAATTTTACCCTTGTAGTGGGGCTCCCCTTGCACTGCAAGGGTATGTGTATCTTTCTGCATAAAGTACCATTGAAAACCAACTTTTCTTACCTTATCCCTTGCTCCCCCGGCAGCCAGTGATCTACCTTTCCTTCTGATTGCCCAGGTTTTAGGTGGGCCCTCGGCATCCTTACTTGCAATGCAGGACTGTGGGTTCTGCATTGTAAGTGATGACATCAGCGTACCTGCAACCCATGAAGCATTGTAGTAGAGCAGAGCTGGCGGACTGATTACATGCAGAGGAGCGAAGGGGATTACTATAAAATGTCACTTGAGTGACAGCTCTGAGTCTGCTGGGAGCTGCTGACATCATATTCAGAAGTCTCAGGGATTTTGGATGTCTATACAAGGGAGGATTTTAACATTTAAATAACATCCATGAAATACAATAAATGCACATATAATCTTATGGGAAGACTGTTTTTGAAATGAATGGCCTGGTGAAAGGTTCTCTTGAAAGTAGTGCTGACGTCTACTGAACATGTTTAAAGTGAGAGCCTGCATTCTCATTATTGTCTGTGGTTAAAGGAGAACTATGAGATGAGTGATTTCCACTCATCCTCATAGTTAGAGCCAAAGTGAGCAGAAACATGCACCGATCTGCTCACTTCCCGATAGTCTCCCTGCAGTGAGTGGTGACTGTCAGTCACGGCTCCCCGCAGGGATTCCTCCTTCCCTCTCCGATCCTCCAGCGCGGAGTGGAGGAACGAACGGGGGAGGGGTTGGTACAGCTGGCTCTACCACTAGATAGGCAGAGCCAGCTGTCACTCACACAGCTTGGTGGATCTCAACAGTTTTGTCGGGATCTGTCACAGCTGCGGCGCTTTCAGTATATCGCGGGCAATAGCCCACAATATACTGAGCTTTGGGTCACTGGAGGAGGTTAGTATATGTCCTCCTGTGACCCTAAAGAGAACTTTGGGGAAAACACTTGAGAAGGAAAGTTTGGGTTACTTTGCATTGTACCTTATTAAGCCCACTATACTCGCTCTGAAGTCACTGAGAGCTTTACTCAGCAAATACCTGGTGATCCTGCCAGTCCTACTCAGAAATAACCCCTTCCTCTTTCTAACTGATCACCCTAGGCACAGAAACTGATCCATCCTTCCATGATCAGCTTGAGTCCTTTCTTCCTACTTCAGAGCTACAGTATGCCATGCTGACACATAGGGGGTGATTTACTAACCTAAACACACGCATGCACCAGGTGCGTGTGATTTTCACACAGCAAAACGTATTTATCAACCAAAAAGTCTCTAAAAGCATATTTCCACTAATGCCATATATGGAAAAACCATGCATATGATACATATATAATGCTCCTTCACAGTTTAGACAAAAATGGTTAGCTCATGCATTTACATTCCTGCATTCATCAATGCAAGCAACACAACATAGAGCTAATTTACACAACATCACCTTGCAATTCATGCTTGGCTTTGCACAACACATCTGCTGGGTGTGTACACACTACAAAGGTTTTTAGATTCCACCCATAGATCATGCTGGGAGGGAACACACTACAGAGGTGTATACATGTTCGTGGTGTGTTTATAAGGTTAGTAAATCAACCCCATAGCATGCATATAATCAGATTATTTTTATGTATTACAGGTACTTATATAAGCTTTAGGTACTCCACATTCACATCAGTCCCTGCCCTCGAGGCGTTTACAATCTAAAGTCCCTCTAAAGTCTCATACTGTACGTATAAAGAGCCAATTAACCTACCAGAATGTGTTTGGAGTGCGGCAAGAAACTGGAGTAGCCGGAGGAAACTCACCAAGCACAGAGAGAACATACAAACTCCTTACAGATAGTGACCTGACTGGGATTTGAACCGCTAACCCCCAGTTCTGCAAGGCAGATGTACTAACAACTAAGCCACTGTGCTGCCCTACTGTTACTGCTGCCACACTCCCCCAGCATTACTGCTGTAGGCAGGGCATGTCAGGGATGTAAACATCCCTGTATCCTCACCTTCAGTCTTAGGATGATTCACAGGTTTCCATAGAGCGAGAGAGCTCCTGGGACCTGTGATGTCAGTTTGGCGGTTGGGTGCTTATAGGAGAGAATATATTCTGAAGATTTTTTGCCTTTCCTAAATTACAATGGCCCCTAAATATAACAGGCACCTAAAGCTAACCTGTGTGCTGTCCATGCATACCCTCCCCTTTCTTTGTTCCTGGGGGCCAAATAGAACTGTGAGGGAGTGTAAGAAAGGTTAGTATAAACTATTGGGGAGAGGGACATTAACAGTTTTAGTCCCAGCTGCTGTTTTAAAACAGCACTGTGGCTATTTGTCCCCGAGCTGGCACAGGCATGACTCCCAGAGACATAGACATGATGGCATTTATGATTTCACCACAGCTGGATTGCTGAGGTTGCCTACTCCTGCAATAGATACTATAGGCCCACTTTGGTCACAAACCAGTTAGGCTAACAGTGTCTCTGTGGATACGACTACAGAGCAAAACAAAATAACCCACTACAGGGGTGGCCAAACTCCAGCTACGGTGAAACTACAAATCCCATGAGGCATTGCAAGATTCTCACAGCCACAAGCATAACTCCTAGAGACAGATGCATCATGGGATTTGTAGTTTCACCACAGCTGGAGGGCTGGAGTTTGCCTACCCCTACAGTAGAGAATTTACATACTCCATATACTCCTTGCAAGGTCTGGGCCCAGGACTTCAGTGCTGTTAACCCTGCTGCCGCATAAAAGAACAAGATAGAAAATAAACATCATCACTAACCTGCTTTACAAGGTTAATAAAGGTAAAAACACGTTAACCTGCCTTACAAGGTTAATCGAGGTAGAAGCTGTGTTTTAATGACTCTGGAATTTTCAGGTTATTTGAAACAAAGGCAACAAAACAAAAGCCAAAACCACCCTTTTCAGTTGTCAGCTAAAATTTGTCCACTGCTGTGAACAGTCTCCAAATTATTGTTGGCTATAGACGTGTCACAAAAGCAAAGTGTTAGATGCAATGTTTGCATAAATGTTTGGCACACCGAACCTCCAAGAAAGTTCCTTTTTTTGCTGGCATTAGAACTCTATTGCAGATGGCATAAAATAGCTTAACTATGATTCACTTTAAGCTAATTCGGGATTTTGCTAAATCATGCTGTGTGGAAAATTGGTGTCAAACTGTAAAATGCCATGGTTTGTTAAAAGCATTTAGATTTTAATTTCAAAAAAAAAATCACCTAAATGCAAATTAAGCTGGTTCTTTACCCAAACTGGTAGCTTGTGCTAAATAGTTTCTGCAGCCTGGTGGTAATTATGTGTAAGTCATTTAACTAACTCTGTTCTTTTAAAAGGAAACTAAAAGCTGTGAATTTTAGATTTCCAAAGATTACAGTCAGTAACACCGAAGAGGACCATGTGGGCTGGATCATGTAAGGAATTGAGATGAGGCTGGGCTTGGTGAAAACTAAGTTCGCCTGAGTTCCCCCAAGCCCGCTCAAGCCCACCACCCCACCTCTCCACCCAATCTGTGGTAGCAGTTGTGCTGGGGGTGTTCCCCGTCTCTTCGTATTGTATAGCTGTGGGGCAGGGAAAGCGCCTCCCCACAACTGATTGGGTTGGGAGGAGGGGGTGGCAGCCAGGTTTTTAAGCAGGCTTGGGCAGACTGAGATAGCACAAAGCACAGCCTCATCACTAGTAAGGATAATGGTTAAACCCAAAGCAATATTAAGTAATAAGATGCTTCAGAAGTGGTCATTATTTCTAGCAGATATTGATAACATAGAGATTTGGAAAACCGCTGAGATGACTTAGCAACCATTCTATTTTATAAAACTAAATTCGCCTGAGTTCCCCCAAGCCCGCTCAAGCCAGCCACCCCACCTCTCCACCCAATCTGTGGTGGCAGTTGTGCCGGGGGTGTTTCCAGTCTCTTCACCTCTCCACACAGAGGTGTAAGTAGGCTGATGTCACACAGGCAATTCTGAATCAACTGGGAGAGGATTCCGCTGGACTCTATGGAATCACCCCCTCACTAGCCTGAAACACTGCCAAATGTCCTTCATAGCAAGAGAGCAACATCATCCTCTAGCCAGGGAGTGACTTCATAGAAACAGTCAAGTGGAAAGTTAGCACATGATGTTCTGATGAAGGGGGCGTGCCCCGGAAACGCGTTAACGTCACTACAAACAGGAATCGCCCAGTGGATGTCTTACTGCCTGTCAGCTTTAATTCCATGGCTGTGTGACAGTCATGTATGTGAGTACCATTCCGTTTTTACTTTATGTTCATTGAAATAAAATTGACCTGCACCAGGAAAGGCGCCTCCTTTGTGCTTATTTTATAGTTCAAAAAGGTATTCACATATCTGTGGTACCCAAACTTTGTCAAATTGGATGTGTGTGTTTCATTGGATCCAGCTGTGGCTTAAGGGACAACAGCATGCCAGGCCTTCCTATCAGTAATTGTCTCTAATACTTCCAACAAGCTCATATTTCCAGTAACAATAAATGTCCACCTTAAGGCTGGGTTCACACCTAGGCGGATTGAATATGCACGGTTTTTTCGCGCGTTACAAAAAACGTGCGAAAAACGCGCGTTTCCGAGGGATACTTGGCTGTATCCCAATGGAACCGCCCGACCAAAACGCCCCAAAGAAGTACATGTACTTCTTTGGGCGTAGGGCGGTTTCCCGCACGTTCGTACTCGCGGAAATCCGCCCAGATGGGAACCATGCACATTGAAAATAATGGCATTACCCTGTTTGAGCGTTTTTCCGCGAGTACGAAAGCGCGGAAAAACGCCTAGGTGTGAACCCAGCCTTAATGCTATTGCTTTATGTGTAAAGGTCCGAAAAAGGCCAAAGCACATTGCGTAATTTTCATGTTTGTTAGTCTAGCTGAAAACTAACATACTATGTGTTATATTAGATTTTCATGAAGCTACAGCAGTAAGAGTGAGTCCTTCATTTAGTTAAAATTGAAGGGATGTCACCAGCACACCAATAGTATTAGAGTCCAAAGTGTTCTTTTATTAGAACATCATGTCACCAGAACTAGCGCTTTCGGGGCCACGCAGGGTCCCCTTCATCAGACTTGTCATTGCTGAGCTATTGGTGTGCTGGTGACATCCCTTCAATGTTTGCATTGTTTGGCGGCCCCATCTGCGGTCACTGCGAGCACCCCCCTTAGTTAATTGGGGTGTCCCGGTAAGGAGTGCAACAAGGTATTTACATGTTTGTTCCTTCATTTAGTTAAGAGACCATCAAATGATGCAACCCTCTGGTACCAAACAAACGTACAAGATCCCTTTTTAATGGGCTTCCACCCTAAAACGTTAAAGGAGAACTATGGGGTCAGGGCTTTTCCCCATAGTTCTCCTAAGGGTAACGGGAGGACACAAACTAGCGTCCTCCCGTCACCCTAAGCTTACTAACATTACGGTCGAGATCCACCCAGCTGCGGGATTCGCAGCTGGCTCTGCCTATCTAGAGGCAGAGCCAGCTGTGCCCACCCCCTCCCTGTCCGTCACTAGTCTAGTCAGCGCTGGAGGATCGGACAGGGGAGGGGGGGAATCCCTGCAGGGAGCCGTGAGTGACAGTCACAGTTCTCTGCAGGGATAGATCGAGAAGTGAGTGAGCGACGCTATGTGTTCGCTCACTTCCTGATCTATTGAGCCGACCTGTGACAGTTTCATTGTCACAGGTCGGCTAGAACTATGAGGTTGAGTGATTTTCACTCGCCTCATAGTTCTCCTTTAAGGCTCCAATAAATATAGGGAATAAGCAAACTACACAAATATTTACAGTAAGTGAAAAGATTTCTGTCTCCAGCTTTGTACATAAATTAGTTAAAAATAATGTTGTAGCAGCATCAAGTGAAAACTTATCTCAGGCAGAAGTATCTGAGAAGGTCCGCTATGCAACTACAGAGGTCTGCATGCCTCTAAGCCATCACTGGTATCTATATAGGAGGTTTGTTAGATTCTAGAAAGTCTAGTATGTTGGCTTCAATCAGTATGACCCAAGTAAGACTCTTCATATTTATCAGCCATAATTAGAGACTTCCAAAGAACACCCATGTTGACATCACTGAAATTTATACTAGCCCAACTAAGGGGTCTCTATTCACGGTAAGCTTTTTTCTAAATGTACTTCTAGAAATCTATTGAACGCAACAGATACAGCCCAAAAGAAAAACACATATTAAGACACATAAAGTATCAAAATATGGACCTGTTATGAGAGTTTATTTCTGACCAAACACAGCAAGAAGAAGAGAAGAAAGAAAAAGAGAGAGACCAACATCCAGATGGATACATTCAGTCATATAATTTCAGAACATTTCTTAAAGCAGGAGTCCGTCCTTATAGTATGCAAACAATTGGCCTCTTGATCTGTCTAACAACAACTAATACCCTTTACTTTCTAATATAGTAAGGTATTCTTTTTACATATGAATGACCTGGTATCTAAGCTCTGGAAATCGCAACACATGTTGTATGTTGTTACTATATTGTACAACTGCACACAGACACCTTCCAAAGTTGCTGCTCTTAGTATTCTTTCTAAAGTTGCTTTCAAAACATCAATAAGATGATGTGTGCCTGATGGAAGTTAAATGTCCCCAAATCCTATGAACTGATCTGCTGGAGCTGTTTTCCACTTGAATTGGAGGCTCACCCGGGCGTACATCCGCAGAACGACGGAGGTCAACGTGATGAAAGAGGGGGTGGGCCAGTCGGCATACATGCACTCTATTCCCGACCGTGCTTTGCTCGGCAGTGGCCAGTGAAGCGAATGTGCCATGCTTGCTGGCATTTCCAAATGCAGCTCAGCTGGGAGCCTCTGCTTATTGCATCAATGGCACATACTGAGTATAAAAAGGAAATACATAATTTTGTCAAAGTACTAGATCATAATCTACCATCCCCCTTCACTCCTCCTTCCAAATCATCCCCAGCAGACTAATAGCCCTTAATAGATAGACATGTTATGCATATTTCAGGCACAGCAGCACTTCTAATGCATTTGTGAAAGCCTCTTTAATTTACGTCTACCAACTGTGTGTTGCCCTTTTTTAGGTAATGTCATCATCCTAATGGTGTGTCTCTATTATACTCAAAGGTAGCAAATGAGGCTTATTGTGGGACGGTAATTGATTTTTACTGAGTGAAAATGTAAATAGCCACAAGAAATCCCCTGAAAAAAATAAGCAGGTCACAATTGTCAATGAAAACAATTCAAGTACGAAGGTGGAAGCCTTTGAGATCGGAGGCATTTTTTAACCCAGTTTCTATTTAAGTAAAATGTATCTAAATACAGCCTGGGAATAAGGAATATTGTGCTCCAAAAGTGGTATCCGTCCTGGATGAAGGTCGATTCTCTAAGGAGGACTCCAGGCAAATGTAAAAACAAATGAACAAATATGTATATATTCATTAATATATTATACACACAGTACATTGCATAGCTCTAAACTGTTCCTCATTAAAATAGACTGTCCCTTGTGGGGTTAAATCCCTCTGTCCTTCTTTCCTTCTCAGTTGTCCCTCTTTTTGGTTTGATTTATAGACCTCTATAAAATATATATTATTTAAAAGTATTATATTGCACTAAACCTAATAAAATAGTTGCCAGTATAAGGAAAAGAAGTGGTGAAAAAAAAGCACTTGTGTGTTTAAGCAATAATTTTTATGTCTTAAAGTGAACTAAGCTCAGTAGTTCAAGTACCTTAACTATTAATAAAAAAGTATCCTATTTGTGTATCATTCGGCTGTAGATCCTCAAATGAATTGGTGCTGACACTGTCCTTCCTTTTGGTGGGTGGCTACTTTTCTTCCCCGTGGTCCCTGTATGTGTTGTAAAGTAGCCACCGCTCCAAGCTCACTCCTGTGATGGACTACAATTACAATACAAATAAGTAAACTAAACATGAGATTGTAGTCCATCATGGGAGTGAGCTTGGAGCGGTGGCTACTTTACAACACACACAGGGACCGTGTGGAACAAAAGTAGCCCCCCTCCAGAAGGAAGGACAGTGTCAGCACCAATTCAGAGATCATTTGAAGATCTACAGCTGAGTCATACGCAAATAAACTACATTTTTGTAGGTGTCCAAGTGTTGCATCCTGGGAAGGTTACATCAGCAGAGCATTGCTGGGAAATGTCATCTGTAATCTCACGAGACCTCAGGGAAAGGCATGATGTGTATGGTCACATGTCCTAGTCACAAGTGCCAGAGTTCCAGGAAGTAAAGGAAGATATATTAATCTGCCCTTAGTAAAAATGGCCACTGTGAGTAGAATGAGGAGGAAAAGAAAAATAGGTATGCAAAAAAATACAAAGCCGGCAATTATCTATAAGTATCTGTTTGTAGATTGTCATTACTAAACATGTCTAAAGGTGCCTTTGTTGTCATTTCAAAGTTATGGATAAAGTTCTTCTTTAGGGAGATTTTTCTTTACTTTATGTCTCCCTGCCAAAAGGATAGGAAGTGAGAAAAAGCCTCCTTAATGGAGACACATAAATTTAAAAAAAACACCTTTTGTTGGAGTGGCAGTTCAGTTCAATCTAAACCCCCCTTTCCCCTTCTGACTTAGAGACCGTCTAGCCTTCTGATCTCTAATGTCAACACAGAGGAGGTGCTCTGTCAGGGAAGGCAGAGATGCTGAAGGTATAACTTGAATGACTTCAGTGATTTTGAAAATTAAATTTTAGGATGAATTAGTCCACAGTGGCTACAGCTACCAAAGTCTCACCAAGAGCTTGTATTAAGCCTAATGAAAATGACAATTCTTGAATGTACATATCCTGGCCACAGATTCACCGGAAGCTACTGTTTGAAGCATCTTTTTCATCTATGCTCATCATTATTGGGCTTATTGCACATGTATTTTTCAAACAAATTACTTATTATTTTTTTGACAAAGACCAATGTTATTGTTTTTGGAACGATTTTTTACATGAATGATTGTTTGGGGAATTATGAGCAGCTTGGTCATATACATATATACATAATGTATTTCAGGTTAAACAGTGCTTTACATACTGTACATTCATATCAGTCCCTGCCCTCAAGGAGCTTACAATCTATGGTCTCTATCTCACACACATACATGCACATACTATGACTAATTTTGACAGGAGCCAATTAACCTACCAGCAAGTCTTTAGCAGGAAACCCACACAAGCACAGGGAGAACATGCAAATTCCGTGCAGATAATGTCTTGATCGAGATTTGAAAGGTGGACTCCCAGTGCTAAAGCACAGAGGTGCTAACCACTAAACCGCTGTGCTGTCAGTATTACTATATTTTATTTTCTAATACATTTCAACGACAAAATAACTGAACTATACGAAACTGGGTCAGGCAGAGGCTGCCATGATGCCAGTATTAATGGTCTATGTTGCATCTCAGCCAATGACTGAATTAAAACCTTTGTGGATGTGTGTCAGCTATCTAGCTAATCAGCTGCTTTGCACCATTGCCAGACTGTTTTAAAGCAGATGGAGAACAACGACCAGTTAGCAAATGAACAGTGCCAATGTGCAATCTTTTTTTCACACACTCCCGCTCCCATTTAGTTATTTATTTATTTTGATTGGCTCATCCAACAGTCATCAAAATCAAACATCACAGCTCAGAGTCGTTGAACTGGATTAAAGTGCACTAAATTGTTTTCATGATTGTTGATTACAGTACAAATATTATTTTTGTTCTATATAGTGCATATATATTGTGCCATATTGTACAAAAAACTGATAGCTGTGTTAGCTCTGAACCTGCTTGAGTTGGTTGGCAGATACTACAGTACAGATACCCATTTAGTCCTACAAGAACCTATGGTAGAGGGCCATGTTAGAGTATGCTCCTAGCATCCAGTTCATTTTCTGTGCAGATGGTTGCCAGAGAAGGACCAATCCATACACAACCTTTGGTTATTCCCACAAGTTTAAGAGCAGAGAGTCCTTTAGTATTAGTAGGTGTAGGTGAGAAATGTTTCCAACTCTGAGAGGGCCTGATTGTTAGCAAGGTACTGTGTCCCAGATATCTGGAAATCTGGTGTATTACATTGACCTTTCTAGGACCTTCTTTGGCATCCATGGTCCTTCTCTTATTTTGCTGTCCAGTGAAATGGACAGCAAAAATAGATCAGATACCATTTTTTGGCTTTCCCACAGAATAAATCAACAAGGACATTTCTGTACTAATGGGGAATGTGAGTGAGTGAATATATTTTATCACTGTGTTCTTGTATGAAAACCTCCTATCAAATCAATTACTGACTTATTACAACCCTCAAGGACCTTAGCATATAGCTCTTCCACCAAATCCTAGCTCTTGCCTAGTCACTATACCTGTAACCATCTCAATTGCATTTACATTAAAAAAAATGGCCACCCCACACCTACTAAAATCTCTATTTATGCTTTTGTAGAAATGCACATGCAGAGCTGAACTACACTCACAAAATATCAGTGTGGCAGGACATTGACTAAGGTGACCACATTTTTCAAAAAGCAACTAAGGACTCTTCAATGCACTCCAGAACACAAATCCTGGCTCAATATTTCCACCAAGTTTTTCCAAGCTTAGAATGTAAAAACCTAAATATTACACTGCAAGGCAGTGGACAAATCACTCTTAGCAAACATAACTGTATTTTACATTCTTTTTGTGGCCCCATTGTATTGGAATGCTTCACAAGAGTTGTTGAGTATGGTGTGTTTGTGGTAGTTTACTATACTGGGAACTGGAAGGAGTGACATTCCGCCAACTGTTGCACTCATTGTGGGAAATAGTTCATCATGGTAGTCATCTTCTTGTTGGCCGTGTGATCCTTTCATTGAGTTGAAACTGTTTGTGTGATTGTTTGCCAACAGTTTTTAGTCGCACACTATTGTCTGTAAGATTCAATGTAATGTTAATGTATATTGCCATTCAACCTGATAATACAGCATTCTCTTTGTGGGGATAAAATCTCCCATATGATTTTGCTGGGCATTGTAACTATAGCTACCATTACATATATGCATGTGTATTTGTATACATTTTTGTAATGTAAAATAGCTTTTCTCTAATATAGAATTTGTTATATACTTAGTTTCAAATTAAAACATATATTTAGTTCCAAAGGTTTGTATTAAAGGAGAATTATGAGATCACAGGTCGGCTCTATAGATCAGGAAGTGAGCGAACACATCGTCGCTCGCTCACTTTCTGATCATCTCCCTGCAGAGAGCAATGAGTGTCAGTCACCGCTCCCAGCAGGGATTCCCCCGTCCCCTCTCCGATCCTCCAGTGCTTAGTCGAGGAACAGACGGGGAGGGGGCGGGCATAGCTGGCTCTGCCTCTAGATAGGCAATAGCCGGCTGTCACTCACGCAGCTGGGTGGATCCAGACAGTATTGTCCGGATCCGTCCCAGCTGTGGCACGCTCTCAGTATATCACGGGCAACAGCCCGCGATATACTGAGCTTTGGGTCACGGGAGGAAGTTAGTATATGTCCTCCAATGACCCTAAAGGGAACTATGGGGAAAAACACTTACCACATAGTTCTTGTTTAACATATTTTTGCAATGCCTGCAGCATCGAAAAACAGAACTTCGCAATTACTTAAATTTCTCTTATCTGCTAGAGTACTGACCACTGTTATGCACTGTTTTTTGCATATATGGGGTCAGAGAATTGACAGGGCAGCAACTGTCAAGATTCAGTTAACCTCTGACCCCAGCACTTAAGTTGTAGGATCAGACTCAGGTAAACTAATGCTACATAAAGATTAAAAAAAAACTAAAACTTCCATAAGTAAGACTAAGCAGGTATTATAAGACAAACTATTTAGGTTCCTGCATAAGAGCCTAGTTATAACCGATTATCTATAAAGTAGCTCTAATATATGACATACTATCATACAAGAATGTTTTGAATTGAATCTATAAGCATATACACATTCGCTGCAGAAATGCTAGAGTTTTACAGAATTTTAATGTAATTCTAACATAATTGATAATGAAAGCCTTGAATTATTAATCCCTGACTGGAGTCTTACAACATGTTATGCAATGGCAACAGCTGTGCCCAGAACACTTAGCTGTGTAACGATGGAACTGCAGAATTAAAAGAACAGACCATCTGAGTTAATAGGCTGCAGATTAGGGTTGATTATCTTAAAACAAAGGAGTAGGAACCACAATTATGATGGCTAAGACATGGACTTATACTGGTAACTGTTGAGGATATACTCAATATCGGTAACCAGATTCCAGCCAAAGACTACTTTAGGTAATGGAGAGAAATAAGTGATTGGTTACGACTGGCTTCAAAACAACCCTGGAAGAACTAGTTTAAACTGTACTTCCTTTTATCCTGGATTTAAATAGTAAAATAAATGTTCTGATAGCTTCCTATATTGTCACTGAGCCACTGTACAACCCATGGAAGTTAGCACTTAGGCCGATTCACACCACATCCAGATCATCTCCAGACCAGACCAGATTGTTTCTGGACCCGAAATGCATCCTTATGCTATATTTGTATCCCCGGCATCCTGATTGGCTGAAAAGCCGGGTCGATGCTGATTGGCTAAGAAGCCGGCTTCTCGGCCATTAAGCATTGAGCCAGCTGAACAGCCGGCTCCTTGCTAATTCGCTGGGAATCCGGCTTTCCAGCCAATCAGCATGGAGCCTGCTTCCCGACCAAGCAGGAGGCAGGTCATTACTCGCTGCTGGCTACTGATTGCACAAGTAGCCGGCTCAATGCTGATTGGTTGGGAAGCCGGTTTCCTGGTCAATTACAATCAATCCGGCAAAACAACATGGAGCCAGCTTCCTTGACAATCAGGAAGTGGGACAGCATGTCATTACCCACCGCCCGGCTTCATAATTGCCCGGGAATCAGGCTTCATGCCAGCGGAAGCACCGGCATCGGTACTCGATATCGCTGAGACCGAAAGCAAAATATCGGTTCTCCTGCTCAATACCAAAAAAACGGTATCAGTGCATCCCTAGTCCTGTCCTAGCGCTGCTTCTCCATAGATAAAGTAAGTTGAATAAGCGTTGTCACCCTAGGACAAGAACTGTGTTACTGGTAGGATAACAGGTGAACATGAAGGAAAAAAGCCTTAAAAATAAAACTAATGCAGCTATTTCCTGTAAGAACTGGTAGGATGTATTATTTAACATTTTTGCTTTTGGGTTTAGATACACTTTAAAACTAGACCAAGCCACACCATGGCATGGCTGGAATGTTTGTAAGTGAGTTTATTTCCCAGGAAACAGGACATATTTTCAATCATTCTCATGCTACCCTTGTGCCCAGAAAGATGACTCCACATTTCTTGAGATCATCTGAATTCAAAGCAGACTAATCCCACATTTCAGTAGGAGATAATCCCTATTCATGCCAGGAAACATCATGTCAGTCTGCTCATCACATATATTATCTACTCAATGCAGTAAAATTCATGAACTCCTGCTCTTCTCATTAAAACTTCATGGGGGATAATATGTGCCAAATAGACTGGCAACAGTAAATAAAATACTATGACTCTTTTATTAAAACAATTCTATTTACTGCATCTAGTTGAGATGAGATCATTGAAAATGTGTTCTGCTGGAGATGCAGCAGAGTGGACCCCATTATCCACTCGGTTAAAGAGAATATTTACCAGTTCACTTTAGTATAGAGTGGCAGTAACCAAACCTAAAGGAAGCCCATGCTCCCGAAGAACCACTGGAGGTCCCTCTTTCAGGATAGCACCTACGGTAATATGGAGGTGGACTAGTTTCTTTTTAGGGCACTGATGTCAAGGAGAGGTTCTTACCTCATAGGTCCCAGCAACTTTAAAAGTGAGATCCCATTAGATATGTTGCACAACAGGATTTCTTTTGGAGGGCACCATCAAGGGCCCTCTATGTATCCTTCAAGCTTCGAAGGAACTAGTAAGAGGTTCTTCAGACCACTTTACCATTTTACTTGAATAAATTGAGTTCACCTGCACAGCAAAATCACTATTTCCCAGCAAACCCTGCCTTGGGGCAAATTGGTTTGTTTTGCTCATTGCTAGTATCTGGTAGCCAAAGTCACAACTTGCTCATCCTATGGTACCTGGATTGATCACTTCTAAGACTATAGCTACCTTCAAAATTTAGTAGAAATCTTTTTGCAATTTTTGAGACACAAACCATTCAGCAAGGTTGTTTTTTGTTTATGAACACTTCTCCGCTTGCATGTACCTCTCCCGATATCTTGTCCACTGTGGCTCTTTTCTGGACTTAAACATAAGTGTAATTAATGTTTTGATGCTTAGTATGAGTACCTTTACTCTAGCAGGGGTTCTCAACTTTTAACAATTACAAACCTCAATGGCTTGCTCAAAATGTCCCTGTACCCACTTTGTCAGACTAAGGAAATCATCATCATTACCAGTCCTAATTTGTACCAGCAGGGGTGTAACTACAGATCATGGGGCCTCCTAGAAAAACTTTGATGGGCCCCTCTGGTGACTTCCAGAAACTGGGTATTGATCTCAACGTAAACTATTTCTAAATTAAGGGCAGGTAGCAGGAGATCCATCAGCATAGACAGTACATTAATAGGAACCAGAATTGTTCTGCTAGTTACTCTGGCCTTAGTAGTCCAGTCTTTCAGTATCTCAGATATCTGGGTCTTAGTGTAAATTCTAGGTCATCCCACGCATTCCACTGCCACAGCAAGCAAATGCTAAAAGAGAGGTAGTCAGTAGACATGTGCGATTCGTTTCGTTCCGAATCGAAATTCGGACGAATTTTCGGAAATTCGGACATTCGGATGTATCCGAATTCCGAATTACAGACATAACGAATGCAAACGATACCGAATTTCCATTTCTGCCACAGCAAGCAAATGCTAAAAGAGAGGTAGTCAGTAGAAAATTTCGTCCGAATCCGAATTCCGAATCCGAATTGACTTTCACACCCGAATCCCGAAAAATGAAATAACACAAATCCGAATTTAAAACTAAACGCAACGAAACAAATTTTTTGGCAGTGCACATGTCTAGTAGTCAGTAAAAACAAGAGATGTAGTAGCAATTATAATGACCATCACAATATCTTTATATCATAACATAACTGTACTCCTGCACACAATTGCTCTGGAGTCCTAATACACACTTCAAAAAAAAAACTGTAACTACAGCTGTCAGTTTTTATCTGAGGAGAAGCACTGGAATATTTTAAAACCTTAGGAAGACTGCATTAGTTATACAGGGTTAGTTCAGTGCTGGCCAGGATGACCAGGAACTCTGATGGTGATAAATCTGGAGTACTAAGACAGCTCAACAAATTTCCCTTAATGCACAGCCTGCAAAGAGGGATCTGTGATAATCAATAGCAATTCTGAAGTTCTTCTCCTGAATGTCTGATGTTAGCTGTTATGACTAAAAATTTAATGGGGTGGTACAGGGTCAGTGTCAACAGCAACCTCTGCAGTCCTTAAAGCTGAAGTGTAGTGTATGCATATAATACCTTCACTTGTTTTCCCCCTCCTCTGTTAAACATGCAAAAATATTTTTTTTAATCAAAACTTTTTGATGGATTTGTGTCATCTTCACCTTCACATAGATTTTCTATGTTTACATTTCCTCAACAGCCCACCTAATGGGCCCCTCTTCCACCCCCAGACCCCATAACAGCCGTGTGGGCTGCTATGGCTCTTATTACGCCACTGGGTGTTTGACTTTAACCAGTTGACATCCACGGTGTTAAACCCCCTTCCCATCCAGGCCATTTTTCAGTATTCAGTACTTTACAATAGCTTTTTTTTTGCACTTTACAAATGGATAGTAAAGAAAAGAACAGCTGCAAGAAAACCATAAGGACTTGGTTATATATATTTATATAAAAATAGTACATCTCAATTCAACAAGCTAGCTGCAACTTCTGTTGCTTTTTGATTTTTGGTTTTCATTCCACCCTATAGATTATAGATACCACAGTTTAAGAGCCCCTGTCTGAGTGGATGATATGTAAAGCCAGGGTATGATATGTAAAGCCATATGTAAAGCCAGAAGTTATGGTGTACCCCTTTTAAATAAACATTTTTGAAACTTATACAGATGTTCTACCAGCTTGGAATTACATTAACTGTTTAGCAGAGCTCAATGTCCTTAAAGAGAACCTGTCAGGATAGAAGCCAATTCTCACCTGTTGGTTCTGAAGATGAATGCCTCCTAATCCTGGTTTTACTAGTTAGTGAGTCACTGACCTAAACAGGCAAGTGAAGTATTAGGACACCAGATATTCTATTACTTGGTCTAGATCATTGACTTATTAGGCAGGGCTAGGATGACAGCAGTGGAACGTGTACCTTTAACACAAGCAATTGTCAGGTTCCTCTTAAAACCTGACCCACAGCGGCCTAGTTTTACTGCAATTCCATATTTCATCTGCAGCGCCCCCACAGTTGTTAAATCTATACTCTCACTTTCTCTCATCCGTTAAAATGAGGCAATATGACAAAAGTCAAATATGTCTCATTGTTTTTCGTGAGGGGGCTTTGAAGCAAACTGAATATTTTTACTGGAACATTATAGAGCCTTTTTTGTAGGATACAGTCTTTAGTTCTTTAGTGACCCTGT
>NW_017306298.1:998381-1007325 GCF_000935625.1 Nanorana parkeri
TCTTCACATGAGGAAGGGAGGGCGCATATAGGAGCAGGGCAGCGAGAAAACCCCACAGCGGTCTGCAGAGTCACTAGTGGGAAAAAAACAAAGACCTCTTCATGAATGTAACACAGATGTGCCCATAGCCAAACTGTCAGAAGCAGTTAGGATGACAGCTACTCACAGTTCATTATTTCCTTCTCACAGGTCACTGGGTGACAAGCTGGGTCAGGAGGCTTTGTTGGCTGCTACACTTCTCCTCTATTCACTCTTGATATAGGTAAGCTACTTAATTTGATAAGCTAATATAGACACTGCTTCCAAATTAATACTCAAATACCACCGCTCTACAAGTTATTGTGTGGGCTAATATTTCTCCCGCTGACACATTCGGCCATTTAGACAGTGTTTTTAGAATCAATTATCTTAGAACTCTTTCAGACATACGGGTTAAAACGCATTGCTCACAATTTGGGTTTTGGAAGTTTACAGAAAACACTATATACAGATATCAATCTATATCTTTTATGTTTTTTTTATATTTAGACATCATATATAATGCCATTTAAAAAGAACTTTAATTATTTAATATGAACTAATACAAATAAATGCATTGTTTATTTCTGAGGGTATTCTAGAGCTACCTAAACCATACCGATTTCTAACATAGAACTATTTGCACTCAAACTGACCATATAACACAGGCACAATTTTAAATAACATATCAGCCATGGTTCTTACCAAGCCAATATTCTCTCCCAGCACAGACCTGGCCTGTTCATCCTTGTGCGGACGCCCACCTCTCTTGATATGCGCAGAAGGATATTTACAGGAAACAGGTACTCCATTAAGTTAGTTTGTTGTAATATACTCTTTAGCTGTGGCAGCATTGCCGTGCTGTATGAAATTACTATGATACTTAATAATACCATATGTGCCCCTTTTAAAAGTGCCCTTGGGTATACATCTTAAAGGTCAACTCCATAATTTATCAACTAGTGCCCTAACAATAATAAAAATAAAAAAGCAGCATTATTCAACCCACTTCATGTGAGCGCAGGGTTCATGGACCCACCTGTAGAAGGGTATCACTCTGAGCTTACAGTAAAATGATGAAGAGAATTGCATTGCTAATCATGTAAGGGCATGTGCATCATTGAGGATGGCCCAGCCCTGAAGAAGGAGCAAAGATGATGTTATGTGACTGACCTGAAGAACGAAGTATAAAATTAAAAAAATGAAAAACACATGTGGGGTTAAGTACTGGTGGACAGAGGGGCAAAGGTGACATTGGCCTTTAACCTGTGTATAGTTATTAAAAATACTATCAATTAATTCATGTTTTCCTAACAATTTCCAATCAACAAGCAGAAGTATACCCCAGTGTAAACATATAACTGGACACGTGTAATTAATGGGATGCCAGTGTCTTTAACATTCAATTTAAAGAAAAGTCAAGAAGCACAAGATTTAAAAAAACAGATCTGTGTTTGGCAACTCCTCTTTTTCAGTATGTCATATCTGAGTAGCCTCCCATTATAAATAAGTCCTTCCCATATATTGCCTTGCTTAGTCTGCTACGTAAGCGACCACACAATCGTCAGGATTCGTTAAAAGAAATGCAGAATACCAATCACAAAATTAATTCAGAACTCAATCCACATTCACTGCCATTGGTAATGGGTATAGCTTGTGCCATATTATGAATAAGGCATTGTTGGGCCAGTGCATAACACAACATGGCAGTATGAAGACAATCTTTACGATATATTTAAGTTTTTATCTTATTATTGCCTTGTATCCCTAGTCGCAGAATGTGAAGGGGATCTTTCTGGAATCCCACCAGGAAGAGAAGACATGTCCAAATTATTGCCCAAACTGGTAAATGTAATAATGAGCCTTGCGCAGGCTCAACCATCGAAGTTGTTTACAATTGATTGATAAATCTATAACAACAAAACCTGCAAATGATACCTTTCCACTAGGTCAACAGTACTGTACATACATGTCACTGTCTCTGTGGCTAATTATTTCCTATAAAGCTATACCCTCCTATAAAGCTAAAGAAAAAAAAAAAGAGAAAAAACCCGGAAAATTTCAAACAGGTTCTTTAAAGGACAAGTGCACTTTAAAACAAAATGCACTTATCCTTTTTGCTCCCCCAACCCTGAACTAAAAGATTCTACCCACCCCCTCAGTCAGGGTTCCACTATTGTTTATATCCAGCGCCATAATGCTCTCTTTGCTGGCTACACATGGAATTCCATTGGGCTGTTTCCCTGCTGAGAGATGGACGCAGTCAGTAGAGGGAGACTTTCAGTGCTTGATATCAAGAAACAGTGAAACAGCGGCCCTCAGATTTTGGTAAGTATAGATCTGCGCACAGAACTGGTTGCACTATTTAGTTCAGGGGAGGGACACAAAAATAATAAGCGCACTTTGTCTATAAGTGAACCTATTCTTTAAAGAGACCCTGCTAGGTCTCGAAATGCTTTAAGCCAGAAGGTCCCTGCAAAAGAAAACACTCACCTTTCTAGCATTCAAAATGTAGAGATTGTCCCCTGTCAAATGCTGGTTCATACCTCTGACCCTTTACTCCACTGGGGGTCAGAGGAAGAAGCAATAGTTAGAAGCAGCTTTGGGAACTCAAGCCAGCATAATGCACTGCTACAGTGTCATAGATAGGAGAATCCAATGTGGGGGGTTCCACACCTGTGTGTGTTTATTTATTCTAATGTCACACTAGAGATGATAAAGATTAGGTGATAATTAATAAAAAGAAGGACATACCACAAGGCTAACTAGTTTTGTGAAATATTCAATGCAGAAATGTTAAGTCTTCAAACACGCCATGGTAAAAATTTATAGAAATGTGGCATTCCCAATTCATTTTGCCAAGGAAATAAAAAATGTTTGCTAGCAAGCCAGAGGGCTCTGGAGATATTTCAATACTATCTGGAGAATCAATGTAACATGAAACTGAAGGAACACATCTAATGTCATTGAACAATAAATATCTGTTCTGTCAGTGGCTTACCTTTGAGCTGAGGCCTTGGGATGTTTCTCTTCTAGATTCCTCACCAACGCCACTGTCAGCTGCCTCGCTTCCCCTGGGCCCCCTGCGGGCAGTGGCTGGGCATCCGGCGCTTGTGAAAGCTGCTGTTGATTGAAATGACTGGCATCATTCGTAGAACTCTTAAACAAGAAATGCATCAATGTCATGCTACATTTACTTACTTATCTCGCTCAAACATGAGATATCACAATAGTTTAAAGTCTCAGAAGGAGGTGGAAGACACGGTACACATGCTTGTGTGTTTACTAGATTTCTTTTTTATTGTTATCAGTAGTAGTTAGGGATGCACAGATACTAGTATCGGTATCAGTGCCGATACTGAGTATTTGGGCGAGTACTCGGGCTCGCACAGGGGACAGCGGAGCCCGGGAAGCCAACGTGGGTGTCCCCCACAGCGCTGCACTGTACAAGCGATCCGGCACCTGTACAGATGCCGGATCACTAGTATCGGTATCAGTGCCGATACTGAGTATTTGGGCAAGTACTCGGGCTCGCACGGGGGACAGCAGAGCCCGGGAAGCCAACGTGGGTGTTCAGCAATATTCTGATCACTATAAAACAACTGGAAACAGCGTATTTAGCTTTCTCTAGGCTCCAAACTCACCTCTGTGGAAGCAGCTGTGTCACTATCCAGGTGAAAAGGAGATGGGATATTGTACAGAGGACTATGACCCCCTGCTTTCGATGTCTTCTCAGTTAGGTTTAATTCCTCTAGGTGGGTCAGAACAAACTCGGGATTAGTCTGCCAGGAAGAAAATATTTCAACGTTATTAAAAAAGATCTGTCATCTGTAATGGAGACATCATTGCTGGCTATTCTTGCTCTGTAGCATTACGTCTTACCTTTCTTGGGCTGTGCTCCTATCAGTTAGCATTGATCCCAGTTCTCTCTGCTTAGACTACGGAACACCTCTCAATGCATTATAGAAATGAGATGTGGAGGTGTTCTGTAGTCCTAAAACACTACCTATCCTGAGGTAAAAATACTGCTCCTCCATACATACAGTAAAATGAGTCAGGCATTGTCACCCTAGGAAGTGTTACTGGCAGGATCACCAGGTGAAAACAAAGGAAAAAAGCCTCAAAAGGCTGGCACCACATCTGTTATGCTGCAATATATAAAATCTTTGTTCTTGGGTTTAGATATGCTTTAATTAGATTCTGGGAGACATTTCAATATTTATTTTAACCAGCCAGTATGTAAATTTGCCAGTGAACAAATGCTAATGCGTTTCAGCCCCCAAACTGGGCCTTAGTCGTAAACGCGTTAGCATTCGTTTGTTGGCTGCTTTTATGCCCTTTTGAAAATAAAGTATTGTATGGACGGACCCCTTACGGATGCCGTTTTTTACCTATTGTTGAGTGAAGGCTCTGGCGGCAGTTGTTCCAGGCACCTACGTTCCAGCAGCGGTATTGGAGACAAGAGGGTAGAGCTGCTCCATGTGTCAAGTCCATGCATGCCCACAAGATTGCAAAGCTGCAAGAGCTGCTGGTATGAGGAGCCCAAAAAGTTGCAGTGACATCACAATCGGAATCCATTTGCCTGCCTATTGGCATTTTTGACATTTTGGAGCTGCTCTACTGCATTATGTGACCCAAATGTTAAGAAGGCAATGCAACCCTTAAACACTTTCAGTACCTGATTTATTTTGATTACACGCTTTGATAACTGCTCAATGGCTATAAAGTATTCCAAGAGCTCAGCTCTATAGAATCGCAAAGCATGTTTCTAAAAAAAAACATTAGTAAATTAGTTTGCAGCTATAATTTTGTAGGCACATGTGCTACTAGACTTGATCCAGCTCTGCCCTAAGTTATAGACAACAGGGCACTAAGCAACTCTGGATTTTAAAACAATGCAAGCCACAATATACGTACTGGGGCCACGTCACATGACTGCTGCAGCACTTCATCTATTCAGTCTTCTAGTGTTTTTTTTCAGATGAAACTACTGTAGAACAGTAATCTCCATTTTCATCAATAAGTCTTGTCGAGCAAAAGATCCATTTATGTGTTCCTATGTGTCCTTGTTTCTAACATTCTGTAATTATTTAGTCTGTCAAACTGATAAAAGACAGGAATGTTAGCATAATGGTTTTGTGAAATGTTTAGTTTTATTAACGTCTGGATACCAAAAATAAACTGAATAGTGCCTTAATATATGTGTAAGTACATATTTAAATGTCAATGGTTTAGCACTTAGGATATTGATTTGAATGTCAGTGACCTTGAAGTTTGAAAAGCATATAAAATATAAAGAAATAAACTGAATATATGATTGTGGTTTCATGTAGATGTATGCATATAATCTTTAGCTGTCAATATGGTCACTTTTATAACGATTTGCTTTATAATGTTCTAATTAGCTGCATGCTGGTCTGTCTTTGCAATTGCTTTAGAAGGTCCATGGATACAGGTTGTCTTCTCTGTAGATGTATGTCTGCTGTTAACTATGCTAAAGCCCAATACCTGCTAAAGCCCAAATAGACTTTTTTTTTTTTGGGTGGATTGTGGCACTGTTCCATCTCTGACTTGGTGACCACAGTTAACTGAATCCCTGATATCTCAGGGCACGCCACCAACCAATGGCATGGTCTTTATAGGCCTTGATAGGCTGAGAGATTGACTTGAACCCAAGCTACTACTGTTTTCCCTGGCCTGAGCTTTTCATGTTTTCTTATGAAGAATCCAGCGTACATAAATACTGCCTAGTACAGGGGCAAGGGGTTGGAGTTTGGGTTTGGGACCCCATCCACAATGGGGTTCCAAAGCGCCAGTGAGGATTAGAGGTCTGGCCTTCTCCTTCCAGAAGAGAGGTATACATTTTGTCTGGCTTTGCTTTTTTACAGTAGATTATATTTTGTTTTATTAATAATTGTAGGTTTAGATAAAGGAGTCTCAGAAAACCACTGACCAAAAGATGTTGTAGAATGGGATATTTTAGTATACACAAGCAGCACTAAGATTGAATTAAGTCCTTAGGCCACCTACGGTTATGGGATGACACTCACTAAATCCAGTCTTTGGCTAACCAGTTTCTGAGGAAATGATGGATTTAGGAGGTTTGAAAATGTCTTGTTTGCTACTGTTCCTTCCTGCAATAAGTGCCATTGACAATATCTGCCAAATGTCAAGTTCATATGCAAGCCATCTTAGAGCAAAGCCTAAGGGGAGTCAGATCATGTCTGCACGGCCAACCGTACGTTCAACTCAACAGGCACCATTTAGCACACCTCCTGTTTTTGATAGAGTGAGGAAGGGTCAAGTGTATTTGGGCACCAGCTACCCTAAGCAAACAAGAGAGATTACATCCCTTTGTACAAGCTTTGCCCCTTATGCCTTGATTAGCAGGAAAAAGCAGCCAAATATGTGGTCTTCTTTAAATGCAGAACTGCTTTAACCTGTACGGATCGCCAAACAAGGGAAAATGAGAAATAGTGTCATGTTTTCTGGACTATAAGGGATCTTCTGACTCATTTGACCATCCAATGCATACCCTAAAGTTCTCTTGCTGAATTTAGAAACAAAGGTCCAGAAGCACAAGGAAGAGGGAACAAAATCTGAAAAACAAAATCACATCCTGTACATTTTGAATCATTATGGTGTCCCCTGTAACCTTGCTGCCCTAGACACAGGTCCATGTCTTAAGGTGAAAAAGGGGTTAAAGCCTCTGTGGGTATTTTATTGTTGTCTATGATTTCTGTATAAAAAATGTCCCCTCAATTCCTGTCCCTGTGACTCCAGGAAAAAAAGAAGAACAACTGTTAGTGAGACAGGAAGACAAAGGTACCAATATGACACCTGAAGAATATTCTAACCCACCGTCACTGTACTGAAAATTGTATTTTTGTTGTTGTCTCTGTCCCATTTAGAAAGGGGAAATTTTTCCAATGGGGGCACAGACAATATAACTCTGAGGGATGTTCTGACCTTTAGCAACCAAAACCAAAAATGACTTGCCTGGGATGGGCTTTAAATTTTAATGCATGGAGCAATCCATGGTGTTGCAATCTATTCAGGGCCTGTTATGAAAATTTGCAAAACCTGCTTGCTCTGTCTATGTAAGGACCAAGTCCACAGGGAAGGGACATGATGTTGGAGGTCATGTTCAATATTAGCATTTGTCCCAGCTTCGTTCATTGAAACAAAATTGCCAATTATTTAGGGGGTTGTTCACGAAGGAAACGAAGTATCCAGCCGTAGTTTTGGCTGATCCTTGGGCTCTCTTTGGCCACCAATATTCACTATAGCCCGTACAGCAGCCGAAGGCGGCCGAGTGGCTCAGCCGAGCCAAAGGCACATGCTTCGGCTTGACTGAGCCGAAATGATAGCCGAAGCGAGGTGAACGGCCTGCCAAAGGCCGACCGTAAGCCCCGCAAATTACAGCTGGGTGGAGCCAGCCGTGATCCCATGGCTGGCTCCGCCCAGTTGTAATGACAGAGCAGTGTCCCCAAATGACCTGGGGATGCTGATCTGTCATTAAACAATAACAACTGTTATTCATTGGCTGGGACCTGCTAGAAGACTCTAGCAGGTGCCGGCCGATAGGAAACAGTTGAGCAGAGCTAGCTGTCACTGCTAGCTCCGCCCAATTGTTTTTCTTTTCTTCTTTTAAATATCTTTATATATTTTTTAATTTCACTATTTATTAACATTTTAAAAATATTTATTTAACCTTTTTTTTAATTTCTACTATTTTCTATTCTGCATATGTGAATAGGGGCAAACGGCAGCAAGTGAGCAGCTGGAGCTTCAGCTCAGTCGATCCAGATGTTGGATCGGCTGAGTGGAAGTCCTTCTCCACTTCGGCTCAGCCGAACATGCAGCCGATTTATGGCTGATTTCAGCCGTGGTACGGCTGAAATCAGCCGGACAAGCTAGAAGTGAATAGCTGAACAGCGTTCAGCTCATTTCACTTCGACTGGGTTATTCACTCGGCTGCCTTTGGCAGCTTTGTGAATAAGCCCCTTAGATTTAAGGATCAGAAAGGCTCTTTAGAATAATTTTTGTTTGTACTACAATTCTTCTTTACATCTTAGCACTCCCAAGCCCAGCTGACATACACTTTAACATTTGTTTTGGTACTCATACACAACAAAAAGTATCAATTTGCAATGAGAACTGAGAACGCCTTCCTGTGCAAATGGCAAAAACACAAGAACAATGATACAATGCACATACAGCCATAATCATCTGTTCTTCGAGTAAGCTTGATGGAAATTACTGACATACCTTGGGAAAGATTGAGCCCTTGTTACTAAAGCCCCATAGCTGTCCACTTTCGTTTCGGCTCCTGAAATACAAATATCAGTATTTGAGTTATTCTACCTTCAAGGAAAGATTGACACGTGTCAAGCTTGTCAGAGGTAAGATGACTTTCACAGACAAGACACTGCTGTGCCTGTTATTCCTCTAGATTTTATCATTTTACTTGCAGGTTAAGTTTCATTCAGTGAATCAACTTTATCAGCACCATTAGGGCTTGTTCACACCAAGCGCGGAGCAGATCCGGACCAGAGCAGGTGCAGACCGGATCAAAACTGCGTCCAATGTATTCCTATGGTATTTTGACCTCCAGTTCACATCGCAGCGTGCGGATCCAGACCAGATCCAGACCGTATGAAAAAAATGCGGCAAGCCCTATTTTACCTGCTCTGGATCTGGTCTGGAACGCATCTAAAACGCTAAAACGCATCAAAAACGCATGCAAGTGCCTGAAAGTCCATGTTAAACTTAAAAAAAATATATATATATTTTTTTTTACCAAAACCGGCTCTAAACGCATCAAAAACGCATCCAAAACGCGTCTAAAACGCGGCACAACCCACTACACTGCGTGTGCAGAAACCTGACCGGATCTGGTCTGCATTTGGTGTGAACAAGGCCT
>NW_017306298.1:1007900-1012826 GCF_000935625.1 Nanorana parkeri
GACCAGAGCAGGTGCAGACCGGATCAAAACTGCGTCCAATGTATTCCTATGGTATTTTGACCTCCAGTTCACATCGCAGCGTGCGGATCCAGACCAGATCCAGACCGTATGAAAAAAATGCGGCAAGCCCTATTTTACCTGCTCTGGATCTGGTCTGGAACGCATCTAAAACGCTAAAACGCATCAAAAACGCATGCAAGTGCCTGAAAGTCCATGTTAAACTTAAAAAAAATATATATATATTTTTTTTTACCAAAACCGGCTCTAAACGCATCAAAAACGCATCCAAAACGCGTCTAAAACGCGGCACAACCCACTACACTGCGTGTGCAGAAACCTGACCGGATCTGGTCTGCATTTGGTGTGAAAAAGGCCTTAGACTACCCATAGACACAGGATGAACATCATTCCATATGGCCAATAACGGTTAAACTGGAAAACTAGTATTTTCGTAAGGGCTGACCATGGGCTGTAGAAACACCCTCTGGGCCAATTGATCTTAACAGAGAAATTGATTTTTCCAGTCACTTGCTTCAGTTCCCTGAGATAAGGCTGGCAATGGAGGTGTCTGCAATGCATAAAAAGAAACTCTGTCACTATACCCAAAGAAAAAGGAAGTGTGTTACTGGCAGGATCGCCAGGTGAAAACAGAAGTAAAAAGCCTGAATAAAGAAATCTAATGCAGCCACCACATCTAAGAACCGCTAATCTGCAATATCCTTATTTTTTCTTGGTTTGAAATAAACTTGAAGTATTAAAAAAAATATTGAAATACCAGTTTTTGGTGGGCTAACCTTTTACAGCTAGCCACAGACTTTAGAGTGCGGTCAGACGTGCAGGTATAACCCAGGCTAAACAATCTTCAACTTTAGATTGCTCCCTAAGCTTTCCTGACATTGATGTGTGTGTCAATTGAGAGGGGAGTAGAAGCAAGAAGATGCAGCTGCGATCATAGATAGCAACCGGGTCAGGTTTTCTACCCTGTCTGATTCTAAGAGTGGCTAGTCAGCATCATTAACAGAAATCCAATCCAGCCGAAAGTGTCCAGACCGAGTCACTGTCATCTCACAGGTGATATGGAGAGAGACGTAAGAGCTTTGGCCTGTGTACCTTTGAAAAAAAAATATTGTCTGCCATCCCTGGTCACCAGCTAAGCAGTCTTACCTTTTCTGAAGTGCGAGTCTATAACCTTCCATAATGGCACCATCTGCAGTGCTCAGAATAATGGGCTCCCCCACAGTCAGGCAGATCTGTGGCAATGCTTTACTCAGGATCATGCCAGCCTAGTAGAAAGACATTAAATCAGTGAAAAACACCAGAAAATGAAACATTCTGTCCTAATAAAGAGGTCATCATAGCTGAATAATCAAACCTATTAGAAGCTAAACACTATCCACAACTTAGTGGCCGATCCGTGTTTCCCGGCAGTGATCCTTTTTACAACCGCGGCAGAATTTTACGGTTCATAGCGCTGCGGAGAAGACCTCTGGTATTTCCACCCTGCTCTATCCTAGATGAGTCTCACAGGGTAATGATGCAGGTTCTATAACGTGTCACTTGCTATACTCCTAACACCTCATTTTCCTTCCAACACGTACGTGCTGACAAAAGGCAGATGAACCGAAAAGATTACAGAAACGATGCCGCCTTGAAGATAATTAAGAAAAATTATACATATGTTCCCAGTGAGACTTGCCTGTAAAGTTGTTACAAAGGTTAAGAGGATTTGACACCATGGGTAGGTCACTTATCCCGCAATGTGGCAGTTAATAATTTTAATATTACATAATGCGTGTACTGCAGAGGGCGGCATGCAAAATGTAAAATAATAACCATGATTTACTGCCTGGGAACAACAAGGGCAAAAGGGGAAAAGTGAACTGAGCTAAATGTGATAAAAGTTTTGTAATAAGAAAGAGGTTATGGCTGAGAATTCAAAGGAAGATTTTAAAAAACCCCAGTAAGGGCTATTTGAAGCTAAAATAGCAGCAGAGTGTAACATCCACTGGAAAAACAAATACATGTCCTAAAATGAAAAAATGAAAATTAAATAATAATAATACATTTATTTATTATTACATTTTGAATTTAATCTGTGTTTAAGCAGAATTTCAGGCAAACAGCTTAATTTAACATTAAAATACATGCATGTGAAATGTTTAACCTTGCAAAGGAGGAATCATTTTGTTATGAATAGCTAAGCAGATGACACCCCTCTCTCTGCTTCAGCTTTTCAGCTTCTTGTGCCACCTGCAGGCCTGAAAGTGGGAAGCAGGGGTGGGACCAGAGCCCAGAGTTCAGCCTCTGAGGGGGTTCACACCTTAGTTTCTGTTGTTGTTTTAGTTTGTGGTGTCATATATGTGCCTGTTTGTGACTTCTCCAACAGATATCCCATCACACTCCTTGAAGGTATACCCTTTGTACTCGGAGTGCTGAAGTGACTGCGAATGGCGCCTCTCAAATCCAAATAGATACAGTATGTCACTAGCACACACCACCACACTTGACTTTGGTGTGCTGGTGACATCTGTTCATTTATGACTTTAGTCTAAGGGAATGTCAAATGGAATGAATTTGTATGTGCACTTATCTGCATGTATCTACATTTACAGTATGCGCTTATTGTACATTCTGAAGCAGCATGTTGGGTACTGCAAAGAAGTGGAATTAAAGCTCTGGACCTGCAATGTTTATCCTATTGGTATGGCAGTTATAAAGTGAAAGAGTCGGTATAGGTGATCTGACTACCGGACAGACAGCTTTTACATTCCAGAGGATCTCAACGGTTTCCTTCATTACGTGTGTTTTGTTCATTACATGCTTTATTATTTTTACTATGGCTGGGGCACCATTTTAAAAAAATGCCCAGAATTGGGATTTTACTGATCTGTAGCCATACCAATGACTGACTATGTTACAACTTAAAGCCCAACTCCAGCCAGAATGTTCTATTTAGTTTTTCCATTCTTTTCCATTCTACTTTCTATCAGGGGAGCAAATGATGGAAAATCTCTCCAACAAAAACACATTTTGACAATTTTGGTAGTGCCGTCTTTGCCTTCCTGTTCCAGAAACAACTGCCCTCCTGCCACCTCCCTATTTCCTATACAGGTCTCACAGTAGCAGGAAGTAAGGGAGATCTTCTCAAATGCACAGAGAGAAAAAAACAGACTAAAGTTCCGAATTGTACAAAGGGTAAGAACACATATCATGTTTTTTATTGCTGTCCCTGCTCACAAAACTTTCCCTCACTTTCTATCTTGGAGACAGGAAGTGAATAGAAATCTTCCCAGTTAAGACACAAGGAGCAATAAAAGCTTGACAAATATTTGGCTGGATTTGGGATTTAACTTCATCAAATGCCTGTAAGGTCCATTATATAACAGGGATATATGATACTATGGGCTCCATTAGCAAAGTAGTAGTGTAGCCTTATTAATGCCAAACTACCTCATTAAAAAAAAATTTATGGGATTTCGAAGCCAGTGAAGCTCTATTAAAAATGAATGAACGTTAAAAAAAGTAGGGAGAAGAGCCCAGTTACTTGACCTATCAAGGTTATATTACCGGCCTCTCCTCAAATAATTAAATACTTTATGCTGCATTAAGCAGAGAGAACTCAGTGACAGACCACAGGCTCCACACCCGAACCTGCATTTTATGAATGAACCGTAGGCCGGTGTGTAGACTAACACAGCAGTTTATAGTAAGGAACAGATCTCTGTTATAAATTGATTCCTGTGTTTTGCAAATTGATGGCTCCTCTACAATGTCTACTGTACATGTTGTGCTACTACCGGTATGAGCTATAGCTGGCTGACAGATCTGGTGTCTAATAGACCTCTGATGCCTCTATACATAGAAAATATTACCACAGTAGGAAAAAAACACATTCAACCAGATAATAAAAACATGTATCTTATTCCAACCTCTCCTCCCACACTTTTCCACTCCTCTCACAAACATTGGCCATCATACCATCCACAGTACGCTCCTGCACATACTACCTGTCATCACACCCTTCACAGTTCTCTTCTACACATACAACCCTGCTGTCATACCTGCAATACTCCTCTACTGCACATACTGCCTGCTGTTATACATTCTCCTCTCCTGCACATACTGCCGGCTGTTATACCCTCCACACTCCTCTTATGCACATGCTGCCGGCTGTCATACACTCCCTACTCACCCCCTGCACATACTACCTGCTGTCATGCCCTCCCCACTCCTCTCCTGCACATACTGCATGCTAACATGCCCTTCCTCCCTTTCTTTCACATACAGAAGGCTGTCATACCATCCCCACTCCCCTCCTGCACATGCTACCCACTATTATACCCTCCACAATTCTTTCCTGCACATATTTCCCTCCATCATAGCCTCTACATTCATCTCCTGCATAGTTTGCAGTCTGCAGCTCTTTACTTTCGCTTTAGAGAGTTTAATTTGATCCCATGTGGTTTAGCTCTGTTCTGAACATAAACACAGCTGCATGATCAGTGAAGAGGCATGCCTCCCTTACCCCATCTATAATTCACAGTGCTCTGTAAAGCATCAATTAGAAAGACACAATCCAAAAGTAAGCAGCAACTGCTGGGATGTCTTTATAGAAAGCCAAGAGTGCTTTGCAAACACAGTGTCATGGAAGCTCCAGGGGCGGACTGGGCCGGGTGGCAATTGCCCCCCGGGCCTCTCTGCTGCCTTCAAAAATGGCCGCTGCCCGCGGCCGTCCAGGGGCCCGCCACTGGCCCCCGCTAAAAGAATCTTCCGGCCGCCGGTGCAGCGGCTCCCTCCGCCGCCACGTACAGAGTGCAGAGCCGCTACAGATGCGGCTCTGTACTCGGCGGCCGCTCGCTCCTCAGGGCTGACCTCTGGAGGCCCCCACGGGCTGCCCTCTACAGTGCCTGATTAGATCCAGCCAGC